>NC_092877.1:319268037-319616787 GCF_028372415.1 Notamacropus eugenii
TCAGCAATCCATGGAACATATACAAAAATTGACCGTGTACTAGGCCATTAAAAACCTCACAGTGCAGAAAGGCAGAGATAGTCAATGCATCTTTCTCTAATCATAATGCAATAAAAATTATATGTATTCAAAGGTCATAGAACCATAAACCAAAAACTAATTAGAAACTAAACACTTTAATCCTAAAGAATAAGTGGGTTAAGCAACAAATTATAGAAACAATCAATAACCTCATTCAAGAGAATGGCAATAATAAGACAACCTACCAAATCTTATGGGATACTGCAAAAGCAGTTCTTAGGGGAAGTTTTATATCTTTGAATGCCTAGTTTTATATCTTTGAATGCCTACATAAATAAAATAGAGAAAGAGGAGATCAATGACTTGAGCATGCAGCTGAAAAAACTAGAAAAAGAAGAAGAAATCAAAGCTCTGTATAGTAATATAAAAATGGTCTAAATCACTATTGATTAAGGAAATGTAAATTATAACAACTTTGAGGTACCACCCTGCATCTATCAGATTGGTCATCATGAAAGAAAAAGGAAGTGACAAATGTTGGAGGGCATGTGGGAAAATTGGGACCCAAATGTGCTATGGTGGAGTTGTGACCTAGTCCAGCCATTCTAGAGAACAATTTGGAACTGTGCCCAAAGGGCTGTACAACTGTGCATGCCCTTTGACCCAACAATACCACTAGTAGGTCTTTATCCCAAAGAGATCAAAGAAAAAGGAAAAGACCTATATGTACAAAAATATTTACATCATTTTTTGTGGTGGCAAAGAATGGAGATTGAGGGGATGTTAATTATGGGCCACTACTGAGCAAGTTGTAATATATTATTGTGATTGGGATACTATTGTTCTATAAGAAATGATGAACAGGATGGTTTCAGAAAAAAAATACCGGGAAGACATATATGAACTGATGCAAAGTGAAGTGAGCAGAACCAGGAGAACATTGTCCACAGTAGTAGCAATACTATAAGAAGATCAACTCTGAATGACTTAGCTATTCTCAGCAATACAGTGTTCGAAGACAATCCTGAAGAACTTTTGATGAAAATACTGTTCATCCCCAGAGAAAGAACTGATGGAGTCTGAATAGAGATCAAACCATACTTTTTTTAAACTTTATTTTTCTTAGGGATTTTTTGGTCTGCTTTCTTTTATAACATGACTAATATGGAAATATATTTTTCCTGACTATATATGTATCACCTATGTCAATCTGCTTTCCTTTTTAATGAGGGAAATAGGGAGGGAGGGAGAGAATTTGGAGCTTAAAATTTAAAAAGAAATGAATGTTAAAAACTATTTTTATATGTAATTGGGTAAAAAATATACTAAAAAGAAGGTCCTCTTCCATAGATAATAGATATAATATAGTAAAAAGAAGAGTAGTTAAGATACCCAGAAGCTTACCAAATCCACAAAAAGTTGACAGCAATAAAAACCAGGCTTTTATATGTCTATACTTAAATAGATAAAATATAGCTATGAGATGGTAGTACAAGGAGGTAAATTGACCTCATAGGCACCACTGACACTTGGAAGAACCAATGACCAAAATATGGCTCAAAAAGATATCCTTCATTCAAAAGGAAAAGTATGGGTAATAGAAGGAGCAAAGTGGCATTGAATATTAAGAAGAAAGGCTTAAGTGAGGAAATTAATAAACCAGAAGGGTTATTTATGGTAGAAAGCATTTGGTTGAAGATTTACAGTGGCAGAAATGGAGAGAGAAAAGAGAGGATTGGAGAGGAGCAGAGGGGAGGGGGAAGAGATGGAGAGACAGAGACAGAGAGAGACAGAAAGACAGAGAGACAGAGACAGACAGAGACAGAGAGACAGAGACAGAGAGAGACACAGAGAAAACACAGACATGCAAAAAGAGACACACACAGAGAAGAGGAGGGGATTACTGGAGAGAGACAGTCAGGGGTCATGAGTTCAAATTCCATGTCTTCAGTTTGGTACCTATATTACCTTGGGTTTGTTTCTGAATTTCTCTGGGTTCCATTTCTTCATTTTATAAAATGAGAGAGCTAAAGTTATGACTTTTAAGATCTTTTTCTAGTTATAAATCTCCAAATCCATAAATCATCACTCCCTATCACTGGATAACTTGCTATGACAAACACCTAACTTGGTCGACTTTCACTTGACATTGTTGTTTTCCCATCTGGCCTTTAGGTCCTGGTATACTTCATTTGTCTTGTTTAGATTGGTCTGTGCTTGATATTTCACTTTGACTAGCTCATGTTGAGTTTCCCCTTATACCTATTGCCTCTAGTTTTTAATTCCAAATTATATAGTGTTTTAAAGTGCTTTGCAAACTGAAAAATGTTATGTAAATGATAGATATTATTTCTGACCTCCCCTCTCCCTAATTCCATTCCCCTATCCCCTCTTCTGGTTTCTCAAAAGGACTTCCAACAATAACCCTATACTGGAGGTATTTGTGTGTTCAGTCAGGGGTGTGCTGGTAAATATTCAACCACTGGAACTTTTGGGAAATTTGTATATGTCACATTTGAAAGTCTAATCTGAATTATTAACGTTGTCTCCATCACTTTCTTAAGTCTCAACCATCAGCAAAACAATAAATTAAGACCTGGTTTGTAGTATTTGTGGATTTCTGAGGTGTAACAGTTCACACTGCGAACTTAATAATTGCTCACAAAATTTAACAATGGACTTAACAGTTTCATATGGCTTCCACTTACTTCTGTATTCAGCCTTCCCTCTTCTGCCTAAAAACATCTGTACTTAGCCATCTTCTCCCTATCTCTGAAGGATTACAACACTTTTTCTAGCCCTGCCCCCATCTTCACATGGAGATAGTCATGGTAGATATAGCTGACAACTGCAAAATATTGAGGATGCAGATAGAAGGAGTATGTAAACAGCTTGAATATTTTATCTTTCTCAGTACCATTGTATAACATCCCTCCTTGGAGAGAGTTTCCACTGCATTAACTTTCATTACAGTAAAGCCTTCTTAACTTGCATTTTTGTTTCTTGGATTTCTCTCTTTCTATTCATAGAAAGAAATGCTCCATTTCTAAGTCACACTGTGCCCTATCTTCAAATCATTGAATAATTAATAAAAATGTTCAACCTATAGAAAAAAAATTGTAACTAGCCAAGAGTGGGTCTGAAATTTAAGGATATGAAAGCTATTGTACAACATCGCCTTTGTACCACTTTGAATTCAGTTTCGTCAGACAGCAGGTACAGTGCATGTTGCCAAACAGCAGCATATGGTGAGATATAAGAAAGAAATTGAAATGAGTTCAATGGTGAATCAAATATAGTTCTTTTTTCTTTTCAATATAAATGATAAATTACTAGAAGAAATGGGATACAAAGTATTTCAAAAACAAATGTAAGGGAGATATCCACTGTGAAACATAGTCACTGACACTGGATACACAAGAAGAATTTCCAATGGTGTATAAATTTAGTCTAGGCTAAAAACATTGTTTCCTCATGGATTTGGAACATATACAGAAACACAAATCCTGAGAGCCAAGAAATGTATAAATACACCAAACTCTAACATGCTCAGATAAATTGTAAAAATAAATGAAGTCATCAACAATATCAAATGTAATTTAATAATAATCTTTCATTCAACATTTAATAGCTTCCAGGTGGCTTGATATGTCTCCAAAAATAAATATAGTATAAAAATTATGGAATATAAGCAAATAGGTAATTATTATTTCAGAATAGATGCAAAGTCCTGATGAAATATACATACAGGCTTTAGTTGGTTTATGACACTTATCTACAACATACAAATTACATGGAAGCATAGACTTCACCTAGATATGTATTCAAACTGCTCCTGAAATTTCACCTCCTTCATGGAACCTTTCACTCCATATTTTTTTTTCTTTCCCTCCCTCTCTGCTCTCCCTGACTTTTATACATCATGATGTTTGCATTAAATTGGATATCCCTAGATGACAGAAAGCATATATTTTTCATTTGCTTCATCCAAGGTCAAGGGTAAATCCAAGGAATGTTCATAGGAACTGAAGAAATGCTTGAACTATTGATAACACTTGTGAACTCTTATTATCAACCATCCTTCTGATACCTATATTTGCAATCTCATATTCATACCATAGTCTTTCCTTTCCCTCACTCACACATTTAATCAGTTACCAAATTTAGTTGATTATATATTCACATTTCTCATATCCATACATTTTTATTCACTTATGTATTTGCCACCCTGCTTCAGGTCACCAATGTATCTCATCAGTGCTGGTGTGACAGCATCCCTCTAATGTCTCCTCTCAGACATCTTCCACAGAGCTTCCAAAGTAATCTTCCTAATGTATAGGTCTGACTATGAACCTTTAATGACTCCTTATTGCCTTTAGGGTAAAATACAGACCTGTCAGTCGGCTCCAGCTTATATTTTGGGTATTTCTTTCTACATTGTATCTTCTTATGTTGGACTTTCCTCTTTAACTGATCCATTTGTGATTCCTTGACTTTGATATTTAATCCTCTACCTCCAAGACTTTGAACAAGCTATCCATCATGATTGGAAGTGAACTCTTCCTTCTGCTTGTTGATATTTCCAGTTTCCTTCAAGTTTCAAGTTTTCTGTTACCTCCTTTGGGAAGCTTTATCTGATCCCTCCAAATATTAATGCTTTCTGAATCTTCAAATGATTATGCATATACTTACCTGATTATCTATTGTATCATTCGGTACAATGTAAGGTCCCTGAAAGCAAGGACTGCTTTCAATTTTTTTGTTTGTATCCTCAGCACCTCATCTATTGCCTAATATGTGTGCATTTTATTAAAGTTTAGCAGATTAAATTTAGGATTCTTAGTGTGCGCATGCACACGTGTGTGTGTGATGTGTCCCTTTGGTAGTCTAATGAAGCCTATGCAGGTCTTCCTAGAATAACGTTATTAAATACATGAAATAACATACTTAAGATTATAAAGGAAGCCAATTCTATTGAAATATGGTTATCAAAATATCTTTAAAATTTTGATGAACTCCTGGTTAAGAACTCTCATCTTTAATTAAACAACATGACTATATTCTGGTTTATCTCTTCTTTTCTTGTCTTCTTTCCTTTCCTTTCTTTTCCTTTCCCTTCTCTTCCCTTCCCTTCTCCCTTTCCTTCCTTCCTTCCTCCTTTTTCCTTTCCCTTCCAATTTCTTTTTCCTTTCCTTTCATAAAGAAATACATTAGATACTCAACTAACCCACAGGATGTTACATAATCTGCTCTAGGACAAAGAAGGTAGAAGAAAAAGCAAACAATGTATACCAAAGGTTTGAGAATCTCCTCATTTGCCAGGTTCTTCATGATATTAGGCTATGCAGAGGCTATTATATAGCTTCATAACTTCTATTCATTCAAAGTGTGCAAATATAAAACTATAGAACCTGATTGAAGATATAGTGGTAGATATGAGAACTGAACCTGTGATTTTGTTGAATTAGGGAACATCCAGGTAAAGAAATTCCTTTTACCAAAGAATTTCAGCATGTTCTCCGTAACTCAAAGTCAGAGAGTTGTCTAGAACTTTGGGAGGTTAAGCAGCTCAGTTGCCCAGGTTCACATAGTCAGTATGTAACCAGCATGGTTACCAGCATGTAACCAAGCCCAGGTCTTCCAGTATTTGAACCCAGCCCTCTAATCATGATAACATGTTACCTTTTATGCATATCACAGAGATAAGATTTATAAACTTATGAAACTACAATAGGATTTCTTAGAAACACAGTTTGAACAAGATTAAGGTGAGAATTTAGCTGATAGACTTTGAATGTCACTAACATACAAGTATCTGTTTAGAGTTAGATACTGCGCAATTTCCTTAAAATTGATATCAATTAGAATGTATTACAATACAGGGGATTTTCAACATGTTCAATGTGCATGTATGCTAAATTATTTTTGTCACATGCTTCTGATTTAAGAAATCACTGTTATCATTTTCACTTGTCAGAGAGAACAGTTACCTTTTTTACATATGCTAATGACTTCCCATTTTTATTGTGGTCTTCACAAAATTTTCCAAAAGTCGAAGTTACTTGATTGACATTAGATATTTTCCTATTATGAAATCTTATCTTATAAGAACCCACGAATTGCCTTATTTAAATAAGTTCAGACTCTGGGATATCAAATTCAATTTGCTTTATTCAAACTTTATCCTTTGTGTATTTGCAACTATTTAAAGTCATTATTAGTTACTTTATTTCTGTGAAAACGCAAATAAACACCAAAATAGAGATGATGATTCCAAGGTGATGGAGTAAACCCAGAAAAGAAATTAGAAGCTGGGAATGGATCTATCATATTTCTTTGACATCATCATACTCATACTTTGCTGGGATCATAGACATGTAGAGTTGGAAGGAATCCTAAAGTTCACCTATTTTCTTTATTGACAGATAAGGAAACTGAAGTCAATAGAGTCTAACTTGCCCAATCTAACATAGTTATTAAGTGACAGAACAAGGAATGCTAATCTAGGTTCTCTGATTCCAAATCCATCACATAGTCCACTAAAACATGCATTCTTTATGAACTTTGTTCTGGGATCTATTGTATTTCAGTCTTTATATGCTAAGCTTCACCATCTAGTCAATGGCCATGGATTTTAGCAGTCTATACAGCAATGAGCAACACTAGTGATGTCTAGGATTAGATATGACATATAGAATATTTATTGATATTCATAATTTAATAAATATTTGTTGGATTCAATTAGATTGAATAGTTAAATACTGCCTTCTCAGGTGAGAAGAGAAGTAAAACCTTCCTCTGACAGTCTTTTCTATCTCCTTTTGGGGGAAGTATGTTTCCTGAGACAAGGTGGAAAGGGGCCCAGCCACTGGGTGTCTTCTATCTGCCCCTAAACAATGATTTCCATCTGTGCCAGCACAAGGCAATTCCCATCCCAATCTCCCAGCTGGGGAGTGTGGGGAATCTGGGATGCAATAGGTAACAATCTACCCTTTGATTTTAGGCTGTCCATCTCCTACTGCAATTGTCTTTTGAGAGTAGAGGAAGAGAAATGTTAGTGGGAAACAGGACTTCTTTCTCCTGTCCTGAAGGGTCATCTTCTTTCTCTTACACTGCAGATGCAGCTTCTATTTCCTGCTTCATCCTTTCATCCTTAATCACTGACCTTTGGAGGGAAGAGGAATATTAAACCAAGGCCTCTCATTTGATCATCTGATCATGCTAACGATCTTAAACTGCACTTGCCTGAAACCTGATCTCCAGTCTCCTTTGAGAAGAAGACTGAAGTCCTCCAGTCAGGGATGAAGTCTTACATCTGGTCATTCCTTACCCGTTCCACTGATTCCGAACCCCTTTAGATCAAACCCCATTCTTAGTCCCCCACCTCCTAATTCTTTATTCCCATAGATTTAATTACTACTCCTATGCTGATGATTCTCAAATCTAGCTAAGCTGCCACAAATTCTCTTGTGATCTTCACTCTTGCATCTCCAAATGCCTTTTAGATAACTTGAATTGGGTCATTAGACATCTTAAACTCAACTTGTCAAAACAGAACTCATTATCTTTTCCCTTAAAACCTCTCTACCTCCTACCTTTCATATTACCATAGAAGGGAACCCCATCCTTTTGATTCCTCAGGCTCACAGCCTAGGAGTCATCCTGGACTCTTCACTGTCTCTAATCATCCATATCCAATCTGTTGCCAAGGCCTGTAGATTTCACTTTTGCATATGGCCCCTTCTTTTCTCTGGTACTCCCCTCACCCCACGGCAGGCCCTAATCACCTCACATCTGAACTATTGCAATAGCCTGCTGGCAGGTTTGTCTGCCTCAAGTCTCCCCTTTCTCCAGTCCATTTTCCATTAGTCCACTAAAGTGATTTTCCTAAAACACAGGTCCAATCAGATCAGCCAACCTAACAATACACACTCACCCCTTTCACTCAATAAATTTCACTGATTCTTAATTGCCTCTAGGATCAAATAGAAAACCCTCTGTTAGGTGTTAAAAGCATTTCACATCTTGACACCCTCCTACATTTCCAGTCTTCATACACTTTGCTCCTCATAATGTATTCCATGATCTAGTGACATTGGCTTTTGGCTACTCCATGAATAAAACACCACATCTCTCTTCATCAGGTATTTTCTCTAGCTGTCTCCCATGCCTGGAATGTTCTCTTTCCTTATCTCTGCCTGTTGGCTTCCATGGTTTCCTTGAAGTTTCAGTTAAAATCCCATCTTGTATAGGAAGCTTTTCTCTGCTTAATTCTAGTGTTTTTTCATTATTTCCTATTTAACCTGTATATATCTTGTTTATATTAATTTGTTTTAAGTTGTGAATTCATGAGCATAGGGACTATCTTTTGTTTCTTTTTGTATCCCCATTGGTTAGCACAGTGAGTACCATGTTTTAGGCACTTAATAAATATTGGTTGATTGATTGATATTCTGGTTTCCTTTTCCTTAGCCCTTAAATGTGAATGGGTGGGCTGCTATAGGAAGTCCATGGTTTCTCACATCATCATGCATACTTTAGTAGAAATCTGGCATCTGATTCCCATTGGAGTTTTGGGGAATATTCCTCAAAGGAAATACATATGAAATTCAAATCTCCCCCAAAATGTTATCAAATCTTCCCATAATCCATAAGGTACAGAGAAAGAAGCTCCTTGAGATCATTCAAGTTCATAACTTATGGAAATATTGTAGGAGACACAATTTGCATAAATTTAGGGTTGCGATACTTATTGTTAAAGTGTCACAACCACCCATAATCTTTATCAATATAGTATAGTATTACTATCTAGAATATGATAATGCTGTAGTAGCAAGCACCCTGACACATCCAGGATAGCCTGCTGGCACAGGTTCTTAGATCTTCTTTTCTAAAAGGAAAGCAACTTTTGAGGGGACAACAATCTTCTTTAATTACATTCACCAACAGAGAAAATACAAGCTGAGAAATAAAGACCAACATACAGGGCTTCTCACTGCCTGACCATAAGCATTACATACATCAGAGATCAACAGACAGATCCAATTGTCTGATCATTACATATGTACATAATTACCAGAGAGAGAAGAACCAAAATTCTGGATTTTAAAAGCAGGGGGAAGGAGGGGAACTCCTAATGTCTACCTAGTCTCATCTGGCACATAAACCTTCCTTCAAACCCCCAAAATCAAAACCTCACCTTAGAGTATATATATACTTTTCAGAGCCAGAGAGCATCATAACCCGTATGACCTGGTGCTTCATTAATTACCAAAAGGTGTGGACTTTCCTACAAAAAAGCCTCCTCAAATCAAACTTCCCTTAATGGACTTGAAGCCTATTAATGGGTAAGAAAGATCTTTGCCTTCCTACAAAACAAGCCTCCCTTTATCAAGTAACTCTCATTAACATTATAAATACATAGGATCCCAATATTAAGATTCACTACTGGAAGGAATCTGTTTATATAATTTATATAACATAATTTGAGAGATGAAGAAACTGAGGCCCAAAGAAGTTAGACAATGTGTCTCAGTTTGTTCACCACCAGGGCTGGGATCTAAATTCAGATGTTCTGGCTTCAAATCTAGCACTTGAAATATATGATATTTTGGAATGCCAAGTCCAATTCTTGTTTTTCTCAAGATCCTTAAATCTGTGGGACAGTTTTAGGCTAGCCCCAATAACTTGGGAAAGTCCTTTTTCTTCTCTAGGCTTCTGTTTCATTATCCATAATTTGAAGGCATTGGGTTAGGTCCCTGCCAGTTTTGAAATTATATAAGAATGTGAGCACATAGAAATATTACGTACTACAAAGGGCAGTGGCCCCATTCCTACTTATGGTATGGTAAAGTGTCATTAAATTCAAGAAATTCATATAAACATCACATAGCTCCTCATTAGGCAATGGGTCATAGCTGAGGGGGCAAAGGGGTAGAGCCAAGGACCACATTACTAAGAAGCTTGATTTATTTTGCTTTGCCAGCAATGCATCAAACTGAATAGAGCACTGAATCCGGAGTCAAGAACACTTGAATTCAAATTCAGTCTTAGATACTTGCTAGATATTAAGTCATGTAAGCTCTGTTTGCCTCTGTTTCCTTAACTGTAAAATGAGGACAATAATAGCGTCTACCTCCCTGGATTATTGTGAGGATCAAATGAGATAATATTGTAAAGTGTTGAGCATAGTGCTTGGCATGTTGTAAGCACTCCCATTGGATATTATAGCACATATTTCATATAAGTACATATTTATATGTACTTTACATATGCATATAGATAATTGAGATCATAATTGCCCTTCATCGTCTTTCTGAAATATGCTCTGTGAGCATATCTATCTATACACATGCACATATACTTACATTGCATTAAAGTTTTATTAAATGTTCTCATCTGTGCTTTGCAGGAAAAAAATATGTGATTGACTTCACAAAGAAGGAGAAATTTTTTTTTTCGGTTAGAAACTCTGACTTTGCTTTAGGAATGTCTTTCAGTATTGTATGAATTTTAAGTGACAGCTGTTAATATTTTAATTCCTTTATTCCTTAAAATCTTCCAGCCTTGACATACATTTCCCTGAATTGTTTCACTTGCATAGGATTTCCTTGTGAATTTGCCTTTGTCTCACGAATCCCATTTTTTTAGACGTTAATTATTTGTTCCATCATGATGAATACATTAAGGGTTGTGTGGAGAACTCATCATCATGTTAGTGTAGTCTCTGAAGAAAGCTGATGACAAAGACCTACAGAGAGAAAGTTTAATGAAATCCATTGGCCCAATTATAATTGTATATGAGAAGAACCTTGCAATTCTTTGAAAACCTTCCCAGCCTGCTTCAGGAGAAAGACCAAAGGGGATCCCATTGGTCTATTCCTCCCTTGTTCCCTAGGGTCAGTACAGCAGCTTCTTAGGGGATATAAGTCAAGTAATACAGGAGAATATGTAATGGAAAAAGGGAGGTCCCTTTTATTATAAGGTGGGTTAAGTGACTTGATCAAGACCATTTAGGTAGTGCCAAAAACATGTAAAAGGTTGAGATAATAAAGAAATAATAATTTTAATAATTAGGACAAATTCTAAAATAACTAGAGAGCCAGTGGACTTTACTGTGTAGGGCAGACATTGTCTGATCTCAATATGAAAATCATTTTGGAAGCTATGTGGAAAATGAATAGGAGAAGAAATCTGAGTCATTGAGACCAAGTCAGATACTACTACTACAACAATCCAAGTGAGAGACAATGAGGGCCATAATTATGGTGGTCCTGAGCAAGTAGGAAGAAGGGAAGAAATGGGAGAGATATGATTAAAGTAGAAACAACAAGATATGGCAAAAAGTTGGATATGTGGGGTCAGGGAGATCGAGGAGTAGAAGATGATACTTAGTTTGCAAACCTGGAAAACCCCCAAGATAGAACACTACTTAATAGTAAACATACTTGTTGAAATTTGACATAGTAGACAACAGGAAGTCAGCATGGGTTTGGTTTATGGCAGTCATACCTCAAACTATTTAAGTGATTTCTCAAACTCACTTCATATGAAAAATGTTTTAGAGACATGGCATCATAATTTGAATTCTGGACAGGTAGCAGCTAGACTCATAGAGAGAAATTCCATTTTGTCAAGTTCCACTGTATTGTTACAAATTGCCAATTTACTACATTAGTATGGGAAAGTGATTTCAATCCTCTGACCATCATCATGGGCTAGCCATTTATCTTCATGTAACTCCATGCTTAACACACAGTTTCTTTTTTTTATGCATAATGTGGTAAAATGGGAGAAGTACTAAGCTTGAATACATGCAGCCTCAACTAAAATTCTGCTCTGTTACTTACTGCTTAGGTCAATGTGGACAAGTCACATAACTTCTCTGAGCCTCAGTTTTCTAAAATGAGGAATTAAACTCTATAATCTTCCAGGGACTTTTCAGATCTGGATCTAAAGCATAATGTTCTGATGCTATGGTTCCTTTCATCCACACAGTCTGATCATCATGATTCAAGGAGAAAACAAATACCTGTCCATGTCCATGGAGTTAGCATTTTCAGAAAAAAAAAACTCAGATTGAGCTAGTGTAGTGCTTGGTACAAAGAAAAATGTTTGATAATGAAGTGTTGACTTGCTAAAATGGATAAATCAGGAAGCTTTCTCTTTCATAAAAATGATAAGAAACAATGACAAACAATGTGTTATTCCATTTGAATGCTCTGAAAAGACATGAGAGTGTTATAGGTTAGTGTTTTGGTGGACGTGCAACTGTCAGAAATATTCTCCAACAGGCTCTTCCAGAAGGCTGGGGCTTTGAGTTAGATGATGCCTGAGGTCACTCCCAAATCTCAGATTACATGATTCCATGAACTAATTAAATGTCATATATGAAGCAGTCATGGAAGAAGGCAAAATACAATGGCTCCTCTCTCACAGATGGTTTCAGGAAATAGGAATGGTTTGGTGATGACAGTTTTTGCAATAAGGCATTCCACTGAGGAGTTTTTCCTGAAACTTTCAGGGGACTGGAGAATTTTCTTTTTTGGATACATATATTCTAATTTCCCCACCTAGAAAATGAAGTTTAAAATGTTGGCTACTTTCCTGCTAGAAAATTATGAAGGGAATAGTGGGTTAATCACTATAAAAACTTATTGTCAGAGAGATACCGTATAAGGGGAAAAATGAATAATGACTTAGGAAATGGCAGGCTTCCTCTGAGAGTTAAACAATTAAGCTCTCTGTATTTAAGATCACCAAGTTACATAAAACTGGGATGCATTGTAAAATCCCAAAATAAAATTATTTGAGGGCAGCCACTTAATGCCTTTAAATTTTTAAATACATTACATGTAATAAAGATGATTTTGTTGTAATATAGTTGACACCAACACATGCCGATTCAACAAACATGTATTAAGCACCTTGTATATGTAAGGCCCTGGGAACACAATGGGAAAAAGGAATCACTCCTTTAATTCTAGTACTTTACATTTTCCTGATGGGGTAGAAGGGACACAGTTTGTACATGGGTAAGTAAATATAAAATCATATCAAAAGATAAGAAGCATCAACAATTGGAGAGATGGTTTTAGGTCAGAAACTCTATATGAGCTATGCTTATGAGAAAAGTTAGGGATACTACAGGACAGAAATGAGAAGATACACGAAGGATACCTAACAAAAGCCAGGTGAGAGAGAGTCCCTTACAGGAAGCAGCTAATGGGCCAGTTTGACTGTCATAAGAGTACATGAAAAGGATAGACATAAAACTAGGAGGGAAAAGCAAACTTTCATTTTTATTTCCTTTCTTCCACAGATTCAGGTATGTCAATGAGAACCTTATTCTACAGACTCCAAGCCTCTGCAGGTGGAAGATCTTCAAGTACCCCACAAGTCCCAGACACTTAAAGATGAGAGGCAGTAGGTACTAGTCAACATAAAACTATGTAGCCCAATTATTTATCTTTTATCTTTCTTTCCCATTAACAAGCATTTTCTTCCTCTTCCATTTGTAACAGAATTAGTCCCTCTCCATCCTTTTCAGGATCTAATTCTCAAGTTTTCTTCTGGTCAAATCACATTCTCAGGAAACAATCTGATATTAGTCATTTATTCTGTAAAGTAAATCTCAGTCCCTGTGTCACTTATCATGGGGATGGTTGTACTTTAGCTCAGATTTCTAACTCATTTCTTGAATACCTACTGTTTATCCACTAGACCGAGATGGCTCTGGAGGAGAAAGTGAGGCAGGTGACTGCACAGCCCTCCCTCCCTCAAACTCAAGTCAATTACAAGTCATGATATCATATTCCTGACGTGATGATCCTCTTCAAACAAAAGACAAATCACACAGCTGTTCAAAATACAAAACTAAGTTTAATTACCCACATTTAAATGGGACTTTAAGGTTTGTAAGGTACTTTAACATGCAGTATCTTGAGTCTTATTGAATAGCTAGTCTAATTAGTATCATCTTCTACCTAAAGATGGACTGGAGAGATTGAAACTCTGAGAGGGTTAAGAACTTGGTCACAATCATACAGTTTACTAGGTATTACAAGCAAAATTAAAAAAAAAAACCCTTTCATGTCTCCTGACTCTACTGCTCTACTCTGCTCTCTCTCTGTATCCGCATATATATATATATAAACATATATATATATGATATTTTAGACTCCAATGCCAAAACACAAATAGCAAACATAGAATAGAAAAGAGAAACAAAATTATATCATAAACTTAAATACAATGTTAGAAAAGAAAAAAACGTGTCGTATGCATAGTAGAACATGAGAGGACTCAAAATATTTAATAATAAATTTTCTCTTCAAGAAAGCCTGTATGATAAATAATACTCATGTTGAGAATTGTCCATTTTTTCTTTGCTTCCTTGTGAGTTTTCTTTTGTTCTCTGCTGTGTAGTTTTTTACTTTGTTCTTTTTTCTGTCCCCCACCCCAGAAGTTTACAATAAATTTTAGATATGTTTCTTTATACTATAGATATATATATATGTATATATATATACACACACACACACACACACACACACACATTCATATATAAACATATACTTTCCCAAACATTCTATTTCTGGTCTTTGTTTTTATGTTTGTGTATATCTCTGGTTTCCTCCTGCCTCTGCTCCTTTACTTCTACCCACTACCTTGATCTCCAAATACTTGGCTATACCTCTCCAAGGATCCCTCCCCATCCTCACACTCCTATAAATCAAAACATCTTTCTATACCTACCTTTTACCTATTCCCTCATTCTCCCCTCTAAAGATACCTCCCTTGTCCTCTCCCCACTGCCCATGCCCCTACTATTTTATTTCTTATGAATTTAGAAGACTTTCATACTCTTCTAAATATCTGTCTATCTATCTATCTATCTATCTATCTATCTATCTATCTATCTATCTATCTATCTATCTATCACTTATATGTATATATGTATGTATGTATGCGTTGTTCCCTCTTAAACCCATTCCTGATGAAAGGAGTTTACCAGAGCTACTAGCCCTCCTCCCCCATCTAATTCCTCTCTGTCAATTCTTTCTCTTGCACCTTGTTAACATAAAATAATTCCTCTTTTTAGCTGTTCCTAAATGGTTTTACTGTTAAAATTCATATCAAACTCAGGTTTACCCCAATCTTTCTTGTGAGCTACCCAATTATTAAGAATCTTAGACCTACATTTTGCATTTTATACATACAGAAAGTAAACAGTCTATCCTTATGAATCCCTTCATAATCATTCTTTGGTATGTATGTGTTTTAACAAAGTCTTGAAAGTCTGAGAGTTTATCAAATGTCTCCTCTTTTCCTTCAGGATGATGCTTAACTTTGCAGGGTATGATATTTTCGACTGGAACCCTATTTCCTTTGCTCTTTGATATATTTTTTTCCAAGACCTGCAGTCCTTTAATATCTCTGCCGCTAGGTCTTGTCTGCATCTAATTATGGCACCATCGTATTTAAATTGTTTTAAATCTTGATACTTTTAATATTTTGTCCTTGAGGTGAGGGTTTCAATATTTGACTATGATATTCCTGTGAGTTTTTCTCATAGGATTTTTTGAAGTGCTAGTTGATGGATTTCTTCTATTTCTACTGTCTTCCCTTCTTCTAATGCTTCAGGAAAATTTTCTTTAATTATTTCTTGTATTATTGTACTAAGCTTCTTTTTTATCATAACTTTTAGTTAGTCCAATTATTTTTATATTTTATCTTCTTGATCTATTCTTCAAATCTGTTGTTTTTCTTATAAGATGTTTTATTTTCTCTTCTATTTTTTCATTTCTCATATTTTGGTTAATTATTTCTTGATCCCTTATAATTTCACTGGATTCATTTTGTCCCATTCTAATTTTCAAGGTGTCATTTTATTCTTTAAGATTCAGGATTTCCTTTTCTAATTTCCTTTCATAACCTTCTTGTTTTTCTTGGATTATTATTACTTTTTCTAGTTTTTCCTCCACCTCTGTCATTTGATTTTTAAATTCTTTTTTAAGATCTTCTATGAATTCTTTTTGAGCAAGTGAGCACTTAACGTTACTCTTTGAGGGTTTCTTTACTTCAATATCCTCCTCTGAGATGATTCTTTGTCATCTCTATTTCCAAAATTGCTTTCTATGGTTGGATTTTTTTCTCCATTGCCTATGCATTTTTTTGTGGTAATAGCTTAAGTTTTGTAATCACCTCTAGCTCTGGGGTTTGGGAAATTGTACCACTTGCCCCAGATTTTCAGTTCTCCTGTCTAGTCTGGAGCCAAATCCAAACCTCCAACATACTGTAAGTGCCCACATTCAGGGGCTTTCTGCCTCACTGCTTCTGCACTCACTGGGCATGTGCTGGATCCTTCTTGTCCCACCGATCTTCGCAGTACAGTTGGGTCTGGTGTTCTTATTAGCAGAGGTTCCCTCAGTCTTCCCAGGCTCAAATGTCTAATTCCCCTCACAATCATAGGGGTGAAAGTTCCTGTGGCTGGGGCAGAGGCTGCCTCTGAAACCAACTAACACCAGAGCTTGCTGCTTGTGGGGGCTTGTTAAAAGGGCCCCTAGTCTGGAGGTGGTTACTCTTCACAGGGACCAAAAGTCCTCTGGGATTTTTCTTCTGATATTCTTAAATTGTGCCAGGAAGAAGTTCCTATTCTTATTTATCTCCACCCACACTTTGTTCGCCCTACGGTGCTGTTTAACTCTTGTGTGGGGGATAATCTTGAGAGTTTGTAATTTTCTGTCCTACTCCTCCATCTTCTCCGAATCCTCTTCTACCCTGCTTTTCTTTAAAGACACTCAGCATAAGCTTTGCCTTTATAGAGCTTACACTGGGATGTGACACAAGCACAGCTAATAATGATGTAGCAACACAAAGTTACATGATATGTGTGCCTTTAAGAGTACAAACAAAGTATTATGTGAGGTCTGGAAAAGAGGGTTATAGGGAAGGGTACTTGTTCATAAAGGTTTTCTCCAATAAGTTAACATTTGATCTGCGCTTTAAATGGTGGATAAAAATTCAGTAGATGACATTGAACAAGGAAAGATTCAATGCAGACATTTAAGGCAGATGTTTGAGAGGGGACGTGATGCAATGGGTGGAGTTCTAGATTTGAAGTCAGAAAGATCTGGGTTTAAAATCCTTTCTTAGGTACTAGTTGTGGGCTACTGGACAAGTCATTTAGCATCTCCAGGCCTCAGTTTTTTGTTTGCAGAAGCATAGTGATTTTATCAGAAGATCTTTAAAGACCCTACCAACTTGAAAGATATCAGCTTATGGTCTTGGGTATAGGAGAGAGAAAGAATAACAGCACAGAGACAGGAAAGCCAAGGATGTGTTTGAGAGTCAAATAATTGAACACATAGGTGATATAGTGGATATGCTGCTGGACTTGAAGTCACGGTCATCTGAATTCAAATCTCACCTCAGATACTTAACATGTTTTTACCTTGAGCGAATCCCATAACAATCCATGTGCTCAGTTTCCTCATCTGTAAAATGAAGGCAATAGTAATACCTCTCCCCAAAGTGATTATGAAGATCAAATAATTTAATTCTTTTCAAACCTTAAAGCATGTTAGTTATTATTATTATGGTTATTAATTAGGCTGAAGCTTATAGTGCACTGAAGAAATTAAGATGAGTTGAAGTTGGAAAGTGAGGATTATAGGTTCCTCATTTTAGAGCTGGAAGCACCTTCAGGGATCATCTAGTACAAATCCCCATTTTGCAGATGAGAAAACTGAGGCATAGGGAAATTAAATGCTTTGCCTAACATCATACAGGTAGCAATCAGCATAGTCAGGATTTGAAATGAGTTTCTCTGATCCCATAGTAGGCTTATTATCCAAAAGGAATTGAAGGTACAGTGCCAAGGGGCTTAGACAACCAAAGGGACTATGAAAAAATTTTGAACATTAAAACAATTTATTATTAAAATACATAACAAACATTTCTTATTGAATATAACAACAAAAATTGCAACAATACATGGACAGGATCTCAGAGTGGCATTAGTTTCTTTTCTCAAATGGGAAGAAATGAACCCCTTTCTGTGTGGTGGATCTCATGAAGAGATCATAGATCTATTAAATCATTGAAGAAAAAGAAGGAAATTCATGCCAGCTGGTGAACTTAGAAAGATTTTGAAATCAGACAGTCATGAAGTCCCATTATCCAAAGGGTCCAAGGAACAAGAGCTTGGGACTTGTAGGTGCCTGAATCAGGACCTGCTGTAAATAGAAAGCAATTTCATGTTGTCAAGGTGCTTAAATTCCAGAAAACAGTGTGCACTTTATTTGGAAGTTAATATGAATTTATACTGAAGCTTTTCAGCTGAGGAGTTATATTCAGTTGAATTCAACCAACATTTCTAAAGTACTTTCCTTGACCTGGTGAGATTATTCTGGCAAATAAAGATGGATTGGAGTGGGAAAAAGTAGAAACAGGAAGACATGCTGGGGGCTGTCTCCCTTATCCCCTATCAAAATTTATTTTCAGGAGAGATTGGGATATGACTCATTTATACTCTAATGAGAATTAAAGACCTTGTGCATTACTTCTCCTAGGAATATCTGTGATGTAAGCCTCATCTCTAATTTCAAAATGAAGAAATTTTAATCTTATGAAAGCATTTCAGCATAAGGCTGCTAGTAAGGGAAAATATTTTAAGGATTCACGAAAGGTCTATTCTTGAAGATTTTACAATCAGACTTTATCGGAAGCAGCCTATAAGAGAAAGTTGCACTAGGGAGAGGCTATGAGGAAAGAGAAAACTGGTATGAGGAGAGACCCACAGGTCTCTTTCAAGTACTTCCATCACTTAAAACTTCTAAGACCTTTTGTTATTTGTCCTTCCTTTTCTAAGAGGACCAATGACATTACAGGGTAGTGTCCTCGCTCACATATAAATTGGATTTAAATGAGGTAGAGTTGCACTAAGTCTTCAACCTCATTTTTCTTCGAGTCATTAAAGTTCAGAGGCAGAACCAAAGTCAGGATGACAGGTGATGGCCCAGGAGGCAGCGGATGACCTTGGGGTCTCCTATGTCTAACTAAGCTTTATGTTCTCCACACTTCCTGTTTCAGCTGCCTTCATAGCTGTTGGAATAAATTGTTCTCATCTGCCCATTCCGTCAGCAGAAGTCTTCACATGCTTGCAGTAGACACCCTCCTAACTCACTGTGGGGTCTGAGGTCTATCAGTTACCCTCAGCTTGGTTTAGTCCATCTGTTGAGATGGTTTTTACAGATGTGTGGCCACTGCACATGCTATAGCTTTTTGGAGTCACAGGTGAGGGTTGAATGCCAGATGGATATTGGAGGTGATAAGCAACCCTGAGAAGGGCTCTGCAACTCCTCACACCAGAGGTGCAGGTCCTCCCTAAACATCCCACATATTCCTAAGACCTATTATCACCCCAAGGAAAAAAGCTATGGTGTATGCCTCTTATTAGATAAGTGATCATGTTTCCTATCTTAGTTTTATAATACTAGAGTGGTTTGTCTTTGGAAGAATTTGATGTGTACACATCAGATTTTTCATGATAGACTGTCTTATTCATCTTGGCATTCTCTATGGTATTTGCTTGTAAGGTAAACACACAAAAACACTCTCAATAAACACTTGGTGAATTTGCTTATTTGGAAAAGTAAAGCTCAGTTTATTTGTCTCCATGACTCACTCAAATTATATTTACAGAACCTTGAGAAAGACAACAGAAGAGCTAAAAAATGAGTAAGTCAAAATTATGTCCAAAAGCTAGTTTTAATAGATTTCTCTACAGATAAGATAGGATGCTTTGACACAGTGCAGACATAGTTTGGGACCCAACATAACATCTCATTTTCCTTAAATGTTGTTGGAATAAGAAAAAAAAAATGTTTTTACTGTGTTAAGTGCTGAAATTCATTACAAATTAAATCTATTTCCTCTAATATTTACTTTTGTCAGAATTCAGTTTGGGGGAAAGAAAAAGATTTTGACTGTTGACTTTTTAACACTGTTAATAATGTTGCCTCTAATTTCTTAGGTTTCTTTAATTGTGTCTATTTCTAACACATCCAAAAAGATTCTTAAAATAAAATGACAGGAAAGTAAGAGTTTTATTCTGGTGTATGCATATGGGCTTCCAGAATGATAGCATGCCTGCCTCCAAAAACACATTGGCAGTTTGTGTGGGTCACAATTGGGGAAACAGAAGGTATGCCCATGGATTCAATTTCTGAGAATCTTGCAGACACTGATAGCATCTCTCAATTAAGTGAGCAGCTGTAGCTTCAATTTGAAATCTTCATTAAGGAGGTATATTATATATTATACCCATAACCACAATCCAACAGGTCTTTTAATAAAATCTATTGTCTCATGTCATCCTACTTTTCCTACTGCTTGTCTCTCTCTCCACTTTCCAATTATCTGTTCATATAACACTGTCTAAGCAATATTGGTGTATGCAAGAGATTCAGGTTGCTTTCATAGGAATTCTTGCATAGATTACAAAAAAAAGTTGGCAATTTGAGTTCAGCATTTTGAGCAATTGCTATTCTTACCATTTATTTTGAGCAGAAAGATATTCTCAAAATTGAAACCAGGGATGTTTGTTCTAGGAATTCTACTATACTGTCTGAACCAAAACTTAGCTTACATGGTCAAATGAAGGATATTTTTTCTTCTGCAAAATCTCATCAAGCAATCAATCAATTAACAAACATTTCTTAAGGAATTACAGTGCTAAATGTGGGCTGGTTACAAAGACAGAAGTCCAATAATCCTGACCCTTAAATACCTTATATTTTACATAGAGAGGGAACATAGCAGGTATATGTATGTTTATACACAGAATATAAATAAAATGAATACAAGGTAGTATTGGGAAGGACCCAATAGCAGCTGGGAGTGATGGATGATGATGATGAGATAGTGATAATGATGATGATGATGATGAAGATGATGATGATGATGATGATGATGATGATGATGATGACGATGATGATGATGATGATATTAGCTAACATTTACAAAGTACTACATCTCAAGCACTGTGCTAAATATTTTATGTTGTCTCATTTAATCCTTAGAATGACAACTCTGAGATGTAGGTGCTATTATCTCCATTTTACAAGTGTGGCAAACAGAGTTTAAGTGATTTGCTATGGATCACTCAGCCAAATATCTGAAGCTGGATTTGAACTCAGTCTTCCAGGTTCCAGGCTTAGTGAACTGAGATACCTAGCTGTCTAGAGTAACAGGAAAGATATCATGAAGATGTTCTGGAGCCACATTTTGAAGGAAACAGATTTGCAGAAGCAAAGGTAAGGAGGAAGGGCATTCTAGGAATAGAGAATTTCCAATGCAAAGACAAGGAGTAGGGAGAGGAGGCACTGTGTGCACAGAATAGTACGTAGGGCCCAGTATGGCCAAAACACAGTATGAGAAGGGTAGTAAAGTATTAGGAGCCTAGAAATGGAGGAAATAGACAAATCTTGAAGAGTTTATGTCAAACAGGAATGTTTGACACATCATTTTTGATGTGAGTCAATAGGGAGCTGCTACTGAAATTTGTTGAGCATGTGTTGGGGGAGTTGTGAAGAAGGTTGTGATCAGACTTACCCTTCAGGAAAATCACGTTAGCAGTTGAGAGGAGGATGTCTATGGGGGTGGGATAATATGTTCATAAGTACCGGGTAATAAAATAATATATAGGGAGATAATTGAAGACTAAAGAGAGAAAATGGTATGATAATGTGGTCAATCAGCTAAAGAATATAGGATATATAGAATATATATAGATATAGATATAGATATGTTTCATAGTTTTGCTTCATACTTTTGGTTTGCTGAATTTTTCAGAGTCACTCTATTCCTGTCTTTCTTGTAAACCACTGAGTGTGGTCCATCTACCTGGCAGCAAGATCAGTAATGACTCATAATAACTACTCATTCCCATCCAGTCACTAGGGCAGTGGAATAGCTCCATTGAAGGCCCTGCTTCTCACAGTATAATATATCTTTCAGAGAGATATCATTTGCTATCTTCTCATTCAGAATTGAATTTTGATGAACGATACACACTTACCTGAATTTGACAAAATTTGGCATAACTATTAAAACATGACAGGGAAGCTCAAGTCTTTGTCAAGGTTATTATGAGATTTAGGCCAAACATTTTTTAAAAATTCTTATTTCAATAGAACCTGTGAACACTTTAACATCTATGCTAAATCATATAGGAGTGTGTGTGTGTGTGTGTGTGTGTGTGTGTGTGTGTGTTTTGAAAAGAAATAATTTCTGGCAGACCTTAAACTAAGAATTGGCAAGGTAGACAGCTACCTAGCAAGCACCATATGTGAGTGTGGGGACAAAACAAGAGACACTTTGTAATGTTACTTTTTTTTATAAATTCTCACTTTTTAATTCCATAAAACTCCCACTTTGCATAGCATGCAAGTATATATTTTTTCATATATCAAGTAACTTGTCCTCCCCTGAAAATCCAAAGCCTGCAACAGGGAGTAGCATGCAGGGAACTCAACTTTTTGAAAACCTTCCTTATGGCATGCAGATGTCATGGCCCCATTCTGTATTTTTGGTCCTCCTGAAGGGCAATTTGTCACCAGTTTGCGTAGGTCTCCGTTCTACACAGAAACTATGGCTGACTTTAATGATATTTTGGATATAATACAATTTGAGCTGTCCCATGTCTGCAGAGTTTTGTATGTTTGCTCAGTGGAGGCTCATAATAAGCTTTTCATCAGTTTCCACAGCATAAACTTGCATGGACCAGTGTGGGTTTGCAATAAAACCATTAACACATCACAAAGAAACCCTATCATGAAATCAACATGAAAAGCCCACTGTAAGTCTTTGGATGGATAGTCCAAGACTTAACTAAGTCCCTGCTCACCACCGTCGACTGGCTCCAATCTCTTCAGTTTAGGCCTTTTGCTCAGTTGACAAATGAAAGAGATCATTATTCTTATCATTACTGACAGGACTACTAATCAACTCTATTAGTTTTTGTGACAATACTTGCGACGAAAAAATGAACTAAGACAACCTTGTGAATTTGTTTCAAATAACCATCACTTCTAGCAATACCAACTCCCATTTAACTACAGGTGGGATATGATCAGAGAGATGTGCTAGGAAGATTATTCTTGTCATGATGTGAATGATGGACACGAGAGGTGACAGATGTGATCAGGAGACTAATTAGTAATCTGTAAATTTTCCATGCAAGGACTTAAATAGGAATTACCTGAAACAATATGAGGAAATAGATGAAAAGTTTTTTGTAAGATAGAATCAATAGGATTTTCCAACTGATGTAAAAGAAGGTTGGTAGCACCTTAAGGAAACAGGAATATTAGAGAGAGAGAGAGAGAGAGATGTGTTTTGGTGGGGTAGGAAATAGGAGAGGTAAATTTAGTTTTGGACATTCTGAATTTGAGGCACTTGGAGAAAAGATATCCAGCAGAGAGCTAGAACTAAGGTTGTGAGGTTGTGAGGAAAGCTGGTGCTGGTGGAAAGGGAAAGGGAAAGAAATAGCAATAAGTATTTTTATTAAGTACCTACTATATACCAGGAATGGTGCTAAGCACTTTTTCCAATATGACCCCAATTTGAGATAATGTATGAGAGATCTGGATATTAAATTGGTGGAGGAATTAATGGGAATTATAGGATATGACTTTCTTGGAGGCAGTTTAATGAAAGGCTATGGTGATGAGGGTTCACCATTTTATAAAAGAAGCACTTGGTGAGCCCAAGAAAATGTACTAAGTATACTAATTACTGTATGCTGAAAAATGAACTGAATTTGCTCTTTAAGAGTTTGGATTTGAATTACAGATCTGCTATTTATTGTAACCTCTGTGACCATAGAAAAAAATATGAGGCCTCTCTGTGGCTCCACTTCCTCAACTGTCAAACAAGGGCATTGGATTATACGATCTCCCGTGCCCTTCTTGAATCTTGATCATATGAGTTTAAGTCTCAGACAGAACAAGGTGATGTGCATAGTCGGACCTCTACTTTGGAGAAGGAGGAGTTGAGCTGAGATATGCAAACAGAAGGCAAGTACAACTTCATGATAGAGTAGAATAAAGGACCCTGAGACCTTTATTATCCAGTGCAATAGTGAGGAGAAAAGAATATATCATTTTGAGGTGACAGCCAATCAGAAAAGGAAGATCAAGTATGGTTCTCTTGTCAAATGTGTATTTGTATCCAAACATATATTTTAATATGTCAACATTTCATGAGTCATTGAGAGTTTTTTTTTTCCTCTTACTGTGGATACTACATCTTACTTTGGCATTTGTCTCCCTGTCACTTAGCACAAGGCCAGGCACTTAGTGAATGCTTTTTCATCCATTCATTCACATTAGAGAGGCTGAGTTTAACTCTTCTGTGACATAACATCTTCCAGTCTTCCAGTCTACCTCAAGTGTTGCCTTCCTCCCTTCACTCTCCCTCCCTCCATGTATCTGATTAGCTGCCAAATCTTCTCTTTAGTGCTTCCATCACACCTCTTGATCCCTTCTCCCTGTTCATACACCTGCCAACTCAGTTCAGGTGTTCATCAACTCTCACCAAGATTATTTCAACAGATTCTTCACTTTTTTCCTTACCCCAAGTCTGTCCCTATTCCACATAGCTATTATAGTGATTTTCTAACTCATCTGTGACCTCTTCACTCCTCTACTTAACAAATTCCAGGGGATTTTTATTGCTTGTGGGATTAAAATATGCCACCTCTGTTTAGCCTTCAAAACCTTTAAAACCCTAATCCCAGACTATTTTTTCTAGCCTTGTTGTACTTTGCTCCCACCCCACATTCTATCATCCAGACAAACGGTCTTGTTCTCTACATATAATTTATTTCATGATCTTGAGGATCCTCCCTAGTTCCAGATTCTGTGATTTGGAGTCTGTTATTGTTATCCTATTTTTTACACATTAGGAAACTGAGACTGAGAGGGGTTTAAATGACGTGTCTAGATTTGTACAGCTACTAAGTCTATGAAGCAAGATTTGGACTCAGATCTCTATAATTCCAAGTCTAACACTTTATCAATCTATCCAGTTTGCCATTTAGTTCCCTTATGTGGTAATAATTACAACTACCAGAATTCATATAGCTCTTTAAAATTTGCAAAGTACTTTAAAGATATTATCTCATTTGATCCTTGCATTAACTCTAGGAGGTAGTTATGCTGTTATTATTCTTATTTTACAATTAGGGAAACTGAGTAAAATAGCAGTGAGGTGACTTACTCAGGGTCACACAGGTAGGAAGTAGCTTAGACTAGATTTGAACTCTGGTCTTATGATAGCAAAACGAGGATATGTCCCATCCAGGAATGATAGGGAAAATGAGGAAGGCTTTTATTTTCTGATTTATTAAGGGAAACATCTTCCTTTTTTAGCTGCCAAGTTCTCTCACAAAACTCTTCATCTTTGTGAGTTTCTCATTCAAATCTTATAACTTTGTACAGTACAGATGTGCTGATAAATGTTTAACAACTGGCTTTCTAATAAAAAATATGTGCCTTTTCATATTCTTCAGCTTAATCTGTCATATTAAACCTTTTTTTCATTACTTTCTTCAGATTACTAGAAAAAGGAAAATGAATTCCAATAAATCAAGACTTTATTTGTAGCCTTCGTCAATTTTTGAAATATCAGTGTTTATACTTTTGTAATTTGAAATTTTTTATATTTGAAAGTTTTAACAATCAGGAACTCATTAGAGCTGAACTCCAGTACAACTCTGGTATGTCTTTACCCAATTTTATAGGTAAGTATATGCTCATAAAGTCACTAAATGAATAAGGAGTGGAGTTGGAAATTCAACCTGGGACTTCTGGGAGTGGTAGAGTATTAGAATGAACAGTAGATTTAGAGTGAAAGGATTTCATTTGGAACCTGGAGGCTGGGCTCATACTCCTTCTTATGTAGATTATCTTAGTCATTCTACCTCCCAGTGCCCTGTAACATGAAGAAGGACTAGATAACTTCTAGGGTACTTTCCGAACCAAAATGGAATGACTCCATGATGACACCATGATTCTGAGTCCAACTATCTTTCCATTAGACCATACTGCCTTTCAATCCTAATCTGAAGTCATGGAAAACAAATCAATAGAACACATGCTTTAGCACTGGTGATCCCATCTCCTTCCAAAATGCTTGGTCATAAATAACCCACATATCCATTAGCTAGGCTTGTCTGAATAGTCTAAGAACACTTGGCTATGAATCAGCATGTGTTATTTTAATTTTTTTCCATCACCCACATAATCAAAATGTGAAGCTACTTAAAAAAAACAACAACACATCATTCTTTTCAATCATTACACAAATGGCAATGTTTCTTTATAACAAAGTGAGTGTCCAGCTTCAGCTGTGATTTATCGATTGTGTGAATTATTAGCCATATGCTTTCTGTGTGCCAGAATTATTATAAATTATGTGTATTGGGAAAAAGGAGCAAAACAAAGCAACAAGGAAAACAAGGAAAGAGAAGAGGAGGATTTAATCTTCATTAGAATTTAAATTCCTTATGGCATCTTTATATGATGGAAGAGCCCTTTTCTGACTTATAACTCTGGCTGGTTTATAACCCTTGCTGGTAGCAATGAAGAGAAGGATGAATCTAGACTTGGAAGATCAGAATTATGAATCCTGGCTTTTCATATTTATTACTTGTGTGACTTTAGGCAAGTCACTCTGCCCACTCCAGTCCTCAGCTGCCTCATTTATAAAATGACAGCCTTGTCCTAGACAGTCAAGAAGGTTCCTTCCCCCTCTAGATTCTATGAGATTAAGGTCAGCAAGAATGAGTGACCATGTTACTTTTTAGATCTGTCATTTTAATCTTTCATACAATTCACTAATTAACAGTAATCTCATGTCTGTACTGAAAAACTCCCTTCAATATGGCAGAAGACCCATATCCACAATATATTTTAATTCATTGAATAGTGTTGTCATTGTTCAGTCATTTCAGTCATGTCTAACCTTTCATGATCCCATTTTATGAGTTTTCTTGGCAAAGGTACTGGAGCTGTTTGCCATTTTCTTCTCTTGCTCATTTTACAGGTGAGGAAACTGAGGCACACTGGGTGAAGTGAGGTCCTCTGTTTGAGCCAGATTTGAACACACAAACATGAGTCTTCTGGACTTCAGATCCAGCACTCTGTGCCACCTAGCTGCCCTTCATTGTACAACAAGGTAGATCAAACTGTCACATCATGAAACTAAAGCAAGTGTCCACTATGTAAATCTGGTTATTTTATTTTGACTAAGGATATGGGCACAATACTTATTTTTACATAATATTCTTAATAATTAAAAAAAACTGTCATCAAGCATGATATAGTAATCAGTCATGGTTTAGGAGATATAATAGTATCCAAAAAACCTAGGTTTGATCCTTTAGAGTATTTGTGTAATCTTGGATATGACCCATAACCACTCTGATCCTCACTTTATGTATCTACAAAATGGGAATAATGATCATTATAGTGATAATAATTATTAACCTATGGTTGTTTTGAAAATCAAATCAGATATATAAATCTCATGAGCTCCGAGGATTCTTTTTCCTACTTTCCCTCTCATGGAGGAGGCTTGGGTCACAGAGCATGTTTCTTCGGTCTACCTAAAGATAATTACTGCGTAACATCACTTCCATTCCAAGGACTTTTCTCCCTGAGAAGTTGAGATGATTCTTTAATAACATTGCCTCAAGCTCCAACCAGTAGTTTCATCTGAAATCCAATTAGTCAACCCCCTTTTAGTGGTTTAAAAAAAAAGGGAGGAATATTGATAAAGGTGATAGAATAAGAGAAACCATGACAAAATATAAAGCCTAAGGTGCTGATATGGTTTTCACCTGGTTACAGAACCAAGGCATTTTGTCATTTTGAGTAACTTGATAAAATCAATCTGCCTCACTCTTACATATATGAAGCACTCTATGGACCTTTAAAACTACATTCATTTAATTTGTTGTCATTTTTATTATTCTATGATGGTTTCCTCATAGATAACAGTAGCAGCAACCTCTGCCATGGCCATATCCCTAAAGGAAGGGAATTGGTCTTGTAAATGTCTTCTCAGGCAAGAAAAAGTCCAAGCTTTGTTCACCAGGCTGTCATTGGCCCTGTTGCTACTGTCTGAACTAGAGTCCTTAGATAGCTTATGAGCACAACTGTTCACTCATTAGATATATCAAGCAGACCTATATGAATGTGGATTGCACTTTCTGAAGGAGCTGTATACACAGCTTAGTACAAGGAAAGATGATAAGGAAATGTGGACCCATATGATTGTGTCCACACTGCTTTTCCATGCTAAGGATTCTCCTTTCATTTTTCTAGTTATAGTTATGTCCATATCTAATTAACTTCATTAAATGGCAAATCCTTTAAAGGTAAAACATAGGGTAAAGTCTTTTGTTGAGTTTTGAATATCCCCCAGTCCCTAGCACAATGCCCCTCATACAGTAGGTGCTTAAAAATGATTTGTTTAGTAAATAAACAAATAACAAAGTAGATCAGCATAGTTTGCTGGAAACACTTTGGCTTCTTGCAGGGCATGAATAGAACCATCTTCTCAGGATATCTAATCAAGCTAGATAATGATGTTATTCCACAAAGGTTTTTATGAAACACCACCTATGTGCAAGGCAGCATGGGTAGTGAACCAGTGTGGAGGAAGAAAGATTGGTGCTTCAGTTTTGTCTTTTGCACAGGCTAGCTGTATGACTATAAATGAGCGTATGACTGAATCTGTTAGCATTCGAAACAAATCTCTAAAACCATAGGGGTCAAACTGAAATAAGAATAGGGTCACAAAAAAGCCCTGAGGGCCATATATGAACTTAGAAAACTATACACTAACATTATCTATGTTCTATTGTATTTTATTTATTTTGCTAAATTTTTCTGATTATATTATAATTTGGCTCAGTCTGAACAAGCGTCCCACAGGTATCTTGGAGATAAGTTGCCGATCTGCATTGACCTAAGGAGTTTCTATCCAGTGAGTCCTCCCACAATGAAATCATCACAGTGATTAAATGGACCATCTCATCCCCCCAAAAGGGTATATGCTGTTCTAAGTGCTAGTGAGATAAAGGAAAAACATGGGAAAAAAATCCAAAGTCTAACAACAACAAAAATCAGTCCTTGACTTCAGGAGTCCTATGTTCTACTGGGGCAGGGAGAAGACATAGTTAAGCCATTAAAAGTATAAACAAAATAATGCAAAGTAATTGAGGGTATTAGGGAAAGCCTCATGTAAACAGGAGCAGCTGGGCTGTGTTTTGAAGGAAGCTGGGGATTCTCAGATAGTGATGAGGAAGATATATATATATATATATATATAATATTTGGTGCAGGGAGGGGCAACAGAGGCACATAGGTGGGAGATTGAATATCACATATTTACAACAACTAGTAGACTGGTTTGGAATAAAGAGTGAGAAAGTACATGCAGGAGAACAGTATGAAATAAGACTGGAAATGACCATGGTCTATTGGTTTAGGCACATATAAAATTATTTAAATATCTAGGGTTGATGATTGAATCCTATAATGGTAAGCAGAGGAGAAAAAAATGCACGAGTGAGAAGGAATACGAATAAAGTATTTTCCGCAATGAAAATTAAAGCTTTTTTAAAATCATCTCTATGTTATAGATATTTTTAGAACCAATGTGCATAAATTGCCAACAGGTTTCCCAAAGAACACATCACGTTGGTAAGGAAAAGCAAATATTACTGAGGGATATGTGAGGGAAAAATTAAGTAATCATTAAATTATTCTAACAAGACAACATTCTAAAGCAAAAAAAAAAAAAAAAATTCCAGCTGTCAGGGAGTCCCATCATAAGACTCAGAACTCAAAGGAACTATGTGGGTCATCCTGACTCCAGGAATCGCGTTTCATTGAGTTGACTTAGTTTTCCTCTCTGCCTTGAAATGAAAGTGCTGAATTTTAAATTGAGACCATTGCCTCCAAATTCCATTTATTCTTCATGCTTACTAAATATCTAAGGCAGGAAAGATCATGACAAACAGTTTGGATTAAATTGAGCAAATACATTTTCTGGAGGCAAGATAATCTTGGAAGTTAGCCTGATAATGTGAGAGCTTACATGTATATGTTGCTATGCCAATAAGCTCTATCTGCAGCACTTTTTATTCATTACAGAATTCTGAAATAAAGGAGACTGTCAAGTAGTCTGCAGTTACGGTTACCAAGTTCATATCAGTTTATGGGGGTTATGCAAAAATCCACAGCATAAAATGGCCTGCCTAATATAGGTTGGAGACTCACGTAGAGAAACAGAATTTTTAATTGTTGGTCCAGTGCACAGAGCCCTGAGCTTGGCATCAGGAAGACCTGAATTCAAAGCTTGCTTGCCTCAGACACATACTGTGTGTCTGAAGCAATTCACTCAGTCTCCCTAGTTTTCAGTTTTCTCATCTGTAAAATTGCAATAATAACAGGACTTGTTTCCTAGGATTAATATGAGGATAAAATGAGATATTCATGAAGTACTTTGCAAGTCAGAAAATGCTATGTCAATGCTAATTTTTGTTGCTGCTGTTATTATTATTAATATAGTGGAGGAAAAATAAGGATTGAATATCATCCACCATACTTATCTTCTTCCACCCTGAGAGTGAGGCAACATGATGAGAAAAGCTTTGAGAAGTCAAGAAACACTACCAAATGATTACTGTGAGGAAGGTCCTGTCACTTATGCCCTGCTTTTCTCCATATCCCAAGTTATATCAGATCACACCATGATTGGCAGATGGCATGTTTAGTGAAATGTGGGGGAGGGGAAATATGATACTAGGGTTCTTCTGTCCATGGTCAGGGCTTTTCATCCAACTTCTAGTATCATTCCATCTTACTTATTGAAATTGAGAGTCAATTTCTTTGTCATATAGATGAACCCTCAAAATTGTTAGAATTTGAGCTGGAAGATTGAGGAGATTGGTCTGTGTTTTAATGAGAAACATTGTATCTTAGGTCATCTATATAATGAAGAAGTAGGAGAGCCAATTGTTCTCCAGAAGAGATCGAAGGCTGGAGATGAGATTCAAAATATGTGTAAGTATCTGTCAATGAAGAAAGAAGAAAAAAAGAAGGTAGAAATCATGTATCTTGTAAATACTGATTTTGCAAAATCCAAAAAAAGAGTGGATCATTTAGAAAAGAGAATTGAATAATAATGGCTTACTTTAAAGAAAAAAATCAAGTGTTTTAAGGTTTAACTATAAAGTGCTTTTCTCACAACAAAATGGTGGGGTAGGTGGTTAGATGATGCAACCCTTATTTCTCCCATTTCACAAATGAAGAAGTTGAGGCTCCTAAGAGTTGAAATGACTGGTTAAAAGGTGCTGCAGCTGGGAATCAAGCCCAAGGCTGCCACTCTGTCCCCTGTAATGCAAGGCTTCCATGTCAGGACAACCCATTGCCTCAGATTCTCTGCTGTTTCTCTACGATGTTGGGTGTGCACCTGCATCTGATCACAAGACTAGATGCCTTCTTCATTGTCAGATATTTAAGATGTTTCCAGACAACAGATAGCATGTAAAAAACATACATTGAATTCAGTGGCAACAGATGCCAGCAATTCAACACTAGACAGGATGACTTTGCACAGCCCTCCAGCACTTAAATCCAGTTCACTTGTATGTCATGGTACCATGTTCCTGATGTCATGATCCTCTTTGAGAATGAAGGACAAACAACAACTTTATACTTCCAACTCACAGAGCCCCTGACTTCCTTCAAAACACACTTTCTACATGAGCTTCTTCCTCATCCTCTCGGCTGTGTTTGTGTCTTTCCCTTTTCAAAACATTTTAAAAATTTGTAGCACTAGGCACCACTGCATTAGGTATGTGGTCTCATGAGGCAGATTTAAATGCCTTGGTAGACAGTAATTACGCCCTTGGAAGTACAGTTATGAAATAGATAAATGGCTCTTCATTATGCCCCTACTTAAAGAGAGAAAACTCTCTAATAATGGGTTCAAAGGCTGGGATCCCATCCTTACAGTAGGAAACATCACTCTCTTACATGGCCCTCAGTTTTGTCCTGCTTCCTCATGCCATGAACAAAGGGATACGTGGAAATGAAGAGGCGGGGTCAGCCACTGGCATCCTTGAAAAATTAGATTAGATCAGCGAGATGCAATCTCTAAAGGCATAAAAGGATACTTTTAGAACCAGTTACTAAACTGCACTCAAGTAAACTAAGGCACGGGAAGGAGATGGAGAACGTCCGTTCTCTGTGTGTGTGTGTGTGTGTGTGTGTGTGTGTGCGTGTGTGTGCTATTTCACATTGCCAGCAGGTTTCATAATTTCAAAACATCTCTACTTTTCAACATTTCTACTGAACAGCAATTGACTCTGCTTATTTTTTCATGTATCTGTCAGTCTGTCTAACTTTATCATCTCTCTATCTATCTGTCTGTCTGCCTATCTCTATCATCTGTCTATCTATCTATCTATCTATCTATCTGTCTGTCTGTCTGTCTGTCTGTCTGTCTGTCTATCTATCTGTCTGTCTCTCTGTCTGTCTATATGTCTGTCTCTCTGTCTGTCTATATGTCTGTCTCTCTGTCTGTCTGTCTATCCTCTATCTATCCATATGTACACATACATATACACACAGACAAATAGATGAAAAAGTAGTCAGCTGAATTAATTGTTCTCCAGCAGAAATGTCAAAAACTATAGATGAGATTGGAAATATGCATCCTCATTCAGCACCTTAGCCACCTGCGTGGATGTCTATTATATAGAAAAAACAAAACAAAACAGTATTATGTCTCACCCCTTTGGTTTACACCTCATCCATCTCTCAGGAGGAATAATTTGGGGAGCAGGACTGTCCATAGTTGCTGCAACTGTTGACATGGCCATGCTTCCGCTCCATATGATTGGGGCAATTCTGCCTCATCTTGTCTTCCTTGTTCTTTCTCCTTGTAGCCCTTGATTAAACAGACACACACACACACACACATACACGCAGACACACACACACACACACACACACACACACACACACACACCAAAACAAAGCAAAACAAACACCCCCCCCACTATCCCAAAGGACAAAAATCACCTCATTCTTCATCTGTTAGCTTCCTCCCTTCCCAAACTGGAAAAAAATACAATTTCCAAGGTTTTTAGAGACTTAGGTTCCCCTTCTGTGTCAGAAGGACTGCTATATGTCAATTTATATATTCTTTTTTATGACTTATGTACACATTTTCCTACTCACTGCAGTAGATTATAGGCTTCCTGAAGGCAAAGATTATTCCACTTTTTTTCTTCAAGCCATCAGCTCCAGTAACAATGCATTATGTAGGAAAGAACATTAAATATCTATATCAATAATGATATAGATATTTAAGGAACTTTTCAATTCAAGGCATAGATATAAATTAAGGTACAGATAAAGAAATATACATATACATATATATGTATGTATGTATGCATGTATGTATGTATTCCAAGTAACAGATAGGTTCCCAAGACAGCTGTAATAAATGTCAATTAGCTGAGCACCATCTTCATCACCATTGCTATTATTTTTATAATCTTTTTTAATTTGGAAAATCAGTATAATAGGCACTAGCTACAGTAAATGCCCTTGTTAATATGAAAGAAAATTACCCTATGTCTGTCCCCTTCCCCCCCAAACTAAAATCTAGTTGGGGAGAATAGAAAGCTAAATGAAACATTTGTTTTGTCATTTGGAGTACAGGTTATTGCAATAGGGTTAAGTTCAATTTGAAATCAGTCTAGGTCAGCTCTCTTAGTATAGCTAGTAGAAAGAAATGTGATGTCAGCCATACTATAACTGTTGTTAGTTTATTCCAAGATGAGTCACATGTTGGTGCCTCATGAGGAAATCCAGATATGCTGTGAAGCCCTGAATTTTTTTAATTTGCTTTTCCTCGAAAGAGATCAGAGTTAGGACAAACAATTAAGAGGATTTTGAAATAATACATTGGAATGTTGACTGTGTGATTAAAGAGAAGGGATCAGTAGGTGGGAGAGATGGAATGGGGGTAGCACTTGGTGATTGTATTTGTGGGGTTAGAAAGAAGATTTAGAGATGTTTGAGATTTTAATCCTTAGTGAATGGCAGAATGTGGGTAGATTTAACAACAACAAAAAAGGGAAGTTTGGTGAAAGGTATTTGTGGGTGTGGGTGTGCGTGTGGAGATGATGAGCTCAGTTTTGTACACGTGGGACTAGAGTGGAGCATACAGATCTAGTTGGTAGATGAAGATATAGGGAAGAAATCCAGGAAAGAAGTTAGAGGTGAATATTTTGGTTTATAAGTTATTTACCTGTTGTTGATACTTAGATCCATGGCACTGAAAGATGCTGACTCTGAGCATGTATGTTTTGTGTATTGTTGCTGAGATGTGGAATATGGATTGATTGTATGGATGTCCAGGCCAGAGGACAGATGGATTTGGAAAAGGAAAGAAATATTTTTCCCTGCCTCCTGTTACCCTATTTTGGAAAAATACATAAATATATTTGGCACTTGAGAAGATTAAAAAATATATATCACCCAAAACAATCTCTGTGTACTGTTATGGCAGCCAGAATATAGAGATTTGGAGAGGAGGGGAAGGAAATATATATATTAAAGAAAACAACTACTATTAGTAAATCCATGAAATTAATGAGATCATCGGAGTAGGAATCAGAGGACCTTCATCTAAATTCTATCTCTATACCTAACTGCTTGAATGACCTTGCACAAGTAACACCTCTGGGGCTCAGTTTCCACGTATATAAAATGAAGGGTTTTGTCTAGAACAAAGCTCTAAGATCCTTTGCAACCTAACATCTTAAATAATTTAATTTAGAGAAGGAATGTAATAAGCACATCAGGGAAAAAGTTTACTATGAAAATATTGAACTATAAACTGTCTCAAAATGATCACTGAGGTATATTTTCAAAAACACGTACAAGAATTGATTACTTAGAGTTCACACCACATGCTCTTTTTTAGTGCTTTCTCTTGTAAGAATAATTTTATTTGTGATTTTTTTCTGTATACCATTTTTACTTCCCAGTTATTGTCCTCTAGCACCCACTATTGCACTGAACACAAGCTCACAAAAAAGTCAATTAAAGAAAATAAATGAGTACACTGGCCATACGAGACACTTTCTAAACCTATAGTCTACCATCTCTCCACAAAGAAGAGGGAAGGAGGAGTAACTTATAGTTCATTAGTTGGCCCTTGTACCAACCAAAGGTCTGAAGACATTCAATATTATTGTCTTTTACATTTTTGTGATCATTGTGTAAATTGTTATATTGAATCAGCTCCCTTTCTTCTGCATCAATTCCCACAGCTCCTCATCAATCTCCCTTCACTCTTGATGTTCATTCTTTCTTATGGTGCAGTTATACCAATAGTATATTTTGCTTGGCTAGTCCAGTCTCCAAGTTATGGGCAACCATTTTATTTCCAGTTCTTTGATATCACAAAAAGTATACATACTGACCTACACATACATATGTGTATACATGTATGTAAGTATAGGTGTATATACACACATACGTGTGCATACAAATGCACATATACATATATACACAGTATATGTTTATGTATGCATGCATATATGTACATGTGTATGCATGTGTATGTATAAATCTTTTCTATACAGCTTTCTCATCTATAAAATGAGTTGGAGAAGAAAATGGCAAATTATTCCAGTACTTTTGCCAAGAAAACTCCAAATGGGATCATGAAGAATAAGACACAACTGAAAAATGCCTTAACAACAATATCATATTATATAATCATATGTACACTGAACATGTATGAGTATACACATACATATGTATGCATGAATGCATGTGTACACATGGTGTCTCCCCCTTTAGAATTCCAGATCCTAGAAAGCATGGATTATTTCACTTTTGTCTTTGCATCCCCAGTGCCTTAGTACAGCACCTTATACTTAGAATATATTTTAAGGTTTTGATTGATCAATAGTATTTATGTGGATCCAAGATCAGTCTACAAATGCCCTTCTAGTTCATAGTTAAATCTATCCAATGACATAATGTATGTAAAGTGCCTTACATCTAAGTCCTCAATAAATGTCAACTTTTCATATAGAATTAGACAAACATGGACGGAGGAACACTGGGTTAGGAGGTCAAAGACTCTTGGGTTTACATGAGACCCCAACACTGTTACCTCTGTGAATGAATGCAAGAAACTCACTTAAACTTTTAAAGTTTCAATGTTCTCAATTGTAAAGTTGGGTTATTCAAGCTCGTTGGACCTACATTGGACAGTTTTATCACAATCAAATGGAAGAGTTTCTACTCATTTCTGTATCACCCTCACCACTATGGGGGATTCAATGCTCATTTCTGTGTTACACACACCATTATGAGGGTTCAGTATAGAGTCAAATATTCAATCCTCTCCTCCTGAAGCATTGTTTCTCAGTAGAAGATAAATCACGCAGCAGAATATTTAATGAGGAGAGAATCATAAAGTAAGTAACAGAGAAAAATTAACAATAGAATCATTTTCAGCTCCCTCTCCCCTGTACCCCATAATTGAACAGGTGGAATTATCTGATGAAATAAAGGTAATACATTCCTAGAAAACTTGTGCTTTGACATGAGCAGCAGTTGTGTCAAGGCTGAGACACTTATCTAGCCTGAACACTTATCCTTCCATCACTCAGCAATGGCCATTGCTTCTCTGATCTTTCTCTCATCGTCTCGCTTGGAGTATTTTCAGAGTTCTGTTGCCATTTCCACCTCACTCCATCTCAGTCATCATTTAAAATAATTCCACAATGAGGGGCAGGGAAAAAGATCTTGAATGTTGCATAGTGATGGAACCTGGAGAATAAAAAAAGTCTAGTTGGAAGGGAAATGATGTCTGTCTTAGATGCTTCCCCAGAATTCTGGTTCTCTCAGAAAGAACTTATCAATAGGAAAAGAAGGCCAGCATGACAGAGTGATGTTCAAGGATGAGAAGGCCCTGGGAATTGAGGGAAATTCTAGGGAAAAGAGATAGTAAAGAACAAGCAACATTAATATTGCATAAGCTATTTATAAAAGTAGAAAAATAATGCTTCCAAACTAATTCCTTGTAGGGAAGAAAATGATCCTGAGCCTTAAACAATGGAGGGATCAAGCAGAAAAGGAAAACCACAGCTCAAGAACTCTAATGAATATTGACGCAAAAAGATTGAATAAGCAGCATATTTAAAGATCAATAATTATGCTTAGGTTGGTTTTATACCAAAAAATAAAAGACTGATTCAAAACTTAGGAAAAGTATAAATAAATATGATAAACCATATTATTTTTTAAACCACATGATACAGAAAAAAACTTAAAAATAAAATGTAGCACTCAAATGTGTGTAAAATCACTAGAAAATATAGTAATAAATAGATCTTTCTTTAAAATGATGAAATTACCTCCTACAACCCAAGAATTAGCATTTTATCTGTAATGGAGATACATTGGAGGCCTTTTCAGTAAGATCAGGGACAAAGCAAGGATGCCCATTGTTGCACAATTATTCAATATAGTGCTATAAATGTTCATTGTAAGTAATAAGAGAAGAAAATCAATTAAAAAAAGCATAAACAAAGAGAAGACACACTTATTACCATCTGTAGATATGATTATTAGCTTAGAGAACCCAATAACCACCAAAATAGCGACATATAAAGTCAATCCACAAAAAGCATCAGCCTTTTGGTATGTTAATAACAAAACCTAGGAAGAAGAGATTAAAAGATAAAAGTTCATTCAAAATAAATATAAAATTCAGAATAAAGAAACTGAGAGTCCACCTGTCAAGAAACATTTAAGATTTTTTAATGGAAAAACAATTGGAGAAATATTAATTGCTCATTGTTGGGTCATACCAATAGTCTAAAAATAATGATGCTACCAAAATTAATTTAAAGATCTAATCTCATATCTATCAAAGCACCAGTTTTTTTTCTTGTTCATCAAAACAAATTATTCTGGCCCAAATGTTTCATGTTAAAAAGGGCTCCCTAAAATGTATGGCTAAAATAGTGCTTTTGCTGGAAGTAGGATACGTAGTCTTACATTCCTACATCTAGGTAAGGCTCATCTTTTCATAAGAGAGAACTAATTATACTGATGTTTCCTGTATTGGTGGGGAAAAATGAGTAGTTACATCTGTGCATGTGTTTGGGGAGGGGAAGGGACAGAAAATAAATCTCCTATCATTTCTTTACCTGTTCATTTAGATCTTTGGGAAGTCGGGTGTTCATAAACCAGCAGGTTGCTGACCTTAGGAAGGCTGATTCTTCAGTCTCTGAATTATAAACTGGGGTTGACAGAAGCTCACGTAAAGAAGGACTTTGTAGATTTGCATGGTAGGGGGAAAGGAGACAATTTTGCTACTTATTCACAACGTAAGTGATCAATGGGGAGTTCTTTATCAGAAAGGCATAGCTTTGAAGGATATAATTATGCATATCATATCAAAGAAATGATGGGTTGATTCTCATTGCTATTTCCTTGGCTTTTTTATGGATGGGGACATGAATATAGTGGTGCAGGTGTGATTTCTCTCAATAATTTATTCTTTTAAAAAAATCACTTTTATTTCCAAAGTTTTCTCATTTTCTATCCAGAAATCCCTCTCTTGTTACAAAGAATAAAAGAGAAAAAGAGGCGTTCATAAAAAGTCATTAACACATGAACAGAATCTAGCAGTATATATACTGTTCCACAATCAGTTTTCCACCTTGGCAATACGGAATAAAACTGTGAATGTGGTCAATGTTATATGATAAATTTGTAAATGCAAACATATGATTAAGAATAATGATCATACAATAATCACAGGCAGGTGCAATATTGCAATGCAATATTTACTATATAATGAATTTGCTACATTTGTAAATAATTTATTACATAGCCATAATAGTTACAATGTAATCAATTTTAATCTTCTTTTATCAATGAAATTGGAGTGAAAGAAAATCAAAAGTTGGAAGAGACCTTAGAACTCCTTGAATATACTTCCTTCATTTCACAGTGACTCATCCAAGGTCAAGCTTTACTCTTCTCCCAAATCAATTACAACTTCCATGACAACTATGGTACAGTAGGAAAAGAATCAAGGATTTGTCATTAAAGGATTTGGATTAAATTCTCACCTCTGTCACTTATTTATTATCTGTTCATCTTTGGCAAAGTCATTTAACATCTCTGGGTCTCAATTTCCTCCTTGTAAATGAAGGGTAAATCACACCCTCCAATTATCAATGTTAGATCCTAACTATAGTTGTGTCTTTTACCTCCTTGATATCTCTCCCTGCTTACAGTAGGTGATCAACAGATTCTTATTGAATGAACGAATGAATGAATGAATGAATGAATGAATGCTATAACTATTCTTGGGAAGTCTTCTTTCCATTGGTAGCACTAATATACACCGACCTTCAAAAGTTCGCAGTTTATGTGGATAATACACTAGGAATTTAATTGAGATTTTTAACTATGCTTGGGATCTAAACTGTAGTCTATTTTGAGTCCTATGGCATTTTGCCATAATAGAACTAAACACCCTGAAGGACTGTTTGCATGAGTAAATACATAGTTCGTGTGGAGACAAAATATATTCAAAATTCTCTAATGCCTAAATTTCCCCTGATAGAAAATTAGGTACCTTTGAAGATTGCATTAACTTATTCCAGGGAGAAAGGGACTAATGAAGATTTTAGAGATGCTGGAATTGCTATCAGGAAGCCAGAAAGGCATAGGTAAATATTACACCATGTGGCTTAAGTGTATTTCTAGATGTGAATTTAAGCTTAAGGCCAAACACATTTGTGCTTGCATGCATCTTAAGTGTATCTACAAGACATTTGTTCATTTATCACAGAAGGAACTCTTCATATTATGATACTAGGAAATGAGCATAAAATCTGTTTTTCCCATTTTATTTTTATTTAATAACAAAAAACATACAACTTTGACATATTTTTATTTTAAAAGATGCCTTTTGTTAAGTTTACAGAGAGACAGTGTCGTTTACTGAATAAAGAACGTCTTTAAAGCTCCTCGACGACTTGTGGCAAAATACTATCTCTGACTCAAATTGGCTACGTGACCCTGCTCAAGTCACTCTCAGTGGCCAAGGAAAATCCCAGACTAGAAGCTGCAGAAAATGTGCTTACTACATTAGTAGAAAGATTATCTTAACTAAGAGTTCAGTACAAATGAAACGCCTAGGAGAGGAGACAGAATCAAGATGATAGAATGAAAGTAAACTGCCAAATCTCCTCCAAAACCTCTTCTACAATGACCATAGGCAATGTGCCTTTTATCAAAGAACCAAGAAGGCAGAGTAACAGCACAGACTTGCTAGAGCTCTCCCCCCAAACCCAGTCAAATACCTGTAAAAAAAAAATGACTCTATGCAAATTCTGGAGCTGAAGAACCCACAAAATGACAGAGTGAAGCAAATCTCCAGCCCAAGACAGCCTGGAAGATCGACAGGACTCTTCTATAGCGCCACATTGGAGCAGAGTGCAGTCTACTGTGGGCTGTGACAGCACAGACTAAACCTGAGCAGACCTCAGGGGGACTGAATCTCGGGCACCTATGGTGGTTTTCAGACTTCACAACTCCAAAATGCTGAGGACAAATTAGAAGGTCACAGTGACACCAAAATTTGCTTATGACAAGATTTTTTTTAAAATTGGTTTACTGCCTGGATGATAAAGTCAATCCAGTCTCACAGACTAGTTAGTCCAGCTTTTATAGAAAGAAGTTTGTTTAAATTTGGTTAATCCATGTTTTTGCAAAACAAAAACAAAACAAAACAAAATGTTTCTTTGGTTCAAAACAATGTGAATTCCTTAAGTGCAAATCACTTAATTGCTATCTGCCTCAATTTCCTTAACTATAGACTAGAGATCATAAAAGCATGTACCTGCCAGTAGGCTCTGTGAACTGTGGCACTACCTAGCCGAATCTGGTAGACAGACAGACAGGATAGATAGATAGATAGATAGATAGATAGATAGATAGATAGATAGATAGATAGATAGATAGATAGATAGATAGACAGAGAGAGAGAGAGAGAGAGAGAGAGAGAGAGAGAGACAGAGAGAGAGACAGAGAGAGAGACAGAGAGAGAGAGAGAGAATTTGGAAAGTATGAGTCCAACTTAGGTGTATATCAACCAATAAAAGATACATGATTCATATAGATTCCTCCCTTTTATATTTTATTTCATGCTCTTAACATATTTAAAAGCACATGGAGCCTCAATCTTTATAGATTTCTGGGTTTTAGTATCTATGTGTGACTTTAGTTTTGTAAAGAATTACATAAAGAACTGCTAGAAATTCCAATGGGAATTTGGGATTGGAAATGTGATACTTTGTAAACTTGAATTTCTTCCATCTAAGCAACTGATTAGTGGTTAAGATATAATTTTCAGCATACTGTGTATAATTAGGTTTGTTTCTCCTTACAAGTTTTAAATTTAGAACAAAGATGATGCTTTTTGAGTTAAGACCTCTGGGCACAGCATTAAAAATCAGAATGATGATTCTAAATGTTCAAGGCATCTTTTCTTCTTCAAAAGAGCAAGGGGTGTATGTGAAGACTAAAAACTTTAAAAAAGACAATTAGCATTTTATGTAGTTAGCTCATCTGGGCATTATTTGAATCCTAATTGATAGGCTATTCTGGTACAAAAGCTGTGTTTCATGTGTTTATTCTAGTCTGCATGATATTTAAATTTCAATTTGTTCTTCTCCATCCTGTTTCATGAAAACTGGTGGGTTGAGAGGATCTCTTTATGAGAGAGGCAGCTTGGCAAAGCAGAGAGAGGGATTAATTTGGAACCAGATGTACATGAGCAAGAATTCCAGCTGTTTTGCTCAGGACGTACATGACTTTAGGCAAGTCATTGAACTTCTCAAATACAGAGTTTGCTTTCATTCTAGGAGCACTTATCAAACAGCTATTATGTATCAGACACTAAACTGGGTTCTAGGGATAAAAATGGATAAAAAGGCAAAACTAAAGGATAGTCGATTGGGAGAAGGGAAATAAATATATGCAACTAGCTGGCATCATGGTGCACAGAGCATTGGCCCTGGAGTCAGAAAGACTTACCTTGCTGAGTTCAAATGTGACCTGGGTAGAGATGTGATCCTGGGCAAGTCACTTAACCCTGTTTGCCTCTGTTTCTAAACCTGCAAATTGAACTGGAGAAGGACATGGCAAATCACTATACTGTCTTTGCCAAGAAAACTCCAAATGGGTTTAAGAAGAATCAGATATGACTTAAAAATGGCTGAAGAAGAACAAAAATAGGGAACTACTGAAGATTTTTAGGCACAAGGAAGGCACGTCCTGATCTATTTTGAGAAGTGGTATGAGTGAAAGATTGGAGGTGGCATGGAGTGAAAATATCTCCTCTAATAATTTTTAGGATCATAGATTTAGAGTGGAAAGGAACTTTAGATATCAGATCCAATTCATGTTACAGATGAGCAAATTGGGGCCCAGAAAGCGTAAGTGACATGCCCAGACTTACACAAATAGTGTCTAAGGTAGAATTCAAACCCAAGTCTTCTTGACTTCATGCCCAGCACCCTTTCAACTATATCATACTATCTTTCAATTGAGGTGGATAGTGAAAAAAAAATCTATACTAGCACAGACCCAGATGAGTGGGGAGAGTGGGAATCAATAAGAAGGGAAAGATGCAAAGAATATTATGGTGGAACAATGAATAGTATTTGGGAATTGAATGGAAAAGAAATTGAACAACAGACAAGAACATAAAATAACACCAACAGTTTGAATGTGGGAGACCAAGAGAGATATCAGTTGTCTGGCTTTACAGACAGAAATAGTCAAACAAGTTTAGGGGAAAGATCCAAAGGAAATCTGAAGGGTTTCGAGTGTTGGGGCACAGATGGCATGTCTGATGGGCAATTTAAGATGCAGGGGATTTGGGATTTAGAAAAGTGGTTGAAATTGGGTCCATGTGACTTTCCATAAAAATAAATTCTTGGGAACATTGGACTAGATAACTTGTAAGGGCCCTTCTCTCTCTCTTCCATTATGAATGTGGAGGGACTGTAAGTCAGGAAGATAATTTTGGGGTCATGGATCTTGTGAAATTCTCTGCGGTTATTAAGGTACCAGTTTTCAGAGGGTAGACAGTGCTTTCTTTGGAGAATAAGATCCCTTGAGGTGTGCTCAAAAATCATGTGCTTTTTTTTTTAGATCAGTTATTTTTTAAAGACTAATCCTAACAGTTTTGTTCTTACAGGCTGCAAGGCCATTCCAAGTTTTCCAGTTTTCCAATTTCCTCTTTCATTCCACAAACATTTTTTTCCTGATTCCCTATTGTGTACTCAAACATGTACTGGGTACTTTTACTGAAAGAACTATGGGTTGCATGAAAATCTGTAGTCTAGAAGATTCTGCATTTGAAATCCACAGTTCAAATACTTGACACATTAAAGTACATTTTGCAGGTCCTAGTGTTTGAAAGGCCAACTCTGTGACCTCCCAACATGGAACAGAGGTATAACAGGAAGGAAGTCTGTAAATTACCAGTATGTATCCCATATTCTGCTAAAAATCAAAAGGGACAATTGGGACCTGTTCCTTTGTCAGATGGTTTTATCCACAAGAAATAAGACAGCTGGATGCTCAAATCTTAAATACTACGTATCTTTCTCAGACACCTCAAAAAGGGATGGTTTTCATCATTTTTAAATAGGAAGATAAAATACACTACGAATAAAGCCTTTTTTTTGTCATTTCAAAATGGAAACTTCTGTAAGCAGGAGAATGTAAAGTAGATTTGAACTCTGTGAATGTTGGTTCAAAGGTTTTTCATGAAATGCTTCCTTGCCTCTTTACAGGGAGGTTCAGCTTGTCTTCAGTGTCCCCATTCCCCATCCCTTTTTTCCACACCTGCATGCACATGCACACACACACACACCTGTGTACACACATAAACACCCACATATGCATGCATGCACACACATACACACACACACACACAGAGATATATTCAAGATCACCCAGATATCTCTTCCTGAGCTCTGATTATTCCACAAATAGGTGTCATTTAAATCTAGCTCCTTATGGCCAATGTGCATGTATTTGGTATTTCTGTATTTGGTATTTCTGTCCATACTTCCTATCCCTAATATAATTTATTAGCTCTCTTCCCATTTCTCTCTTTTCAGCTAGCTAATCTGATGAAATAATCCACATAAACAAGTAATTCTCATGCCAGTTGAGTCGTGCACTACTCCTCTCAGGTGACATTATAACCAAGAACCTTCTATCTTGGTATACTGGAAAGACCTACTCACTATGTGTAGAGTCAAAGGAAATTAATTCAAATCCCAGCTTCACCACTGACAGTTTATGTGACATTGAATAAGCCATTTCATTTCTCAGTAGGTGGGAGTTTTCATACTTGAGATGATATGAAACAATAGCTGAGGCAGATCGTTCAGGGTCATTAGAGAATGAAGCAATCCTTCCTGTTAGCCTCACGTTCCTGAAGACCTAGACAGTCCATAATTATAGTGCTATTTGCTTTAGGCAACCACCTTACCTCTTACCCAAAAGGAATATAATTCAGGTAATAAAAAGCTGATTTCTCTCTTCTGCAACCTTGGGGTATACATATCTCATAGCATAATTGAACTATATATTTTGCTTCTCCACACAGGGACTCCTTCTTCATTATTTTCTGACTTGAGGTTCTGTTCAGGGAAAGAACTCCTCTTATTGGTTCAGATGTTATCCAGAAACTCATCGTCTCTCCTGAAGGATTATTCTAGTAATTCCTTCTCATGTTTATAAATTTCTCCACTGCTTTGCTGTTCTACTGTGCTTGGCTTGTGGTTCTAGAGAGTCTTGCATAATCTAGATATCCCTCATTCCTCCAACCCTGATTTCTGTAAGGTTACATCATGATCTTCTATTGTCCTGGGAATAAGTGGTTCCATGGATGGGCTTTGTAGATGCACAGGTTTTCCCCCTAAGAAACAGAGCTTCTGTGTGTAGGCCCTTTCCTTTCTGCATTCTCTCATCTTTGTTTCTCTCCATCTATTTGGTTTCAGATCTCAGTATTCAGAAAATCATCCTTAAATGTTGTTGTATAGGGAAACATCTTAAAGTCAGAAGAAAAGTTCTTATTCCAATAAGGGTCTGATGAGTCCCCTTTATAAGATCAACAAGGTCAACCCTAATTAGGGATCGTCAAAATTATTAGACAGTCTTTCAAATGTGGTCAGACTTAACTTCTTCCTATTCATTTTATAGAATGTGTGTAGAAGATATGCGTAATGGATTGGTTTAAGGTCCAGTCATACATGCTACTAGTGGCAGCATGTACTCTTTCCATTTGGAGTTTATGTAATAGGCCAAATGTAACCTACATCCAGTTTTTGTATGGCTCAAGCTAAAAATAGCTTTTATGTTTTTTAAATAAAGTTTTATTATATTTTAAAACATTAAAAAACCCACAATATTCTCCAGTCACAAGCCATACAATAAACAGAAATCCAGAAGGTGTAGAACATAATATAAGCAATGTACTCTACAGTGTAGGCATCCATGTTTAAGAGACCATATCCCAACTACAACATGCTGATTGGTTTCTTTTCCCTGAGTAGCTCAGGAATTTATTTCTTTGTACCATCATCTGACAGACAGACAGACAGATAGATAGATAGACAGACATGTAAATACAGACAAATAGAGAGCTAGAAGAAAAATAGATAGATGTGTTGTTGTTCAGTCATTTGAGACATATTTGACTCTTCATGACCCAATTTGAGGGTTTCTTGCCAAAGGTACTAGGTTGGTTTGCCATTTCCTTCTCCAGTTCATTTTATAGATGAGAAACTGAGGCAATCTGGGTTAAGTGATTTGCCTAATGTTACACTGCTAGTAAGTTATCTGAGGCCAGATTTGAACTCAGGTCTTCCTGATTCCAGGTCCAGCCCTCAGTCTACTGCAACACCTACCTGTTTTAGATAGAGAGATGACAGACAAGGAGAAAAAAAGAGACAGAGAGAGATAGGGACAGAGAGACAGAGAGAGAAAAACAGAGACAGACAGACAGATATACACACAGGGAAAGAGAGAGACAGACAGAGAGAGAGAGAGAGAGAGAGAGAGAGAGAGATTTATTCAGTACTTACCAAATATTGTATTAAGTACTATGAATATAAACACAAACCAAAACATTGTGAGAGGGAAAAAAAAAACTTCCTCAAGAAAATACAGAAGAGCTAGAAAGATAATAAGGCTGGGTTGGAACTGGTGTCTGGGCAGTAAAGCAGGAGCCTGGCTCTGAGCAAGGGAAGCAGGGCAACCTCAGCCTCCTAAGAATGGAGCCAAAAGGCCCTGCATAAGCAAAACCCACTTGAATTGAACCTACAAATGTCCAGAAGGAATAAATGGGCAGTTAATGTGGATTTGTCAGCAAAAGTTGAAGGACTTTGTAACAGTGATTCAGGATCCAATAATTGTTATTAGAGATAATAGAATGATTATCCTTAAGGAAGAACAGGTAGGTAGTGCCATAGATAGGGTACTGATCCTGGAGTAAGGAAGATTCATCTTTGTGAGTTCAACTCTGGCCTCAGACACTTGGTCAAGTCCCTTAACCCTGTTAGCCTTAGTTTCCTCATCTGTAAAATGAGCTGGAGAACAAACTGGCAAACCACTCTACTATCTTTGCCAAGAAAACTCCAAATGGAGTCACAAAGAATTGGACGCAGCTGAACAACTGATAACAGCAAGAGATATCTTTTAAGAGATGATACTTATTTATGAATTAAGATTATGCAAGGAATAGTTAGAAACTGTGGAATCTATCTCTGTCACATCTACCAAACACCTAGAAAGACACAATTAGGTAGCTAAAGGATATACAGCAGAAGCCCATGACAGTTCATAGGCAACAAATCCATAATAAAAATATAACTCCCCTGCCCCCAAATATCCTTGAGAATTCAACAAATCAATTTTCTTGGAATGGGAATCTATGAAGTAGCTAAATTCACAGAAAAAGACAACAAAAAAGTCAAAAGTTTTCCATGGGTCACTTTTGGATAAACTTGGCCAACAATAGTATATCAACAAAGCAATCGCATACCAATATTTGAAATAGAATTTCTCCAGTGAAATAGGTAAAGCTATCTTTGTCAAAGCATTTGAATTTGATTGTTGCTTTTCTAAATACATAATTGAGATGCACTTGCAAAAAGACAGGCTTTCACTTTCTCATTTGCTTCATAACAAACCTATGTGGTCAGGAGAAGTTTTATCCTTAAATGATTAGACAGACGGTGTGACTAATAAGAATATTGTCCCCAAAGGGAAGTGAAACATCTTAAGAATACAAGTGCACTCAATTAGAGTTTTAAATTAGAATGTAATTGTTTTTTCTTTTTTTTTTTTTTTGGAGGAAGAAAAAGAGAGAGCTTTTAATCTTCTAGGTGGCCTCATTTTGGTAAAAAGACAATTTTAGGAAGTGTTTAAATGTAAGAAGATGTTCTGCAACTTTTATATTTTTGGCCCAAACCCAAGCCCTGGAGGACAAGAAACAGATAAGTTTTCCTATACCTGACTCTTTAAATAGCAATGTTTTATAATTCAAAACAGGGATGGGATGTTGATATGAATTACTGCACTCAGCGTAATGAAATTGTCAATATGCTCAGAGATGCACTGCATGAAGAAAGAAATTTAAGGAAATGGCCCATTCAACCTTTGAAATAAAGAATTTGCCTTTCAGACTATATTTTTCTATACAACAGCAACCAAACCTCATATTAAGGATATGCCAGTAGGCATAATTATCATAGGATAGGAACCATTTCTAACTGGTTGCTTCAAAAGATCTTTTTGTCTCTGCCTTATTGATCAAAGTTGCCAACTCAATCATTCAACAGCCATATGTTAATTGCCTACTATGTGCAAAACATTGGACTAGGAATCAGGGATGGAAAAGGGCACATAGTCTCTGTGCCAAAAGAACTTTCATCTGCTGAAGAAATACAATACACAGCCATGAATAGCTACATATATATGTAAGTGTGTGCATTTATGTATGAGTAATGAGAGATAGTGTGGCAAAGGGGAGATTCCCACAAAGTGCCTGAAGAAAATTTGTGGAGTTGGAGAATACCTTCAGTTAGGGAGAGAAAAGACTTCACAAAGATGCTGAGTTCAATTAAGCTTAGAAGGAAGGACAAGTATGGAGGGGAGTGATATGGGTAGATGAGGAGGAAATACGTCGCAGGTGGTATAGTATTCCTCCCCCTCCCCCTCATAGGTGCACTCCCTTCCAAAATGCCTCTAGATGTGCTTATCTACATATATGTTATATGAATTTTCATTGGAATGTGACCTCCTTGAGGGCACAGATAAGTTCATTTTTGTCTCTGTATGCTAGAGCTACCATTTATATAGCACTATTTATATAGTGCCAGGTACTGTGCCAAGCAATTTACAAATTAATACCTTGTTTGACACTCACAACAAGCCTAGGAGGTAGGTGATATCATTGTACCCATTTTTACAGTTGAAGAAACAGAGGCAGGCAGAGGTTAGATGATTTGCCCAGTCACCCAACTAGTAATTACCCCAGGGCAATTTTGAACTGAGGTTTTCCTGACCCCAGTCCAGTGTTCCATCCATTCTGCCAGTTGGCTGCCTGAGTACCTAGCCTAGGGCCTGCCATGCAATAGATGCTTAATAAATGTCCATTTCAATTGTACTGAATTTCAGACATGGAGGGATGAACTATACAAATGGACCAACACTGGAGATGGTAGATCAAGTTCAAGAGGAAGTTAATTGTTCAGTTTGACTGGACTATGGAGCTTATTGTTATTTTTTTCTTAGTTGTCTCTTCTTGAAGAGGACCAATGACATCAGTGAGGTGAAGTCTTGACTGGCAAGTGATTTGGATTTAAATGAGGAAGGTTTCTGCAAAGTCACCAGGCTCAATCTTTCCTCCTGAGCCGTCTGGGTCCAGTGTCAAGATATAGATATAGATGACTAGATATGACCCCTGGACTATGGAGTCCATTAAGGTGAGTGAAAAGTGTCAAATAAGACTAGAGCCTGGGTTTCAATTCTACCTTTTAATTTTTTAAATTTATTTTTTGTTTCACCTGGATTAACAATGGAGAATATCAACTGTTGTACTCTGTGGAATGCTTACGTCTTATCCATTCCTTTATTTGTTTTATTGATGAACATTGGCACCCATCTGAGAATCCAAAGAGTTGATTTCATTTTAAATATATATGCTAGAAAAATGTAGCCAGAGAGCAACCTTCAGGGGGCCTCCGTGAAGGAAAAGAAAGCCCATTTTCTTGAGACTGGATCAATCCCTTCCTTTTAGAAGGTCACTGATGTCTCAATTCCTGTGATGCTCTTCGAAACCCATCTTTATTCACTTCTCTGATACAGTTTAAAGAATTATTCAGATATGAGAAAGAGATTCAATTTTCAAATTTTTTTTTTATGTACAAGGATTAGAAATTCCTCATCGAGAAAACAATTGTAGCTGCAAACACAAATCAATGGGATGCTGTTCAGAGACCCCAGAAACCACAGCGGGAGAGTGAAAAATGCAAGTGAATATAAAAAAAAGTCGTAAGAGCTGCGGATATATCTTTCCAATACAAATCCATCTAAGTGGATAACAGCAGCTCTAGTAAATCACTCACCATAGTGAGGTAACAAAACAAATGTACAGAGTATTTTGGAAGCAAGGAAGTTGAAAGAGAAGTATATTGCTATCAGATGCTCCATCTTACACCATCCGTATGAAAATAAGAAGGGCTTTTGCCAATCAAATCTGAATGATAGTGACTGCTCAGTGCTGAGAAAACCGTAAAATATATCACAAACTAATAATACCTTGAAATGATTGATAACAATTCTTCTTGTTATAAATGTTTTCACATGCATCTCTTGTTTTCTTTGTAAGGCATTATTATAGGAAGTGCATGCATTTTCACCCCCATTTTACAGATGAGGAAACTGAGGTATGGACAGATCAAATAACTTGCTTAAGGTCACAGATTGTCAGAGACTGAGCCCCTAGCAAGAAGTTTATACAGTGCTTTGAAAAACATTTTCCCTCCAATATTCCATTTGACTTTCAAAGCCAAACAATCAAAAAAGGCTATGGAGTTGGATATTAGAGATTCATCAATTTACAGTTGAAAAGGATGCTAAAGGTCAACTACCTATCTTCCTCAGTTTACAGAAGAGGGAACTTAGACTCAGAGTGGTAAGCTTCAAAAGTAAATTTAAGTTCAGATTCTCTGACTCCTAAATCTCTTTTATGCTGTTCTGCATTGGTGTTGTTCCCATTTTATAAATTAAAAAAAAAATGGGTTTCAGAGAGTTGGTAATCTGTGGCCACACAGTCAATTTCAGAAGTTGAATCTGAAACCTGATCCTTGAATTTCTCTCCCAACTGTACTGTAAAGCTCCATTCCAATAGAACATTCTTTTTGCTCTCATTATGCATTCCCCTATCCAATATTTCTTGCACACAGCTGCCAAACATCCTCCTAGTACTCAATCACAGGAGAAAAACCCTAGTGACTCCCTACTTCTAGGAGAATGTACAATACTATAAGTAGAATGAAGAATTTAAAGTCTTTTACAATCCAATTCCAACCTTCTTTTCTGTTGTAATTTCCCATTGGTCCCCTCCATGTTCCCAATCAAACATTCTACTTCCCTTTATCTCTATGAGCTTGGGCAAGGTGTCTCTCTATTCATAGGACAAGGACCTTCATTTCTACTTATTGAAATCCTTTTCTTCCTCCATCATGAGATCTTCCCCGATTTCCCAGGTGAAAGTGATCTCTCTCTTTTGAAGTTTTCTTAGAGTGTTTAGTTGGTGTCAGTTGGTGTCTCTCCTTTGCCCTTATCACATTCTACTTTTAAAATAGTTATTTATACTCATGTTGTATTCATGATCATGTTCACCTCTCCTTCATTTAGGTTATAAGATCTTGAGGTCAGGACCTATGCCATTTTCTGTCTTTGTTTCCTCAGTGTGTAATGAGATAGCATCTGTGTTTAATATCTCTCGGTTGAATTGTGCTAAACTGAATTGAACAGAACTGTATTTCTCACTCTATGTAATTCATCCCAACTTTTTTCATGTTATAGTAAATATAACACAGAACTCTCCTAAATGATGTTGGAAAGAAGAGTCTTTGTCTCTTTCCACTTCCTGAGTCTACCACAATGCTACCATTTCCAGTATAACTCATATAGCTCAGATTGACCTTATTATCCATTTCAAATACCGCAGGGAGAATAACCATGAGAGTTAACATCTGAAGAATTGCCAAGGAGATTGTGAGGAAATCTAAGATTTAGTCTCATCTTTTTTTGTTTTTGCAGATTTTATAATAAGCACAGTGACAAACTATAGTCAAAGTATCATTATGTATCTTATGAAATCTTAATAATATAAAATTAGAAACATTTTTCACACATATACTCAATAATTTCAAAACCCTTCAATTTTACTATCCTTATTAGCATACAGTCTCCATTTTAAATCTCAGCATAAATACATGATGAGGACCTTTTCTGAATTTTTTTTGCATCAATTTTATTTCTAAGATATTTTTCAGTCTCTTTTCCATAAAATTCTATAGAAAAAATACATAGAACAAATGTGGAAAGCAATTTCACCCACAAAGTGTGCTTATTTTTCCTATTTCCAATAGTGTGCGTAATGTTAAGGGAATTTGAAGATCTTCCTTGCCCCTTAATAGACCCATGTGACCTGCTTTGATCATTGGCCCAACCCATAGCCTGAGTCACATGGAGCCCATGTGGGAGGAGCTTACCAAATGGGTGGAATAGGAAGGATAAAGCCAGAAGAGAGAGTGAGGCAGAGCTGGGAGAGCAATACAGAGCTGAGGCAGAGCAGCTAGCATGAGTGAGAGGGAGGAATTTTGCCTAAGGGAGATTGTTTGTGGAGTGGCCTAAGGGAGAGAATGCTTAGGGATGGCAGTGCTGCCTATATTAGTGATGTGTATAAACTTCATTACCATGGTAGAATTGACTTTCTAGCATCTGAATAAATATTTTGATTTCATCTTTGAGGAAGAGAGTTTATATTTTGTTAATTTACCCTGGAACTATGCATGCATATCCATTGTGGTTGCTGTGGGTATTACATTGTTGTTACAGGGAGTTAGCATTGAACATTGATGGCCATCAGAAAAGATTCCCTTATCTCCACTTTCATCCCTGTAAAAGATCCAGTCAGTGGTGTGCCTGGGCAACAGCTGAGAAAAACCTCCTCCACAGTTAGCCTTTTCTGAATATAGATTCCACTGTAGTCAATGGGTATGTTTCACATAAATTTCATTGAGTGAAAACATGGTTGCTAGTTATCAAGATCTTACTGAATTCTCTCAACAAAGCAGGAAAAGCCCTAATTCATTTGGGGAGAAATAGATTTGGACCATGTCTCACATCATCAAAGGGTGTGCCTCATTGCATTCATAATGAACTAGCTCTAGGATGCAAACTTCTCAAATCTATAAAATTCAGAACTGTTTTGATAATCAGTGTTGATCTTCAGACACTATACAAGCCATGTCTCCAAGTTCTAAAATCAAAATAAGTCTTATCTTCCCTTAGTTTAAAAAAGTATCATGCAGCACTCTAGAGAGTGTTCTCTTAAAAAATCAAATGAATAATAATTGAATATTCCCACCCTCAGAAAGGTGGGAATTGCTGTGACAGCTTCTGAACATTCATTTAAAATTGTTTTGGGGTCCTTTTGACCTTGTCTTCTATTAGATGGTCTCCTTAGATGATCATTTATGGATGCAGTCAGAATTCTTACCAGAAATATCTTGTCCATTAAAAAAAAAAAAAACAGAATATTCCAGAAACTACTATTAAACAGATTTGGATACTTAGAGAATTTAATTTTATGCTATGACGGAATACAGGGGAAGAGGTTATATAGAAGCTGATGCTGGCTTTTCCTGTACACATATGACTTTGAATTTCTTTTATGGGATTTGTATGCCCAGTGTCTGGCACAGAATACAGCACATAGCAGGCACTTAATAAATGTTTATGGATTGATCAAGTTTACTGAATTCTTCATTACATTTTAGGATCCTTTATTTTCAATATCTTCAATCTTACAATGAAAATTCAATTGCTCAATAAAATTTACTACATAGACTTTTGATTTACAGAAATATTTCAGTATATATATATATTATATATATACACAAACACATATACATACACACATATGCACATATATGTATGTATGCATATATACACATACATTTATATAGGCATGCATGCATGTGTGTGTTAACTGATTTTGTTTTGTTTAAAGCCCTCCTCAGCTCCATCTCACTAGCTTGCTTTCAGGCACAGCTTACATGTCACCTCCAACGAAATGTTTTTTATAGATTCATCAATTTTTAGAACTTTCTTTTTTCAAATGACCTTGTGTTAATTTATAACTGTGCATGTAGTATCCCCAAGGAAGAATGAATGTTCCTTTAGGGAAGTGGTTCTTTCTTTGTTTTTGTGTCCACAGCGACTTGTAGATAATAGGTGCTTAAATAAATGTTAAATTGAAAAAAAAATTACTAATCAGCTTTCTACTCAGTAAATATTTTGAAAATATTTTTAAAATGTCAAAGAATCTTCTTAGCAAAAATAATCACCACACCAAATATGGGATCTCTTCTATGAACCTTCTGCTATGAATAAAACCTCCCTTAGCCTCCTCTGCCCTTAGATTGGAGGCCTGGAGAATGGACCCCTTAACTCCTCTGAAAGCATCACTTTATAGGGACAAGATTTGGACTTTCAGTTCCTTCCACTTTCAATCTGCACTTCTACCTGGTTTTGAGTCAACAGAAAAAGATGACCCCTCAGGGTACCCTGTGGTGTCCCCCCACCCCCATTTCTGCTTTCCTGCTTCCTTTTGGAAGTTGTTTTCTGCCTTCGCCCATTAGACTGTAAGTTTCTTGAAGGCAGAGACTGTCTTTTTTATTCTAATTTGTATTCCTAACACAGTGCCTGGCACATAGTAGGTACTTACTTAATTAATGTTTATTGATCTGAATTTGATGTGTTTAATATATAAGCATATATAATTACATTTTAATAAGTATTACATAATTACATATCATCAAATATCTATAAATATCTATAATGGCTATGTTATTCACTTACATAATATTATGTATAATCAATTTGATAATTTGAGTTTTCTCTTTTCTATTATGTTCCATTAAACAAGATTTATCAAGTTTCTACTAAATGCAATGCACACTGCTACTTACTGGGATTATAAAGACAACAATAAGTATTGCAAGAAACTCACATTCTATGAAGGGATGAAGGGGGGGAGGGAAACATGCACACACACACACACACACACACACATATAAACACAAAAGATTCAGGTAAGCCAGAGTTTACTACATTCATGTATGTCACCAAAGAGAAGCATCAGCCTTTGGCCCTTCTTTGTCTTTTGTTGGGGTCAGATCAGAAAAAACTTTCTTAACCTGTGGTTCATAGACCCTCCTTCCCCTTCAAAGAGTCCATGAATGGAGTTCAGGTAGTCTGTGAACTTGAATGGGGAAAAAACAAAATAAATATTATAGCATTATTTTCGCTAACTTCTAACTGAAATTTATAATTTTCTATTATGAATACAGGCAATTATATTGTTATGAATACCATTATATAGACATTTTCACATCACATCGTAGTGATATTAATAATATCTTAGCATATCATTTACACTCATTATTACTGTAATATTGAGAGAGGAGAGACATGGGTGACAGGGGGACACCAAAGGTGGATGAGCAGCCCTGTAAAGAGATCAGTAAGCCCTCACAACAGAGGTACAAGTCCTCCCTGGTCACCTCATACACCCCGAGAAGCTATAGCACATACAGCATCACACCTGAGAAAACTGTCAGAATAACAGGGTGAGAGTCATTGATGGCCATATCTGTTGGTGAGTTAGAGGGATGTTTACCCCAAGCATGTGAAGACTTCCCCTGGTGAAATAGGTGAATGAAAACAATTTGTTCCAAGTCAGGAAAGCAGTTGAAGCAGGTGCTACGATGTACTTAGAGCTTGGTCAGACATCTAGACATCGAAGACATCAAAGTCAACCACTGTATTCGGGGCCATTGGAAATCTTCTTGACTTTTGTCTTGCTACTAGACTTCAATGACTCTAGAAAAGAGAGTGAGGCTGATGACTTTATGCAACTCTGCCTCACTTAAATCTAACTCATCCACAAATTAAGACATCATCCACAATATTGTTGGTCATCTATGAAAACAAAGAATGAATAGTGCTTCATGAACATCATCTTCTTGTCTGCTAATGCTCCTGCATCACAGCCTGCTAAACAGACTGCCAAAAGGGTCCATGACACAAGATAATCTCTGAGATCCCTACTAGCTCCAACCTTCTTGATCCTATGATTTTGTATCTCTGTCTCAGTGATGGCTTTCAGATATTACAGACTAATGCAACCCATGGTGAGGATGAGCTAGGGAAGTGGGCAGTCCCATGATCATGGGACAACATAAAGCATTTGGAAAGAAAATATCCTAGCTCTGAAACATGAGACCTCTGGGAGTTTGGGCAAATCATAGAAACTTTACAAATTTTGATTTCCTCCTCGGTAAATTCACTTCAAGTTCTAATCATTCTTTGTAGACAGATTAGAATTTTACTTTAGATTTCTCAAATTCTAAAGACATTTCATTGCAAAGGACAGAACAATACAACAGTGAGCCATTCTGCTATTTCTCTCTAGCTCACGACTTCATTGTGTGTCTGAATGCAGATTGGTAGGTTTTTTTCATTTTTATTTGATCATCATCTCTATAGGAAAGGTATACTATTGCGTTACCTTCAGAGATCAAAAGAGAAGGAGAGACTTTTCTCCACCTTCTGGCTAGATTTTATAACACATCTAAGGAGGATTTAGAGTACACTCTGGTCATCAACTGTAATCTTATGCCCTTTTCTAGTGACTAGGAGAGAGGTCAGCTATCTACCCTTCAAACAGTTCAGTTAAAGGGCCCCCTCAGGAGGGGCAAGAATTTCAGGTAATGCCTGTAGTAGGAAAAGAGCCATCATCTTCCCTCCCTACCCTGTTTACTTCCTACATGTTCCCTTTAGAATTGTGTTTAAGAGAGTCCTGTTGCCAGAGGCTTATTAGTAGTTCTAGGAAAGTGAGGGATAATAAAGCTAATATGCCTCAGTTTCCCTCATTTCTATCTGTTTCCTCATCTGTAAAATAGGAATAATAATTGCACCTTCCTCCTAGAGTTGTGAAGCTCAAGTAAGATAATGATTGTACTTCGAGTGATGCATGGTACACAGTAAGCATTACATAAATGCTAGCTTACTACTGTTCTTAGGATTATTATTAAATAGTACTTTGCAAAGGGATTTAAAAAGCATAGCCACTAGAAGCAGTTTGGAGGTCTGGGCCCTGGTAAGTTGACTGAAAGGAAAACCTAAATCTTATACTTCTCTAGACCACCTAGTACCTTGTACATGCTAATCATTCAATTTCTATTTGATAAAGAAATATGACTTTTCTGCCTCAATTTTCACAAAGTACTTTGTGTTGTGCATTTCCAGTATATGTATCCAATAACAATGTGTTTGCGGCTACACTGTAAATTCTATGATAGCTAGGACCATAGATTGGGTAAACTTAGTATCTCTTTAAAGTGCTCCATAGGGTTTAGTATTTTGTTTTGTATACAGCAGGTGTCAAATAAATATTTTTTACAATGACAGAATAAGTGAATGTTTGCATGCTGCTCATTGACAGAGTGAATTTGATCAAGGTCCAACCTCTCTGAGCCAGTTTACTATTAAAACAGAGGATAATAACGAGCACAGAATCTCAGAATTGGAAAAGACCCTAAAGACCTTCTAGTCTAAGCTACTACTGAATGAGAATTTATTCTGAGATCCCTTAACAAACAGCCATCTGTCTTCTGTTAGAAGATCTTAAATAAGAGGAGAAAGCACTCCCTCCTGAGGCAGTCCATTTCACTTTGGGCTAGCTTTAATTGTTAGGAAAGTTTTCCCTGAAATGGAGACAAATTCTGCTTTTCTCTGGCTTTCTCCAGGCAACATTTATTCCAAAACCTCATCACTGCATGGAGGCGACCTTGGGCTCTTAAACACTATGCCAGCAGAGTCTACCCTTTGCTGGGACCTACCAAGCCAGAAAGGATTTTAATGTGGTTTCAAACCTTCCTATGTGTCTATGTTCCAAAACCCAGCTCATCTAAATTGGCAGAAGATCATCACCAAAGATTGGTGACCAGGTAGAGAATTTCTAGTTATCATAGAAATTAATGAAATCACCTATTAAGGCGTAAATTGGGTTCTAATTTCTTCTTAAGTTTGTCACAAATGTATGATGAGATAGTGTCAAATTATAAAGCACAGTGGAAATACAGAGTACTCATTGTTATTAATATATAATATCCTAGGATTTAGCATTGATTCGGACTTAGGGATTATGTAACCCAGGAGTTTACATTTTTTTGTACGTGTACCATGGACTCATTTGGTATCTAATAAAGCTTATAATATTCTTAGAATGATGTTTTTAAATGAATAAAATAAAAGCAAAACAATTTCATAAAGTTATAATTTCATTGCAATATGATCATACTGTGTTAATATTAATTATACTATAATATAATTTTAGAACAATTAATGGGCTACAGTTATGACCCTTTTATTTAGTTCAACCTCTCTCTTACACATGAGGAAAATAAGAAGAAAAGTTAAGTAATCAGTCAAAGGCCATACTGTTCATTAGTAGTCAAGTTTGGATTTGAACTAAAATATGCTGACTGCCAACCCAATATGTAGATACAATAAGCAATCACTCAATTGAAAAACATTGATTAACTTCCTGCTATGTGCCAGTCACTCTGTTAAGTGCTAGGGTTACAAATAAGGCAAAAGACAGTCCCTACCCTCAAGGAACTCACATTCTAATGAGGGAAAACAACATGCAAAGTATCAAATACATACTAGGTACATGGAGTGGATGGGAAGATATTCTCAGAGGGGAAGAGACTTGTATCTGGAGGGATTTGCTGCTAGAGAGAAATACTTCGAATATTTTCCCTTGTTCTAGGTACTTGTCCTCCCTCTTTCACTTATATTTATTATGCTTGTTGAAAAGGAAGAACAATGACTGTATCTTTCACTATTTTTTCTTGAATAGATCTTCCTAGTGCCAAGTCCAAGTTGCTCATTAAGGGGATTTGCTAAGTCCTAAGATATCTGATTCTGCCAGTCCCTCAGCTTTATGTACTCTGAGTAACATCAGTAGCAGTTTGCAGCCAGAGGAGCAGACATGTGCCATCTCAAAGTTTATAAAATGATAGAATGATAGACCTTGGAGGGGTCATCAAATCCAATCACGTCATTTAACGGATGGGAAACAAAGAAACAGACACCACAACACAACAACAGCATATCTGGAGAAGTTGGGGAAGTGATTTGCCCAGGGTCACACAACTACTTAGTGGCAGAATCAGGAACAGAACCCTAGTCTCTAGACATCTAGACTGGGTCTTGTTCCAGCCCACCTTGTTTTTTTCTTGTTGTTGTTGTTCAAACCCTTTTGAAGGGGAGAAAGAAAACTAATTCCTAACAAAAGCTACACATGCTAGGAGAAACACAGCCAGCATATGATATAATCATCTGGACAGAAGGTGTCAAATACAGTAAAAATTTTAAGAAGCAATTGAAGTAATTGAACCAAGTTATTTAAATCAGATAAGTGAATTCATGATGGCATGAAACCACTCTGTTTATTAACCCCATTATAGCATCACCAAAGGGCATTTCATTTTCTGCTTTACTTTCATTTTTTTCTTGGTAAGTAATTCATTTAAAGGAAAAAAAGAAACACATGTGCCACCCTGCTCAAATTTAAATGAACATGTTGAATGCAGTATAATCAGCCTCTAAATCTACTCACCAGGAGTCTCACTATGCACTCAGCACACTGAATGAACGGCACAAAAGGGAAATGGATTATAATGAGGATAGAGGAAAAATTAGGAGAATAAAACTTTTCTTTCCTAAAATGTTTTTAAGCATCTTATTTCATAGTCAAGTACAGCTCAATTTGTATACTTCCTTCTTTGCTTTTGCCCTTGGCACCTGCCTTTCCTTTAGGAGACTTCTGTTTTGTAAGTTGTGGAACAATTCACTTCAAACTCATTATGACAGAATGCATTTTGTAACCTCTGCGGATCTTTGAGGAGGTACATGGTGGAAGTTCGAAAGGCTCTGCTTGTTCTGTCAAGCTAGAACACTGAGTCACAATGGCCACTGGCATCTATATAATATTGCACTGACATTTCCTCACTTGACCCACACAACAACCCTGTGAGATAAATAATTCATATACCATCATGGCCATTTAACAGATGAGGAAATAGAGATTGAGAAAGTTGAAGAGCCTTGCCAAAGGTTGCACAATTATTAAGTGTCTGAGGCAGAGTTTTCATCTGGTTCCTCCCAACTGTACTGTTTGTTCACATCTGAAAGTACCCTTGGCTTTTCTCCTTAGCCATTTATTCTTTTGTTTTTTAATGACAGTAGCAATACTTTACACACATAAACAGTTTTTATGAAAATGGGATGCAAAACTTTTTGCTGAGCATGTATTTGTGTGATAGAAATGTGCATTTTCCTTACTTTAATCACATGCTACCTAGCTTTCAGGTTTCTCTTCTACTTCCCCCTAATGACTTAAACTATGAGTGTCAGTACCCATGAAGGCCAAAGGCCTCTATAAGTGTTATATCCATACAAACAGATGCACACATATACATATATGTATCTGGAATATACACATATGCATACACAGACATGTCTACACGTGATTATGTGTTTATGCCTAAATCAGGAGCTGCAGTTCAATGCAGTAATCAATAGGGGGAAAGATTAAGAAATCTATGCTTTCTTTACTATGCATCAAATAAGATTCTAATTTCTAAGCTACTGCACAGTGAATATTGCTGAATCTATGTGATTATATAGCATAATTCATCCTCTATGGATGCCCATAAATAGGACTTGAAAATTACAGTCAACAGGCCAGTATTGACAATTAGATATTTCTTGTCTGGTTTATAAATCAAGAAAGTGCTGATACTCACTGCTCTAGGCTTTCCTCTGCTTAGTTAGAAAATATAGCTGTGAGATTTCCTTTGTCCTAAGTAGGGTGAATCTACAGAGAAGATCCACTTAAGGGAAATAAGGCTAAGGCTATATACTCTGTTGTGTAGGTGGTCTAATTTGCTGGCATCCTTGCTTCTCTGAATGCCAGTCTCAGATTCTTCTCAATACTGCTATAGTCTAGGTAAGTCATAGATTCTCCTTTGTGTCCTAGAAGGAACAACTCTGGAGGCTATTGAGAAGTTAAAGAGGGGAAGCAGAGATTTCAGTGGCTCCTTACTTGAGTGATGGCCAAGAATCTTTCAGTGAAACTTACTTTATAGGACCAGGCAATTCTCCTGATATTGATGGACAGCAGTTCTCCAGTATTTTCTTCATTACCCTTGGATAACAAAATGCATAGTCTGATGCTTTTAAAACAATGTGGTACACTCTAAAGGATAATGGCTCTTGATGAAGGGGTGGAGTCAATTTATGAATTACAGGCAACCTGTCTGAACTCTCTTAACAGTCCTCTCCAAAAAATTTTAAAATAATGACTCAAATAAAATTCTGGAGTGCCAGAGCCTATAACAGGTCAACATGAGACATTTTTCTGGCCTAAGAAAACTTAGGAGGTCAACAATAAGAAGTTTGTGACACTGGAGTTGAAGCCTGTCGAGGATTCACACTCACTATGGGATCAATAGCAGTTACAGCAGCAGCAGCAGCAGCTTTGGGAGCTCACAGACAAGAGACATTAAGAGGATTTGACAAGTGGTCAGAAAGAGACTATAGGGGACCTATGGCTGACACTAGGTACAGCTGGCACTGACTGACAACTCTATTGTACATACATAGTTATGGGTCACAGTTCCAAGGCAAAGAGGAGCACAAGGGAACAGGGGTCCTGGTTGAAGTTCCAAAACCAAGGCAAGGGGAAATGGCTGAACAAGTTATGGTATTTGATTATAATGGGTTACTATTATGCTATAAGAAATGATGTGCAGGCAGATTTCAGAAAAAAAACCTGGAAGAAATTACACAAACTGATGCAAAGTGACGTGAGTAGAACCAGGAGAACATTATATACAGTAACAGCAATCTTGTACAATGTACAACTTTGAATAACTTAGCTATTCTCAGCAATACAATGATCTAAGATAATTCCGAAGGACTCATGTTGAAAAATGCTATCTACCTTTGGAGAAAGAACTGAAGGAGTTTGAATGCACATCAAAGCATTCTATATTTCACTTCCTGTTTAGGGTTCTTTTTTCCCCTTTTGGGTTTGTCTTCTTTCAGAACATGACTAATATGTTTTGCATGACTGCATGTGTATAACCTCTATCAAACCGTTTACTGTCTCAGGAAGTGGGAAGGTAAGGCAGGGAGGGAGAAAATTTGAAACAGTTTTTTTAATTGAATGTTAAAAAATGTCTTCTGCATTTAATTGGGGGGAAATTAAATATTATAAAAATTTAAAAACTTAGAATTGGGCAGTTGGAAATTAATGACTCAGACATATAAAAAACAAAATAAAGCCAAAAGAATGAAAAATAGAAAAAATATTAAATATTGTATTGGAAATACAACTAACCTAGAAAATAGATAAAGGAGAGACAGTTTAAGAATTATTGGACTACCTCAAAGCCAGGAACAAAAGTCTAAACTTCATATTTTAAGAAATTATCAAGGAAATTGCCATATCTTAGATTTAGAGTCTAAAATAGAAACTAAAAGACTCCATTGATCACCTCCTGAAAGAGATTCCAAAATGAAAACTTCAAAACATATCATAGCCAAATCTCAGAGCTCCCAGGTCAAAGAAAAAGTACTGCAAGCAGCCAGAAATAAATGATTAAAATATTATGGATGCCTATTTGGGATTAGACAAGATTTAGCAGCTTCCACTTAAAGGAACAGAGGGCTTGGAATATGATATTCTGAAGACAATGAGCTATGAACACAATCAAGAATAGCCTAACCAGCAAAAGTGAGTATAATACTCCAGGGAAAAAAATATGGATAGTTCAAGATGGTGGAGTAGAAGCAGGGACATGCCTAGGTTCTTCCCCCAAGCCCCTCAAAATACATGTAAAAAATGAATCTAAACAAATCTAGAGGAGTAGAATCCAGACAATTACAGAGTGCAACATATTTCCAGTGTAAGATAATATACTGCACTGGACTCAGAGCAGAGTGCAGCCCAGCATGGGCTGCACCTATACAGATGGAACTGAAGTAGGAATCAGGGAGGTGAATCACTGGCACCTGTAACAGTTTCCAGTCTTCTCCAGACAAAGACATTTTCAAAGGTAAGTGAGAGCGCTTTTTCACCTGGGTGAGAGAAGAACATGGTATCCAGTCCTTGCCCCAGAGTAGCAGCAGGTACTGTTGCAGCAGTGGCTGTTTCTGAAGCTCTCAGTCTACAGATGGTGGGGAAATCCAGGAGCTAATCTGGGTGGCAGTCCTGGGATGAGGATGAGTGCTGGCATGGCAGAGCTGGTGGCAGCTATGAAGAGGGAATCCTACTTGCAGTTCCAAGGCAGAAAAGAGTTCTTGTTGCTCACAGACTGAAATGCAGGCCAGGAGCTGAGTAAACATCTCTCCTTTGGTCATACTACTTTGCAGGAACTGAGAATTTCTAGAGACATCTCTGAAAACAGCTGCACAAAATCTCTGAAACTTGGGGGAGTACACCTTCCACTTAATATCAAAAGGGGGAAAAAAAAGACTGTGGAAGGTTACTTTCTTGCTGAAAAGGTATTTTCTTACAACAAGGAAGATCAAAGCATACAACTGGACACCAAGGTCAAGGCCCCTACATCCAAAGTCCTCAAGAAAAATATGAAATGGTGTCAGGACATGGAAGAACTAAAAAAAGGATTTTGAAAATCAAGTAAGAGAAGTAGAGGAAAAATCTGGAAGAGAAATGAGAGTGATGCAAAAAAAATCATGAAAAATAAGCCAACATCTTGCTAAAGGAGACCCTCCCAAAAATACTGAAGAAAATAGCACCTTTAAAAATTTATTAAACAAGAAGGCAAAAGAAGTCTAAAGAGTCAATGAGGAGAAGAATGCCTTAAAAAGCAGAATTGGCCAAATGGAAGATCACTGGAGAAAATAATTCCTTCAAAATTAGAATGGAATACATGGAAGCTAATGACTTTATGATAAATTAAGAAATTATAAAACAAACCAAAAAAATGAAAAAAAATAGAAAACCATGTGATATATTCTATTGGAAAAGCAACTGTCCTGGAAAATAGGTCCAGGAGAGAGTATTTAAAAATCATTGATCTGCCTGAAAGCCATTATAAAAAAAAGGCTAGACATCATCTCCCAAGAAATTATAAAGAAAAACTGCACTGCTATTCTAGAATCAGAGGGGGAAAATAGAAATGGAAAGAATCCACTGATCACCTCCTGAAAGAGATCCCAAAAGGAAAACTCTTAGGAATTCCCAGAGTTCCCAGGTCAAGAAGAAAATATTACAAGCAGTTGGAAAGAAATCATTCAAATATTGCAGAAACACAATCAGAATGACACAGGATTTAACAGCTTCTATATCAATGGATCAGAGGGTTTGGAATATGATATTCCAGGGGTCAAAGGAGCTAGAATTAAAAACAAGAATCACCTATCCAGAAAAACTGAATATATTACTTCAAGAAAAAAGGTGGAATTTCAATGAAATAGAGGACTTCCGAGTATTCTTGTTGAAAAGACCAGAACTGAGTAGAAAATTTGACTTTCAAATACAAGAATCAAGAGAAACATGAAAAGGTAAACAGGAAAGAAAAACCATAAGAGACTCACTAAAGCTGAACTGTTTACATTCCTACATAGAAAGATGATATTTGGAACTCATGAGACCTTTTGCACTATTAGTGTAGTTAGAGGAAATATGTATATGTATATATATATATGTATATACGTATTATATGTGTGTATATATGTACGTATATATACACACACATACATATACACATGTGTGTATATACATGCATGTATATACACATATACATACATATATAGACATATATACATGCATACACACGTATACATACTATATATATATGTATATGTATATGTATATATACAGCACAGGGGAGCTGAATATGAAGAGAGGATACCTAAAAAATAAAATGAAGTGTTGAGAGGAAGATACTGGGAGAAAGGGAGAGGTAGAATGTAGTAAATTATCTCACATAAAGGAAGCAAGAAAGAGCTTTTACAATAGAGGGAGGTGAGAGGGAATAAGTGAGCCTTACTCTTATGGGATTTGGCTGAAGGAGGAAATAAGACACATTGATTTGGGTATGGAAATCTATCGTACCCTGAAGGAAGTTGGGAGGGAGGGAATAGGAGAGGGAGGATAATAGAAGGGAAGGCAGATTGGGGGAAGAAGTAATCAGCAGCAAACACTATTATAGGGGGATAGGTCAAGGGAGTGAATGGAATAATTGGAGGGCGGGACAGGATACAGGGAAATGCAGTTAATCTTTCACAACATGACTGTTATGGAAGTGTTTTGTATGACTACACATGTATGACATATCAAATTGCTTGCTTTCTGAATGAGGGTGGGTGGGGAGGGAGGAAGGGAGAGAACGTGGAACTCAAAGTTTTAAAAGACAGTGTTAATTGTTTCTGCATGCACTGGGAAATAAGTTGTACAGCCAATGAGGTATAGAAATCTATCTTGCCCTACAGGAAAATAGAGGGGAAGGAGATGGGAGAAGGGAAGTGATAGAAGGGAAGGCAGATTGGGGAAAGGGGTGGTTTGGGTATACACTGTTCTGGAGTGGGGGAAGGGGAGAGATGAAGAGAAAATTTAGAATTCAAAATCTTATGAAAGTGAATTTTAAATGGAAATAAAATATATTAAAAATATGGATACTTAATGAAATAGAGAACTTTTAAGCATTCCTAATGAAAACACCAGAGTTGAACAAGACTTGGGTTAGTTTATCATTTGCCAGGAACAGACATATGAAAAATGTTCAAAAACTCTCATATACCTTTCAGAAAAAGACATGTGATCAGGAAAAGGACATCTTGAATAGAGTGTTTGGAGAATATATTATTCACTTTTATGTTTCCTCCTAGAACAGAACACAAAGATCAGCATACCACAAATGGCTACTTCTCACTCAATTCTGTATCACAACCACAAGAAGAGCAGCAGGTCATGATGGATGAAGTTCAGATAACTGGCAGTTGCTTTCAAGGGAAATTAAATAAGGAGGAAATACAAAGGTGGAACAATTTCCTAGATTTATGGCATTTTGACAGGGATGAAGAAAATGACCACAAAATGATCCCAGTGTTGCTCACCAGAGAGGTAGAAGAGGAATTGCATTTCACTGTCTTGGATATAGTCTTTATTTTGTCCAGTATTCTATCCCTGAAGCCAACAGAATAACCAGCATATAGACATTTAGAAGACATAAGAGTAATTGGGTGAAATTCAGACATTCTCTATTGGTGATGAATTTGATGAAGATAATATGGCACTAACCCCCACTTTCTCTAATGCAGAGATGAAAACAATTACAAAAACATCGAGCCAAACTAAAGTAAACTTTGACAAGGAGGGCAAAAGACCAAATGCTCTATTTGAAATAACATTTTTTTCTTTTTCTCTTGTTCTTAAGTGATATTAAAATTAAAATAACTATCATACTTTTTTTAAAAAATTAATTAATGCTTTCCTCTTAGGGATAAAGAATTGCAAAAGGATAACCAGATTGGCATGCGAGGCTATCATATCTCTAAGATTCTTTCAAAATATTAATTTTATGATGGGGTGATGCTTTATACATTTTTGTTTTAAAGCTTTAATACAATACAAAAGTCAAAGGGACCATATGAAGAACTAGGATTTGGTGCTTCTAATCCCAGATCAGAATCTAATTCCCACAGAAAAAAATGTCCTCAGAAAGTCAATAAGGATAAAGCTTCTTCAGCATGATTGGGAAACTATCGTGCTTATCACTTACTCAGTACAGCAGAATGAAGATTAATGGGTGAATGTTACTAAAACACTTTGAAGATGAAGTGATTTAGGCCACTCATAACTTTTATGTTGTATTGATCTTTAGCATCTTTTCATTTAATATTGACCTCAAATCACTGACTGCTTCAATGGCTGTTATTCAGACTCTCTCAGTGTTCACCATTTCCAAATAAATTTCTGAAAATTGGCTGCTATCAATGAATTTGTTGTTTTGTTTTTCTCACAGCTCATTCATACTTTCACTGACATTTTAGCACAGCCAAGAAAATCCAGCTAAAATACAGAATCCTTACTTCAAGGATCTGTGATCTCCTATGTGTGAGTATTCCCTCTATTGACAAAAATCAAAATCTCTTCATGCTTTAGTTAAAGGCTGATAGGTCTAGAGCTGCAAAGAAACATAGAGGTCATCTAGTCAAGGCCTTCTTAAACATTTTCCATTCATTATCCCTTCAGTGCTTCTTAAACTGTGGATCACTACCAGCCCTGATTCTAGTCCAGTGTCCTCACTTTACCAATGAGGTAAATGAAGGACAGAATGTTTAATGAGTTGTCCAGAGTCATGCATATAGTAAACTCCAGAGACAGGATTAGAATCCAGGTTCTGTATTCCAGATTATTCAATTTAATGAGCATTTTATGCACCTATTTAAATGTCAGAAATTGTTTTATTTGCATGGGAACATGAAAACAAAAACTGAATCATTCCTACCTGCTAGGATCATATACACTACTGGGAGTAGTGGTGGTCAGAGACATAAACACATAAATGAATATGAAATGTGTTGCAAAATAGTAAGACTGTAGGTTGTACCCATCTCCCCGTAAGATATGTATGACTGCATGGGTTGTCTAAGCATATAACCAAGTGACTCATGGGGAAGCATAATCTGAGGTCAAACCACTTCTGATGAAAGGGGAAGAGTCAGCATAATGACTGAGTGATGGGGCAGACAATCCCAGAATACTGCAAAGTGGCATACTGGTTATTCTTTTCTCCAGTCTTAGGGAGGCATTGTAATAGCAAGCATTCTGGCATACACAGGATAGTTGTTAGCACAGGTTCTTAGATCTGCTTTATTAGGAAAAGTAGGTGCTTAAAGGATCAACCATCTTTTTTTTTTTTCTTAATTACATTCACTAGTTCAGGGGAAAAGTCAGTACCCTGAACTTCAGAGAAAATACAGAGAAAATTCATAGAAAATATAAGCAGAGAAATAAAGACCACAGACAGGGCTCCACAGCCTGAATCAACACAATGTTGCTGTACACTCTACCTACATCCCTGGATCGAGACAACCTTCACATCTGAGAAGTCGGACAGTCTCAAAATATGGCTACTCAGAGTCTGAACCAGGGAAACACAAGGTCCTTCTCAAAAGCGAACATTCAAAGCAAAGCTTCATCTCAGAGTATATATACAAGTTCTCAGAGCCAGAAGGCATCACAACCCTGGTGACTCAGTGTCTAATTAGAAATTAGCAAAAGATGTGAAAGCCTTCCTACAAGCAAGCTTCACCTAGGTAAGCTTCCCTTAATGGGCTCCAAGTGAGGCCTATTAATGGGGTTGGGGGAATAACTTATATCCCATTAATATTACAGGCACCATTGCCAAATGCATAATTATTACTGGTACAATGATACAACAGGTTCAAAGAAAAAGTCATTTTCCTGATGTTTCTTGGAGTGGGAGGGTTGTTTCTAGCTCATACTCACTAAGGGGACTTGTTTCTTTCAAATGCTATTTACATAGAAGACCATCACAAAGAGTGAATAGGAAATGAAGCAAATTGGAGAAGTTATATAGATGAGTCTATACCAGAAAATACACAAGAATGGATGAACTATTTAATTGGGAGTAAGAAGAGATCTCAGCTTAGCCAAGAATTCAAGTTAGAAATGGAATAGTTAATCTATATTGTGCTTTAAGACTTACAAAATATTTTCATCAGAGTAACACTGTTAGGTAGATACTTACAGTGCAAGTATCATTATTCCTATTTTATAAGGGACCTTGATGCACAGAGTTAAGTAACATGATGAACAGGATGAAAAGGTAGTCTCATTCCAAAAGGCCAGGGTTCAAATTTTGCCTTTGGCTATGCTACTCCAGGAGAATTATTTAAAGATGCCATTCTTTGACAATTCCCTAAGACTAGAAGATGCAAAGCAGGTACCAAAGTTCATTGTTGAAGGAAGTTTCTTTCTTGGGAATACCTATGGCAATAAAAATCCTAGGTCTTTAAAAAAAGTGAGTATGATATAGGTGAATTGATTTCCAGGGTCTCACAGCTAGTAACTGGAAGAAGCAGATAATGAATTTTCTGTCAACAGAGGTGATTGGGCATAGTAGGTTTATAATTTGTTGTGGAGGATATTCATAAAGGGATAAATGGGTTTTACCCATTTGATTGGTCTCCAAAATCCCCCTGATTCTTCTTTTTCAGAGCTTTACGCACCCACCAACATGCCACAAAATTTTTCTCCTTTGAAGTATGTTCCCTTTGATGATTTTTCAGGCTTCACACAGACCGTCTAACTGTCATCCATAGAAACTTTGAAATACTCTGCCACAGTTCTCATTGACTTTGACACTCACCTTCCAGACTGATTCTGTAAATAATGCCAGATCTTTCCAACAACTGATTCTCATCTTTCCTGAAGCTCCTTAATCACTATGGCCTTTAATTACATTTTAATTTAATAACCCACAGCGGTTAGTCATATTTTGGTACTCCCTATCCCTCAGATCTACTGCCTCTTGGATGTCTTAAAATTCCCATCCCTAACTGCAGTCACTTGTCTGTGAATGCCTTCTACTTCCTCGCTCTTCCACAATCTCTGCTTTGCCTTCCTTATGAATTTTGTCTCTTCCTACCTCTCCATTCTCTTCTTTTACAAACCATTTTCTCTTGTAATTTTTTCTCTATCCAGACAATTCGGTGTCCAAACATTTCGATGATATACTTTCTTCCAAACTTCTAATTTGTTCATCCTCTTAAACTCCCACAATTTTTTGACCTCTTAACATTAAACTCAACTTCAGTCAACAACCTTCATGCCTCTAGCAGGCAAGCAATATGAAATGGTTTTCTTTAAACTGTGTTTATTGGATTTAGCAATTTTGATTCTAATTTCTTGAAAAATTCTTTGGTATATTTTTAAGGAAATATATAATGAGCAAATATAGGAAAGGAAGTTCTGATAGAAAAAGATCCAATGTGAAATAATCAAAAATATGGCATGGCATGTCCTGTTTTGAGAATATTAATAAACTGGTAAATCAGAGGAATATTGGGTTTTTGTTTGTTTTTTTCTTTTATTTATTTATTCATTCATTCATTCATTTATTTATTATTTATTTTTTATTTATTTTTTTCTTTAACTTCTAACTTTTATTTTCACAAAATTTTGGGTTACAAATTTTCTCCCCTTTTATCCCCTCCCCCACCCCAAACCCAAGCTTTCTAATTGCCCCTGTGACCAATCTGCTCTCTCCTCTATCCTCCCTCCCTGCCCTTGTCTCCGTCTTCTCTTTTGTCCTGTAGGGCCCGATAGCTTTCTTGACCCCTTAACCTGTATTTCTTATTTCCCAGTGGTAAGAACATTACATTTGATCCTAACACTTTGAGTTCCAACTTATTTAGCTCCCTCCCTCTCCACCCCTTCCCCTTGGAAGACAAGCAATTCAATATAGGCCAAATCTGTGTAGTTTTGCAAATGATTTCCATTCTAGTTGTGTTGTATAGGACTAACTATATTTCCCTCCATCCTATCCTGTCCCCCATTACTTCTATTCTCTTATGATCCTTTCCCTCCCCATGAGTGTCGGCCTCGGATTGCATTCTTCTCCCCATGCCCTCCCCTCCATCCTCCCCCCCACCCTGCTTGTGCCCTTGTCCCCCACTCTCCTGTATTATGAGATAGGTTTTCCTATCAAAATGAGTGTATTTTATTCTTTCCTTTAGTGGAATGTAATGAGATAGACCTCATGTTTTTCTCTTGCCTCCCCTCTTCATCTCTCCACTAATAAGTCTTTTGCTTGCCTCTTTTATGAGAGATAATTTGCCCCATTCAACTTCTCCCTTTCTCCTCCCAATATTTCTCTCTCACTGCTTGATTTCATTTTTTTTTTAAGATATGATCCCATCCTCTTCAATTCACTCTGTGCACTCTGTCTCTATGTATGTGTGCGTGTGTGCATGTGTGTGTGTGTGTACTCCCACCCAGTACCCAGATACTGAAATGTTTCAAGAGTTACAAATATTGTCTTTCCATGTAGGAATGTAAACAGTTCAACTTTAGTAAGTCCCTTATGACTTCTCTTTGCTGTTCACCTTTTCATGGTTCTCTTCATTCTTGTGTTAGAAAGTCAAATTTTCTTTCCAGCTCTGCTCTTTTCATCAAGAAAATTTGAAAATCCTCTATTTCATTGAAAGACCATTTTTTCTCCTGAAGTATTATACTCAGTTTTGCTGGGTAGGTGATCCTTGGTTTTAGTCCTAGTTCCTTTGACTTCTGGAATATCCTATTCCATTCCCTTCGATCCCTTAATGTAGAGGGTGCTAGATCTTGTGTTATCCTGCTTGTATTTCCACAATACTTGAATTGTTTCTTTCTAGCTGCTTGCAATATTTTCTCTTTCACCTGGGAATTCTGGAATTTAGCCACAATGTTTCTAGGAGTTTCTCTTTTTGGATCTCTTTCATGCGGTGTTCTGCGGATTCCTTGAATATTTATTTTGCCCTCTGGTTCTAGAATCTTAGGGCAGTTTTCCTTGATAATTTCATGGAAGATGATGTCTAGGCTCTTCTTTTGATCATGGTTTTCAGGTAGTCCCAGAATTTTTGCATTGTCTCTCCTGATTCTATTTTCCAGGTCAGTTGTTTTTCCAGTATGATATTTCACATTATCTTCCATTTTTTGAATCTTCTCGCTATGTTCTGTGATATCTGTCTTTCTCATAAAGTCCTTAGCGTCCATCTCTGCCATTCCAGTTTTGAAAGATCTATTTTCTTCAGTGAGCTTTTGAATCTCCTTTTCCATTTGGCTAATTCTGGTTTTGAAAGCATTCTTCTCCTCATTGGCTTTTTGAACCTCTTTTGCCAATTGAGTTAGGCTAGTTTTCAAGATGTTAATTTCTTCAACATTTTTTTGGTTCTCCTTTAGCAGGGAGCTGATCTGCTTTTCATGCTTCTCTTTCATCCCTCTCATTTCTCTTCCCAGTTTTTCCTCCACCTCTCTAACTTGATTTTCAAAATTCTTTTTGAGCTCTTCCATGGCCTGAGCCCATTGGGTGGGCTGGGACACAGAAGCCTTGATTTCTGTGTCTTTGCCTGATGGTAAGCATTGTTCTTCCTCGTCAGAAAGGAAGGGAGGAAGTGTCTTTTCTCCGAGAAAGTACCCTTCAATAGTTTTATTTCTTTTCCCTTTCCTGGGCATTCTCCCCAGCCAGTGGCTTGACCTCTGAATATTCTCCTCACACCCACCTCACCTCCTGATCCTCCCAGCCAGCGTTTGGGGACTGAGATTCAAATGCTGCTTCCCGCCTTAGGGCTTTTGGCGGGGGCAGGGCTGCTATTCAGTGTGAGAATTAAGTTCAGATGGTCAGGTCGGGGCAGGGCCGCCTCTCAGGCACAGTTCCCTCAGGGGGTTTATGCACAGACCTTCCACAATGGATCCAGGCTCCGGCCTGCTTGGGGAGCCCCTGTCTGCAGCCGCCTCTCAGCTTCTATCTCCCAGGGGGGCCCAAGCCATGGGGGCACCCCACTCCCCTCTCGACCCGCCAAAGAGACTCTCTCACTGACTCTCGTCACCTGTGGGTGGGGGGGCTTGTGTGGCCACTGGAGATCCTGTCTCTGAAGCCTGCTCAGATCTGTACCTCTCGGAGCTGCGGCCGCCGCAGGGCTGGGCTCCGTGTCTGCAGCGTGATAGACCTTCTGCGAGAGGTTTGCAGGTCCCTCTGTGGGTGGAGGAACCTCCGTGCCCGCTGGAGATCCTGTCCCGTAGCCCGCTCAGATCTTTTCCTCACGATGTTGCGGCCACTGCAGGGCTGCACTCAGCTCCCAGTCCCGGCGCCCAGTCCACAGCTCGAAGGACCCCCCGCGAGAGGTTTGCAGGTCTCTCTGGAACAGAACTCTCCCTTGCTCCAATATTCTGTGGCCTCTGGGTGCAGAATTCTCTGTGAGTTGGTCCCCTCTAGCCGTTCTGTGGGTTGTGGGTTCGAAGCTATGTGTATGTGCGTCTTTCTTGAATATTGTTAATAATAATCAATCAATGAACAATTTTAAAAATTTAAAAAACCTATTGTGTCCTAGCTAGGAATTTGCTAGGTTCTGGAAATATAAAGGAAATTTACTTAGATTTTAGCAAAGCATTTGATAAAAGTTTCATATTATTCTCATAGAAAATATAGAAAAAATATGAGCTACATGTTAAAAGAATTAGGTGAATTTAGAATAAGTTGAATGGCTAGACCCAAAGAGTAGTCATTAGTAATTCAACATCAACTTGAAAGGACATAGGTTGTCCATAAACAGCATCATTGCTTGGTCTTGTATTGCTTTACTTTTTTTTTCCAATTCAGTGATTAGATAAAGGCAAAGATGACACATTTATTAAATTAGCAAATGAAACAGAAAAGAAGGGATAGCTTGTATACTGCATGGCACACTGCCTTATCAGTCAGAATCTTAAGATATCTTGACAGTCTAGAGTATTGGACTGAAGATAAAATTTAAGAGGTAATGTGAAAGCAAACTTTGATTCAATGAGTCACCTTTAGGACTACAAATCTGAGAAAGTATTATAACTAAGCAATAATTTATCTGAAAAAATTCGCAGGGTTTCATGGCATAGGTGCATAATATGAATTAAAACTATTATATAGCAATCAAAGAAACTAATTCAATCTTAAAGCTCGTTGAGAAAAAGTTATTATCTAGGACAAAGAAAATTATCATCCCATTGTTCTCCACCCTTGTCTAACCCCATCTGTAGTTCTGTGTTCACTTCTAGTTTAGCCAGTGATTCCCAAGGACTCTAGCCTCAAACAGATTGGATTGGATCTGAGGGCTGATCTGAAAGGGTTTATTTCTCTTTTTGCCTTTTACTCCCACCAGAAATTCTTCAAAATTTTTTTTCCAAAAGGCAAGAGTAGTTATAAATTGTGTTTAGGTTTGCTCAAAAGTATATAACAAGGTTCCTCAGTCCCATGAAGACACTAAAAATAAACATGGACATCTCAAATGAACAGCCTTTACCCACCACAGAAAATGCACCAAATGCATAGGAACCCATAAAAATACCAAGATATGAAGCATTCAGAAAAGTCAGTTTAGCTGTTCCCCATAGTCAGAAGTTAGTCATGTTGAGGTTGCTGAACAGTATTCCATATATACCTTGGACCTGCACTATCTGAACAAGCTTGAAAGTTTGACAAGGTCCAGGTCTACTGGTACTTCACAGTATCGTGTTAATCCTTCAGGTGAGGATAATCTTATTTCTTCAAGGAAAGTGCTGCTGAGAAAGTATCATAGAAGACCAGGGACAAGGAATCAAGCACAAGTACTCTATCTTTTGAGAATTCTTGAATCTGCCTAGAAAGTTCATTCTCTGAAATTCTGGATTCTCACATGCTCAGAGAGGAAAAAAAAAGTCGGAAAAGGTAGTCATGGTTAGGAGGGTAAATTAATTTCTCTATTAGACTCACCATATGCTTTAAAGCTTCCATTTTCCAAAAGGAAAATTTAAAAAGACCATGCTGTTTCACAGTTCATTTTTGTAGCTGGAGAGGAAAAAGGCCTGTTCTTCTAAATAGAGGGTAGAAACTCAGTTTCCAATCATATTTGTGGCAATTGAAACCATTAAGAAACAGGTCTTCTCATCAAGGTACTAAGAATAATTGTTTCCCTCAATGGGAATTGACTTTTAAACAAAAGTCCACATCCTCTACCTAAGCAAACTTTGTAATTCATTAAATATATCAGGAACTTTCTGGATCTCTAGTCTTTCTCCCTCTTTATAAGGAACATCACATTTTAGGAATATCATTAATAAGGTACGATTTTATGATTTTGTCAGTTCTGTGAATGCTTCCTCTGTCTATTCTCTGCTAAGTGAAGAGGGGAGAGATTTTCTTCTGTGAGATCAGAATATTCTAGTACCCAATATTAACATAGGATGTGTGAGAGAGAGAGAGAGAGAGAGAGAGAGAGAGAGAGAGAGAGAGAGAGAGAGAGAGAGAGAGATGCATACATAGATCTGGAAAGAGAATTTAGAAATCATCTAGTCTAGTCTAGCTCCCTTATTTTTATAAATGAAGAAATTGAGAATTAAAGTGAGTTCTTCAAGGTTATTTAGGTAGCTTGAAGGGGAGACAGGATTCAAACACAAATTCAAATCCAACAATCTTTCTAGTGTGTCACATTGCCTCACTTAGTCCTAGGTTCCCTAGTTCAACTCCTTCTTTTTACATAGGAAGCAGACAACCAGAAAGAATTTATTTACCCAAGGTAACACAGGTAATAATAATAATAGTAATAATAATGAAAATAATAAGCATTAATACATTAATTTTAGCATTATTTCACTTGACCCTCAAAATAAGTACAGTAGTTGCTATTAATCTCATTTTATAGATGAAAAAACTGAGGGAGAAATATATTAAGTGATTTTCCCAGGGTAACACAACTTGTAAGTGTCATGATATGTCAAGGAAGGAGGGAGGAAAGGAAATAAAGAAAAGAAGGGAAGGTATAAGGGAAGGAATGAAGAAAAGAAAGAAGGGAAGAAAGAAACAAAGAAGGGAAGGAAGAAAAAAAGAAGGAAAGGAAAGAAAGAAGAAAGAAAGGAAAGAAGGAAGGAGGGAAGGAAGGAAAGAAAGAAGGAAGGAAAGAGGGAATGAGAGAAGGAAGGAATGAAGCAAAGAGGAAAGGAAGGAAGGAAGGAAGGAAGGAAGGAGGGAAAATATACTTTTAGTCCATTCTCTCAGGAGGTATAGTCATCTCATGAATTCAAACAGGAGACTACAATCTCCTGAGTGCACCAAGTTATACTTAAATAATGAAAAGAGCCAGGATTTCCTGCATATGTCTGCATCTTCTACCAGTCAGTACTGAATCCTTTGTTCCCCTTAGCAAATGGTTTCATGAGTTGTTGCAGCCAAAATAAATAAATATATTCATTACTTATTGACCAAGACTATGTGGATGTTTCTCTCTGAACTTAGGCTAATATACTACAGCCAGAACATACCTGAAATTTTCCAAATTTAGTAGAACTAGCCAGAACAGTTATCATAATCTTAAAGAACCTATGGTCACCTCCAAGTTACATTGAGACATTGGAGTGTATTAACATTAACTGGAATGAGTCATACTTCAGACCTCTAGCAATAGTTGATTTTTTCCTTGTGTTCATGATGAATCATTGCAAGATTCACCATCCAGCTACATAATTGCCTGACAGATTGTTTAAGGGTGTTTTTAGATGGTTACAGATGGTGCCACCTACAGCAAATTCTTTAGTTCTTACTTACTCTGCCAGTGGGCTTGGTCTTGATCTTTTAACAGCAAGTTCAGGAGAGGAGAGGGAAAGGGATAGTGTTTTTCTCTCCAAAGCTCAGCCATTGTATACTCCCAGATTAACAGCCAAAGTCACATTGTTATGGATTTGTTGCCTGGAGTGGGCATATGACTGTTGACAAGCCAACATGGTTGCCAAGCTATTGCTCAAGATGTGACAAAGAACAAAGATATCAACCACTTTTTTATGACAAAAAATCACTAAATAAAAAAAAAAAATCTGGTGTTTGGGACTGCCATGATGACTGAAACATAATGATGGTACAGCCAGCTTGAACACACAGAAATTAGTCACCATGATGGTTTTTGTCCCAGTCCTTAACAGAAGTTATGAGATGTAGAACTTATTATACACAGGAGTTGGACAAACTAGCCATGCACAAAGCAATAGTTCCTTATGACAATGCTGTCACATAAAGTGATGTGGAGTGCTCAAGGTCTAAAACGTTAATACCTGGAGACAAGGACACCAACCACTCAATCATAAAGCATTTATTTTTATTTTTATGTGCCAAGAAGAGTACTAAGTCCTGGGGATCAAAATCATTAAAAATAAAAACAAACAAAACCAATAGAGGCAACGAGGGAAAGATAAATCCAAGGCATAGGAAACTAATAGCTAGGTTTCTTATACTCACACACATACAGACATACACACACATGTATGTGTGTGTGTATACACATATATCCTCATATGCATATATATATATATCTATATATATCCCCATATGACTAACTATATAGGGATATGACAATGTAACTAGGATCCAAAGTTGTTTTCTTATTGAACCATGCCCCTTATTTTTTGGGTCACCTGGCTCCAACAAACTCTCTCATTCTCCTAATCAGTGTGGGATGCCTGACTTTTCACATAAAGCTCTACATTTGGTGTGAAGGGGATCTTGGAGCCCAAGCTCTCAGATTCTTGGTGACCTTCAGAGAAAAGCAGCCTGCAAGGAGTTACAAGTAGAGGGAAGGAGGTAGAAGCAGATTTTAAGAAGATTTTAGGAGGCCTCTGAAAGTTTTTCCTGTATCCCTAGAGAGACTGCAGTTGGATCCTGTGTCAATTCACCTGGGGGAGTTAAGTTAACTCTTATTCCTCCTAGTCTTTCGTTGCAATGAAGGAAGGGAATTCTCCAAATACTCATGGGAATTAATATGTCATACAGCTCAAAGTCATTTTTCACTAAGGATGATATGTATTGGTTACCAAGAGATAAGCAACCTTAGTCACTTTCTTCTTCCCTAGTTCCATGTGTCCCTTTGTAGTCTGTTCTGGCCACTAGCATGACCCATATATATATACAGACTCCCTTCCCTGTAACTATATGCTCAATAACAATAGAGATCTCTCCCCTTTTTGGGTATTTCTTGATTATTTTCTCTTTCCAAGTACATTCCTCTTAAAAACAAAACAAATAAAAATCCTTTTGTCTCTTTTCTCCCCCATAAGAGTTTTTTCCAAGATGGAGAAAAGCAGAAGGAGGGAAGAGGTCCTTTGATCCCAAATCATTATGGTACACGTAATTCAGAGGACTCACCTAAGGAAAACAAGCCCCATACCTGAAAACGTTCTGGAACTCCTGACCCTTCAATATCTCAATTATCTGTCATTTCATCAGAAATTTGCTGGTCTCCCTCCATCATCCCTTCTCCCCATGTTATTTTGTGTCTGTTCATAATGTATGTATAGGTTTTTTATATCATATGGGACATTCTTCTGATGTATTTTTCTACTAAAAATAACAATTCATGATATGGTGACGTGTTGGAATTTACCTTATGTTCAAATCATGAGACCCAGTTTCCATGAGTAATATTCAACCAATATGGAACACAACCCTTCTGCTATCTAGGAGATAGCAATAGTTACTGTGCCTGAAAATCCATCACTTTCTGGCTCACCTAGTATTGACCCAAGGATAAAAATGAATGCAGTTTAACTTCAGGCTCTACTAAATGCCATTATACCTTGAGAGCAACTTTGAGAGCTTTCACTTCAATGGGATAGACTTTGAGAACCTAAGGTTACCCCCATGCATGAAGAGATGAGGTATCAAAAAAGAATTTTAGTCAATATGAAAAGAATAAAAAGCCATAGGAATACTCAGAATGATAATAGTGATGGTGGCAATGTGTTGGGAAGGACACCAGGGGAAGAGAAAGAGAGCAGAGAGATCAGAAAAAAATATATTAAAAAGGAAGCTATTTCTTCAGATCAGTTTTCTAAAGAACTTAAAAAGGAAGATTTCAAAATGAAAAGATTGCATAAAGTGACAAAATCTTACAAAACCTAAATATGTACTTTAATTGAATTCCTTCTTTCTGTCAAAATAGGGCAAAATGCTGTCCTGTCCATACTAATAAAGCAAAGATAAATTTAGAGCATTACCTGGATAATTCAAGCTGAAAATATTTGCCTGACATTTTCAGATAAAGTATATACCTAGATCATTTTCTATAATTACAGGATTATTGTCTTAGTGAATCATTCTGTTCTTTATTTTTTTTTAAAAAAGCTTTATTGATGCCTTTTTTTTTTCATAATGATTGACCTCTTCAGCCACCCCCTGCCAGTTCATTTCTATTCACTGCTTGAGCCCTCTCTTACAATGAAGAAATCTAGTTAAAGCAAAGCCATCTAACTAAAAAAATGAATTTTTTTACATGAACATGAAAAGAACCTCTCCAGTGGGGAAAAATTATTTCATCAGATATCCTCTGACAAAAATGTTTATGTGCAAGATACAGGAAGAGCTGATAAAAATATATACGACCAAGAGCCAATTAAGAGAATAGTATTTTGTTGGTAGAATCTCTCTCTCTCTCTCTCTCTCTCTCTCTCTCTCTCTCTCTCTCTCTCTCTCTCTCTCTCTCTCTCTCTCTCTCTCTCCTCTCTTTCACACACACACACACACACACACACACACACACACACACACACACACACACCAGCCCAGCTAAAGGTTTATCAGTTTTATTAGCCTTTGGAAGAAAATTTGGCTTTATTTAGAAGTTTAATATTTTCCCATTTTCATTTTTTTCTATTTCTCTCATTTTTAAGATACCTTCTTTAGTGCTTGCTTTAGATTTCCTGATTTCTTGATCTATTTTATTTTGTGTATGTGCACAAGTCATTCATCTTCATTTTCTTACTTCGTTAGGATGTTTTGGTGATAAAATTTTTAGCCTGAGGATTGCTTTAGCTTTATCCACAAAAAGTATGTTTTCTCATTATTATCAGTCTTTTTTACAAAGTTGATTTTTGAAATTTGTTCTTTGACTCTCTCATTCAGAATTATTATTGCTTCATCTGAATTTGGAGTTTTTTATTACTTTTGTTCCTGGTCCCCATATTAATATTTTCTGATATGTTCTATAAAATATATATACATATATAATACATTTCCATTTTTATGTTTATGTGACTTCTTTGTGTGCTAACATATAATCTATTTTTGTATATGTACTATTTGATTCTGAGAAATGCGTATGTTTATTAATATTTCTACTCAAAAATTCCAAAGGTCTTTCAAATCTTATTTTATCAGCAGTAGGTTCACCTCTATATCTTTCTGTTTACTTATCTTTCTGTTAGCTTTATTCAGAGAGGAACATTAAAGTTGTTAGCAATTATTGTTACTATCTATGGCTTTTGGCAATAGTTACCATTTTTAAAGGATTTAGATACTGAGCCATTTGGTGTACAGAAGTTTAATAATAATATTGTTTCATCTACAATAACTTCATGCATAATACAATTTCTATATTTCTGTATTGGTATTGTGAATCTCATTTTCTCATTCTTTTTCTGATTAGATGATTGAAGCTTCTACTTTCTTTAGAATTTGTTGGAGCATGAGAAACATTTTTCCAACCCCTAATTTCTTGCGTGCAGCAAACTCTCGGGTTTTGTCTTCTTCATCAGTGTGCCTTTATCTTTTGTTTTATAGGAGAGGTTAATCTAGTCCCCTTTAAGGTTATAATTGTCAGTTTTATACTTTCTTCCATTCATTTAGTTTAAATTGGTATATTTCTCATTCTTCTTTCTATTCCCTTTTGTTTTGATGGTTAATTTTGCTTGCATTAGTTTAGCCTCATCTCTTCCTAGAGATGCTCTACTCTTAACCCAAGTTGAGGTTCCCTATCCTAGGTTCTATTTTAATGTTGTTTACTTTAATTTTCATTATTTATTTAAAACTATTCTCCTCTTTTTATCCTTACGTCTCTCCACCCTCGTGAATGCTTCACCCTCTCACACATGCACCACCACTCACCACTATTCAGGATCAAATCTTTTTAACTTGAGTATTTGTTGTACTTTTTCTAAGGAGCCTCTATGTCTTTTGTTCCTGTCATTATTTCTAAATCCATTTAGCCTCTTCTGAATTTTACTCTATTTATGGGTTATTTTTTACTTATTCCTTCTGTATTCTCTGTTTTCCTCAAAAAAAAGTATGTATGATTTTTAGCACATAAAACTTATTCTCCTACTCTAATCTTATATTAGTAAATTTTCAGGTTGAATTCCCTCATCTCTTCCTTTCATTTTTCTGAGTATGTATTCATAATATTCTTGTTTGTACATGTTCATTGTATTCTGTTGGGTCTTCTTCTGATGTGACTTTCTCCTAAAAAATCAATTCATGAAGGAGGTGATGTGACATGGTGGTAACATTGTCTTATGTTGAGGTTAAAGGGCCCAGTTCTGTCCTTTGCCCTTACCATCACCATTCACCCCTAACACCAGAAAACTTACCTCCCTGTTTACATACTTCATCCCTTCCTGCTCTGAATGCTGACTATCCATGGGGGCCTATAAACTTACTCTCCCTCAGTGAGATGCAGTAGGAATCCCAATAGGTTTTATGAGTTAGTCTTCTAAGGAAAAACCCATTCTCCTCAAATGAAACCTGGTGTTAGACCCTTATTTTTCCTCCTGAACCAACAGTATCATGGGAATTTACTTCAAAGAATGTGCCCCTCCCCCAAACCTCCACCATCCCTTCCTAGTGAAGATCCATCATCCTGGATTCTTGGAGTCAGGAAGCTCTGAGTTCACATTTGGACTTAGACACTTATTAGTCTTGGACAAGTCATTTAACTTTTCTCTGCCTCATTTTCTCCAACTATAAAATAGGGATAATAATAACACCTGCTACCAGAGTTGCTGTGAGGATCAAGTTAGACAATATTTGTTAAGAACTTAGCACAGTTCCTGACATAGAGTAGGTGCTTAACAAATGCTTATTACTTTCTCCTTTCCTCTCATTCTCTACCTTGGTGACTCCTCTCCACTTCATTTATCTTACTTTTTCATCCCCTTCCTATGATTATCTAAAGACGAAAGAAATGCCTTTCCTTCCTTTCATAAAGTCTTGGCTGGGTGAGAGGGCATGGACTTTTCTACTCCAGCTTTTGTTTTACCTCTATCCAATCAGGTAACTACACTATGTGGTACCCCCACCCCACCCCCAATGCACACACACAAAAATGTTAACTGACTTAAAGGGGATACTGGTTTCAATACATGAGAATATTAATTTAATCATTCCTTCTTCCCTTCTCCCTACTCTTTAAGAATGCCATTGATCCCTGGAACCTTAGTTCTTCTATAATTCCTCATCATACACTTTAAAAAAAAAAATCATTCTCTCTTTTGACATTAGTTTTAAAAATACCATTATTTTGTCTTAGAAAAATTAGGAAATTGATTTTTTACTTGTAATTTCTTTTAAAATGATTGATACATTTTATGTAGTGTCACCTTCATTTCCAAGCTTCCTTCTCTTACTAACAAACACAAAGATCCATCCATTTTAACAAAGAACAAAACAGAGAAAAACAATTCAACAAAACTAACCAATATATTTACCAAGACTGAAAATATAGCACTGCTTAGTCTTTAAAAAAATTGTGCTTATTTACCACTCTTTTATTTTGGTTCTTTTGAAATTTTATTCTCCTTATCTCAGTTGAATGCACTTCCATCCTCCAGGAAAGTGGATCATAAGCTTGTAGCCATCTTTAATTCATTCCTCTATTTTTCCCCCCTCATATAATCGTGATCTGTATTTTATTGATTATATCACTACAATATCTTTTGCATCATTCCCCTTCTCTCCACTCTCAATACTACCATTCTATTTTGGGACCTTACTATCACTGGCTGGTAAGATGACAATATATCCCTTTAAAAAATTATTTCTACTTTCAGTTCCAAATTGTCTCTTTCCCTCCATCCTTTTCCCACTCATTGAGAAGGCAATAAAGATGAAACCCATTATATATGTGAAGTCATGCAAAACATATTTTTGCATTAGCCAAGTTCTGGGGAAAAAAAGAAAGAAAAACAAACAAACAGACAAAAAAGCAAATAAATAAATAAATGCTTCAACCTACACTCTGAATTGATCAGTTCCTTATCTGCAAGTAGGTAGAATTTTATATCATGAGTCATTTGGAGTCGTGATGAATCAGACAACATATTCCTAGTACATCCACCATGCCCTCCTTTTCCAACAATAATGCTCCCATATCCATCCTTCACCCAGCTGCTAAATCGACGTTCTCACAGCATGGGTCAGTCTATGTTGCTCATCAGCTTAAGAAAATTTAGCAGTTCCTTATTGTTTCTAGGGTCAAGAATAGCCCCCCAGTTTGGCATTTATAGACTTCCAAAATCTGCATCTAGCCAATCTTTTTAGACTGATTTCACATTATTCCTCTTACATACTTTGCATTCTTATGAAGCTGGCCTATTTACAGCTTTTCATGCACAAAATTCAGACTTCCATGACTGAGCCCTTCCATAAGCTATCTCCCATTTCGAGAATGTTCTCCCTCATTTCCTTGGCTTCTTGGAGTGACTAATTTCCTTCAAAGCCATCCTCAGGTTTGACCTTTTCCTAGGTCTTCACAGGTACTCTCAATGTTCTTCTCTACTAAAATTACCATGTATCAGAGTTTGATTAACGTAGTTCCTTGACCAATTTGAATACCATAGTGGAGGGTTTTTCTTTGTTTGGAACTTTTGATTGTCCATCTCCCTCTCATTGGTGGGCTTGCTAATGCATACCTTGATTAAAGGACAAATGATAAAACTGCTGATTATGGCTGCCACCAGATGAATTAGTTGGATTTTGGAAGGACTGGCTTTTCCCTTTCTGCAGGAAGGGGTCACCTGTTATACAGAGGCACAAAAATGACCAGAGTTGGTACATACTTTGGTGTATTTTTTTTTAGCCTTTTAAACCCTCTCTGACCCCACCTGCAGTAGCATGGGATTACAGCTAGAGAAAATAATTCCATCTTCCCTAGGAAGGGATGATCAATCAGCCAATGTCCATAACTAAGTGTCTACTATGCTGCAGGCACTGTGATAAGCACTGGGGACACAAGAGTTGGAAAAAATACAGTTTTATTTTTCTTAAGGAGACCACACTTTAATGGGGAAGATAAAATGCAAACAATATGCAAGCCAGATAGTACATTATAATTTGAAGACAATCAATTGATGTAAAGCACAGGTATTAATGAGGTTCAAGAAAAGATTCTGAAAGAAAGGGAATCTTTATTTGACACTTGAAGGCAGTCCAAAAAACCAGGAAATACAAAGGAAAACAGGGAGCATTCCAGGCATGGAGAAAGTCAGTCAAAATGCCTGGAGTCAGAATGTTTTATTGGGAAACATTAAGGAAGCCAGTGTCATTGGATTACAGACTATGTAAGTTTGAATATTGTAACTTGAAGTCAATAAGATGACTAAAACGATAGAAGGGGTCCATGTTATGCCCAAAAGGATTTTATATTTGATCCTAGAGTTGATAAGGAGCCACTGAATTTATTGAATAAAGGAGGCAGCTAAGTGGAAGATGAACTATAGCGGAAAGAGTCTTAATGCAGGCAGACAAACCAAAAGATTATTACAATAGTCTTGGTAGAATGACAGGCAAACAGCTGGGGGAGGGACAGGGCAATATGAGGGAAGGCCTACTGCAAAAGTAAGGATTTGGCACTGAGTCTCAGAGGGAAACTGTGGCACCTACACAAGAGAGAGGAAATCACTAAAATTTCAGGGTACTGCCTTTTTCGCAATTCTCAGTTCAATTTCCTCCTGAGGTGAGTCCAGATGAGCTGACAGAATTGAATTTTGAGCTCTTAAGACCGTATGGATAAGTGGTATCTACCAGAGAAGGAAGATAATTTTATTATCCTTTTTTTTTTTTACTTTTGTGAATCTCTTTATATGTTTTCTGTATTTGTTTATGAGGTCCTGTGAGTTCTTTATGGTTTTCTTTTTCATTTAGTAAAGGATGAGACAAATTTTGTACTTTATCTAATGTTATTGTTACCTTGAGTGTTTATATGGGAAATGGGGGAATCTCTGCTCTCCACGTCTCTGGGTAACCTAGATATGAGTTTTAGGTAAGCTATATTTGAAGCTTTCCTAGAGTAAATTCTGGTTTTAGCTATAATAAATCAAAGTGATATTTTGGAGGTAGATCCCCAAATCTCACTAATCCTTATGAGTACTGAACCATAGAAAGCCATTTTTATTTTCTTACTACATATTTTCTATTTATTTAACTGTACATGTTTTGTATTCACTCAGTAACATATAACATTTGAAGGAACAAGTTGTCACGTATCTTTGTTTCATGGTTTTAATACCTAATACCTACTACAGTTATTTACACATAGTGGACAGAGCCCATGGCTATAAATTCTATCCCCTGGGGAAATGTACAGATGAGTAAAGACTCATCTGAAGTATGACCTCTCTTGTGTGAGGCTAAGATAAATGGGAGGAAAAGTAGTAATATTTAAGAAAATTGAAGAGCTAGAAGACCAACATATTTGGAAGGGAGCCAAACTAAGGAGGGAAGAAGACTGTGAGCCAATATTAAATTTAATGGAAAGGTGATCTTGAGGTTCATAAATGACAGAAATAAGCATCTTGATGGTATGGACCGAACTTTTGTTGCTGGGTGATTATGGAGGAGGGAGGGTAGTGGTTGGTGGAGAGGGATTGTTCAAGAGGTATGTCAATCTACCTTCCTGGCTATGTGTGTGATGGAATGAACAACTAAAGTTGCAGAAGGTTCAAGAGTTTTGGTGTCCTTAAGAAAAAGCTAATTTACTTTGAGATTCAAAAAAATGGAAGGAATATGAGAGAAAGGGAATTAAGCTTGAAAGACAAAGGATTTATTATTAGAATGAATTGTAGAAGCAATCCAATCTGACTTCTTCATTTTACAGATTATTTTTAAAATCGAGTCCAGAAGGTATAAGTCACTTTCCTAAGGTTATAAAATGAGTAAGTGGCAGAGACAAGATTCCAAATAAGGACCTTCAATTCAGTGTCCTTTCCCTTGTACCACAATGGAAGCAGTATAGAAAAGTTTTAATAGAAATGGAATGTAGAAGAGAATAGGTACTAGAAAATGGTTGGGATTAAGTTTACAGTAGGTGGCAAGGGAATAGGAGTGTCAGTAGGCACTGCAGCTAGTTTGTGCTCCTCTACAACTGATCTGATTCCAGCCTTTGTGGTACCCAGACCTGATAGCCTGTTGTGAGGGAATACAATACAGTCTTCCGAAAAAAGGGACCAGATGATGAAACCCTGTTACCCTGGGAAAGGACACTGGAGGGCATGAGTGGTCAGGTGACCAGCCTGGAGCATGATGGACCCCACTGATCATGAGGATATCTGTGGCCAAATCCCAGTCACTCAGCGGTAGTTCTGGTTCTGGCAATAAGCACTATTGAATACCTACTGAATTAAACTGAATATGTTATATCCTTGAGTAGAATGGGAATTTGTTAAAGGCAATAATTGGTTTTTGTTTGTTTGCTTGTTTTTGTATCTCCAGTCCTTAATACGGTGACTTGACATTATAGGAATATAATAAATGTTTGCTTAATTGAATTATTCATGTTTTACATAGTTTCTGCAATTCCATTTAAAAAGCCTAACTGGCAGCAAGGATTTAGTTAATGCCTTAGCATGAGTTTATTCCAAAATAATGGAATTATAAATGGGGGACAGTGGGAGGTGGGGCCACTACCATTCTGGGTTTATAAGCAAAGACTAAACTAATTTGAATTTGAGGAATCAGATAGAAAAATGAAATATCCCAACCAAATAGCAGGTAAAGTAAAAACAGTAAAAATGCATGTGATTTCAAGCATAAGGAGAGTAGGTCACATTTTTTTTTTCAATATTGTTTTAATGGTAAAATTTTATTAAATAACACTTGGGATAAAATGAATGAACTAAGGCCACTTTTGTAAGTATTTCACCCATTCTGCTTAGGATTCTGAACTGAGAGCTATTAGGCACCTCAGAGATTGTCTGACCCAATCCTTTCATTTTACAGAGGTTGTGTTGAGCCCACTGATGTTCAGTGACTAGCCCAAAGTCACACAGCTAGCAAATAACATATTCAGGATTCCAAGTCAGGTCCTCTTTGCACTGTGCCATATGTCCATGTTCTTCCTAGAACACAATTTATCTTTTCTTCTCAAGTCTAGAAACCTAATCCTTAAATAAATCAGAACCTTGGCCACTGACAAATTGCCATAGAAAGAAAATGTAAAGAGATCATTGGATTTTAAAAAAATAGCCTAGGAAATGTAATTTCTGGTTATTTTCACAAATGACATTCATCTAAAAGAACTGATTTACAGTTGATTTTTATTTGTACTTATTGATGAATGTTTGGGAAAAAAACTTACAAAAAACTCAAAAAGAGTTTTCATTTTTTTTGTTTTAGAAATTCTCTAGAGGAAAGGATATACTAACAATATTAGTTCTAAGAAGCTCAAAGTTGGCATTTGACCCATTGATTTTTTGTGCTAAAATATGAAAGCCTAAATCAGGACAGACTTTTGTTTCTTAAGGATATAGTTCCAAAAGACATAAATAAGTTCCTCATTTTATCTCTATTATAATTTCTGAACTAAAGAGACAAGGGGCAGGAAATATGACTCAGTGAATAGGGGACTTTTTTTAGTCAAGAAGATTTAGATTCAAGTGTTCCTTTTGATACATACTAACGCACAGTCCTTTGAACTGTTAATGTCCTACGTCACTTTTCAGTATTGTAAATTACAAATGAGTTAGTGAATTTCATTAGGGGAGAGGGTTTCCATACTGGGAGCTCCCTACATTAAGGAAATCACAAATTTGGACCAAAAAAATATCTGCCCAGGAAAACTTGAAGAAAATCCAAAGGCAGCTGTAGGTCACACTAAGGACAATTGCCTGTCTAGACATTATCTCTGATAATGATCCCCCGTGTCATGATGGAATCCAGAGCAACCATTCCTCACTCTCAGGTAACTGGAGAGGGTGACAGGTTCTCATATTACCAATAATTGGCATAGGGTTTGAAAGGAGAAAAGTTTGGATATCCTTAAGTGATTCAGGCAACAGGCTCTCTCAAAGGTTTCCTATAGATCCAAAATCTTTTATGTTATGAATAGAAGACACAGAGAAAACAGAATTTTGAGGGGTTTTGACCACTAGTTAGCTATTGCCTGCTATGGAAGAGGAAAAAGATCTTCAGGAGGTCAATCTTTGTAAAGAACTTTACTAATATGTCAGTTTGTACTTTGGTTTCTGCTCATGTTTTACATCATATGACATAAGTCTTAAGGAACTAAATTATATTTAAATACCCTCCTTTTAACCTGTCATCATTATTTATTTTTGCTTTTTTAAAAAAAATTTCCTCCCCAAAACAATACCAGTAACAACAACCTGTCCCTGCTTACACCTCACAACCTCTAACAAACCTTGTCAAGCATTTCTCTCTCCATTTGCAGACTCTCCCTGTTGTAAGCTTGAGCACTGTTGGTAGTGTGGGCTGGATTCAGCCCACAGAAACATGCTGCAGCTAGCTGTATTTAAACTTTGTCAGATTACTATGCAAAAATGCCATAACAAAAGGGGATGCTTTTTTCCTCCCTGTCTTTTGATGAGCACAGCACAAAATAGAAAATGTGCCAGTTCCATAGTGTACGCCAAATTTCCAAACTGGCTCCCTAATTACATACTTACAATGCAAAGACATGTCCATTGGCACACCAGTGATGAGGGAATACTAAATATGTATGCCATTTGGGGCCATCAGATAAGAGTACGATTATTAAAGAACCTTTCTTGAAGTACAGTTTTTATGATGAAACTGATATTTTTCTTCAAAGATTATTTTAATGACAATTTTACTAATATATTTGAAGGATAAGAGAGACAATTTTTGAGAACAACATGTACACAGGATAAGTACATAGGAAATTTTCTATCATTTCCTAGCATCTTATTATAGCTTTACAAATATTAAAACAACATACTCCTTCTTTGATCCTTGGCAGCAACAAAGACGTGTCTTATGTTATATATTTGAGGATAAGAAATAATACTTAAAGAAACAAATATAGAGAAACTTTATATGGTATTCTCCTCTCCATGCAGCCTTATGCACTGTAGAGGCCAATGAGTACAGTAGGTCAAAGCATCACAGAATCATAGATTGAAAGCAAGAAGAGACTTCAGAGGCTCTCTAGAACAACTCCCTCATTATATAGGAAAGGAAAATGAAGCCTCAGGAATTTAATTGATTTGCTCAAGATTATAGAGATAGGAAATGGCAGGACTGGCATTTGTAAGAGTACAAATTCAACGCTCATTCTCCTGCTCCATGTTGTTTTTCTAAATACTTTGAATCGTGAAATGTTAGTGGTTAAAGGAACCTTAGGTATTTTAGTAATGAAAACACTGAAAGGCCTTTAGTATAAGTGTATGTAAAAGTGATAATCTTAAAGCATAGACCTGACTTTTTCATTCCCCTTTGCAATAATCTATCAAAACCTAGTATGTTTGGGTTTTTTTTTTTACAGCCTTATTAATCATAATCCCTCTTCTTGCATTCTACCATCTAGTCAAACTGCCTTCTTTATTGCTACTCAGTGGATTCCATTGACTCTCTCCAAGCCTTTGCACTTCCCTTGCATAGCAGGAATGAATTCTTTCTTCAGCCTCACTGCTTAGAAACCTCAATCTCCTTCAGAAATCTGCTCAGGTGCTGCCTTCTACAGGAGACCTTTCCTGAGTTCCCTGATTTCTACTCATCTCCCCACCAAATTGCTTTATGCTTAATATATATCTGTATATCCATCTCTCTCTCTTTCTCATATATATGTATATGTATACACTCCTGCCATCTCCTACAATAGAAAGCTCCTTAAAATCAGGAATTTGTTTCTTTTTCTTTTTTTTTTCATCTTTGTATCGTCATTGCTCAGCATGGGTCCCTGACCCAGAGCAAGTGCTTAAGAAACATTTATTAGTTGTCTTTTGTTAACTGATGGATATATTGTAGTTAGGTTTCTCAATTTACTATAGGCTATTCAAGGATTCTTTTTGCAATATATTTATGTTGAAAATGAATAAAATATTTATTATCTACCCACTATGTTTTTCTTTAAAATCTATTTAATTACAATTTGTTAATGTGTGTATATGTTATATATGTGTATATGTATATATGTATGCATAAATACATATGTGTGCATGTATGCATGTGTGTGTAGGACAGCATTGATGTGAACATGAACATGTCTTTAATTATCATTTACATTATTATTACTAATATTATTATAATATATTCAAACATACATGTATGATATACACATTACATATGTGTGTAAATGCACACATATATTTATATGTGCATAGGCATTCATACTTATATATGGTTCATCTATATACAGATATTGCTATATGGATATCTAAATCTGCATCTACTGCTTTACTGGCCTGCCAGGCTTTCTTTAAGTCCCTATTAAAATCTCATCTTCCCCAACACTTCCTGATTCCAGTCCCTCTCCTCTGTTAATTATGTCCAGTTTATTCTGTATAGAACTTGTTTTGAATATTGTTTGTTGTCTCTCTCATTAGATTGCAAGTTCTTTAAAGGCAGGAAGTAGCTTTTGTCTGTTATTATATCCCCACTGCTTAGTATAATGCCTGGCACTTAATAAATGTTTATTGGCTGATTAATTGTATCTGTATCTAATTTATATATTTTATCTATTTTTCCCCTGGTATTCTGATTCTTTATTCTTCATATCACAGTCATTTTATATAACTTCCTCTAAGTTTCCTCCATAGCCTTAGAATTGAAACTTCCCTTGTAAAAAAAAGAAATTTAATTAAGCAATATTATCTGCAAAAGTATGCCACATTTTGCCCCTCTACATGCCCACTTCTTTGGCAAGAGTAGAGCTAAGTTACATTATTTTGCCTCTGAGATTAAGATTGATTATTGTAATTATGCAGATTGAAATATAGTATATTAAAATATAATTTGTTAGAACTAGAAGGAACTTTAGAAAACATAAACTCTTTAAAATATAATTTTTTGCATAAGCAAGGATTATTGAATTTATTGTCCTTTTTAATTTCTGCTCTTTGTATAACTCCTAATTCCTGGCATACAGTAGTCAATGAATAAATGCTTGTTGATTGAATGTTCATTTATTCTAAATACTTGATGTAAAGCTGAGGAAGTTGAAGACCAGGGAGAAAAACTAAATGTCACCTACCAAGTTAATGGTTAACTTCAACCTGAATGCTGGTCTCCATAGATAACTGTATGTTATTTCCATTATACTGTAGTGACCTCCTTGGAAGGAAGACAGGGAGGAAGACAGGCAGGCAGGAAGAGAGGAAGGAAGGAAGGAAGGAAGGAAGGAAGGAAGGAAGGAAGGAAGGAAGGAAGGAAGGAAGGAAGGAAGGAAGGAAGGAAGGAAAGGAGGATGGGAGAGATGGAAAAAAAGAAGTAAATATCAGAAATGGAGAGAAAGACAAGAAAGACAAAGGAATGAAAAATTGAAGATAGATAAATATTACAAAAGAAAGGAAAGGAAATAATTATTTACCATGAAATTCTTGTTAAAAAATTATCTGGTCTGAATATGTTGTTATACCTCCAGGTTTACCAAGGAAATTAAGGCTGTTTATATAAGATGTTCAAAAGGAAAATAGCAGATGTCGATTTCACACTTCCTGTTATCACTGAAGCAACCCTGAGTATGGGTTGAGGCTTAAATCACTATAGAGCTGCACATTTTCTTTTCATAATGGAAAGTGAAATACTTAAAAAAAATTCAGAAATGCCTTTTTACCCTAGCCATGAACTGAACACATTATTATCCTGTTGTCCAGGTGACTTTCTCTCATCCTGGGAGTCACATAAGTCCCAGGGCAGAGGCTGGGTGTGCAAGGGAGTACAAGGCGTAGTTCTGTCAAGGGGAGGCTGGAATTGCCATTTCCCCTATAATTCTTACCTTGTGAACAGATATTGCTGTATCTTTAAGAAGAGGCCATGAACAGCAGAATTGCGGAGCTAGGGAGCATTTAAGTATAGGATGTTTCATGTTTCGTTGCTTCAGGCATGGAGACTGGGATGCTGCTGAACCGAGCACAATATAAAATTACCATACTAAGTAACCTGTGTGGCAAGAAAAGGACAATACTCGTCTCTCCCCCAGAGGCAAAGTAATGGGAAACTGGCAAACAAGCACTGTGGCAACAAAGAAAATGGAATGGACCCAGTGCCAAGTCAAGTAGAAGGAAGTTGTCCTGAAGAACCTGTCATTGGTAGAAGAGAAAGCTAAAAGAAATTCTAAAGGAACAGAGAAACACATCAAACCTTAAAAGTACACTTGGTGAAAGGAGTGGGGTGCGAATGAGAGGAAGGTGACCAAGAAGAGGGACTTAGTACAAACTGGAATACAGTGTTCCCATTGACAAAGTCCAGGGAACAGGTTATTACCTTACCTGATCCCCTGTTTTTAACACAGAAAGTTTGGAGGTATTGTCTCAATTCACCCAGAGTAAGTAGCAGAGCTAGATTTGGAGCCCAGGTCTTCTGATGCCAGCCTCCCCAAATGGAAGTCTGTATGAAACTGCCCTGGATAAGGCTGACAGGAAAGGGGAAGGTCGGGGTGGGGGGGGGGGGCGGGGGGGGGGAGAGAACAAAGGAATCAACAAGTCCCTACAGAGTTTAGAATGGTTTTCTCATTGGCATTCAGATGCTAATCTGCTTCCCAATGAAAACATTCAGTAAGAGGGACAGTGTTATTATAAGTGAGGCTATAAAAACATTGGATGGGGAGAAAGGAAAATTCTTTTGGGGACCCTGACTCAATTGATTTTGAGGGTTTCACAGTGGTCCCGATCTTTTTGAATGAAAAGTTAATGGGCTTAATGTATCCTTGCTATATGACCTCTCACTTTTAGAAAACTAAAAGTACCAAGTTTTGAATTTCCAGAATGGATAAAATTAATGCTTCTTCCATAATTTTATTCGGAATTCTTACAGTCTAAAGTAAGCAGAGAAAGAGAAAAAAAGGAAAGTTTTTCAAAGTCTCCAAAATTCAAGAAAGGGTCACGTAGTAATCAATCTGAATCAAATAATCACTATACATTTATGCAAAACACTTTCTATCTGCCACTTTGGATACAGAGAAAAAATGAGAATATCTACCTGCAGGCTTCCATGCAATCAGCAGAAAAGTATGCCCATATAAGTATAAATATATATGCTGTGGTTTAGTTGTTTTTCAGTCATGTCTGGCTCTCTGTGACCCCATTTGGGATTTTCTTGGCAAAGATACTGAAATGGTTTGCCATTTCCTTCTCCAGCTCTTTTTTCAGATGAGGAAACTGAGGCAAACAGGGTTAAGTAATTTGTCTAGGGTCATACTAGTAAGTTTCTGAGGCCAGATTTGAACTCAGGTTTTCCTGACTCCAGGTGTGGCACTCTGACTATTATTCATAACATCAAATATTTTGAGCTAAGAAGGGTCTTAGAAATCACCGGATGAAGTTGAGGCCTAGAAAGGTCAAATGATTTAACCGAAGACACAAAGTTAAGTGAAAGGGGCAAGCTTCAAACCCAAGCACTTGACCCCAAATATAGCATTCTTTCCACCAAAAGCACCATGCTGCCTTCTGAGTCTGTCAGCTACTTAAACCTCACCTCTTCAATGTAGTCTGGGCTGGTGTCATTTGAAGAAGCCCCTCCCAGGCCTGGTCCTGTCTAAAGAACACGTCAGCTAGATTCCCCTTTTCAGTTGTTGGGCCAAGCTATCAACTGATGCATCTCCCACCGTCATGTATATTGTCCATGGGGCATTGAGGAAAACAGTTTTGCTTCTGACTTTGTATCCCCAGCATCTAGAACAGTATCTGGTACATAGTAGGTGCTTAGCAATTGTTTGTTGATAGACCAGTAGGACTTTGCCTTCAGTACTTCCTCTGTTTTACATTCTTCCTCTTGGACACTGCTCTTACAATGTAATTCTCTATAAATTCTTCAGCTGTGTTACTCCAGATTGTGGGCTGTGTGGAGCACAATTTCACACCCTAGTCTCCTGATTGGGGGGAGATGTTTCTGGCTGTGAAGTCTGTCATTAATCTATTCCAGTCACCACCAAAGTGAATGCATTTATCGTTTTGCTAGTGCCCGCTGGGAGGTGCTTGTTTCACTCATTTGTTTGATATGCATATTAATTTGGTGTTTATTTATCTTAAGAAGTTGGTCTGCATTAGTCTAACTGAGATTCAGTTTTGGGTAATGGATAGAGCACTGGCCTTTTGGGCAGGAAGACTTGGTTTTGAATTCTGCCTCTGAGACATGATAACTGTTCAACCCTGGGCAGATCATAAGCATTGTGAACCTCAGTTTCCTCATCTTCAATATGAAAGCAGTAATAACTGCAGCATTTCCATCACAGGTTCCTTGTGTGAGTAAAATAAAATAATACATGTCAAGTATTTTGTAAACCTTAAAGCATTCCCCAAAAGTGAATTACGATTGCCGTAGCTGTCATCTTCTTAGACTATAAATCTCGAGAGAGAGCAAGAGCTGTGTGTGTTATCATTCAGTCCTTTTGCCAGTAGTTTCTAACTCTCCAAGACTCCGCTTGAGGTTTTCTTTTCTTGACAAAGATACTGAAGGGGTTTGCTGTTTGCTTTTCCAGTTCATTATATAGATGAGGGAACTGAGGCAAATAAGGTTAAGTGACTTGTCCAGGGTTACACATCTAATGTCTCATGCCAGATTTGAACTCAGGAAGATGAGTCTTCCTGACTTTAGGTCCAGTGATCTATCTACTGCACCACCTATCCATTAGTTGTCTTTTCACTTAAAAACAAAACAAAACAAAACAAAAATTTGTTCACATGACATGAAACAATGGGTTTGGATATTTTTTGAACTGAATAAATTGAATTTATTTTTTTAGGTTAACATTCACTTTAAACACAGAATAAGTGGTAAATCACATATTAAATTATAAAATGCCCTAAAATATAAAATATTATTACTAAATATAACGTTTGACGTTTGTATTGATAATATAGAAACTAATAAAATAATTTATATTTGTATAATATTTTGGAATTTTAAAAAAGCTAATTCATTTAATTCCTATATCTTCAAGATTCATTCCAGTTTGGACTCTGGGATGCTAACATGGTGCTTTGCACATAGTAGACGCTTTAATAAATCCTCAATAATTGATTGAATCCACTATCCACACTTAACATATAAGGGCTTGATTCTCAGGGGAATTAACAGCAAATAAGTGGCAAAGCAGAAATTTTGACCAAGGTTTTTTGACTCCAAGTCCAGTGTCTTATCAACCCTACCATCCTTTCTAATTGAGATAATTTGGAAAAAATAAAGTATAGTCCCAAGGATTATGTAGGGAGATGGGGGAGGCTGATAACAGAGGAGAGATACACACAATTGGCAATAATTACCCTAGAGAGAGAGAGCCAACAGAGAAAAAATGGACCAAAGCTCAGAGAGAGGTGAAAAAATGAAGGATTTTGTATAGAATTTGTCTACAGTATCTGAGAATCTAAGGATTCCATGAGTGTGCCGTATACAAAGGAATAATAGGAGGAAAGAAATAGAAATTTATATACATATACGTATACATATATACGTATATGTATATATATGTATATGTATATATGTATATGTATATATGTATATATACGTATATATATGTGTATATATATATATATATGTAATGTGTGTATGTGTGTGTATATATTATATATATATATAATTCATGTGTCTCCTATCTTTTTGAACCTGCCAGGAAGACCAAGACAAGACTTTTGGGGAAGATTTCATATCAGAACTCAAGGATATATGTGGGTATGTGCTAGTAAATGTTTAACAACCTGCTCGGGAAGAAAAAAAAACACAACAAAACAAGGTACACACGAAACACTTTTAAGTTTAATCTGCATTATTAACATTTTCTAGATTATTTAACAAATCTAGGCAATCAATAGAGTAACAAATTAAGTCTTAATCTGTAGCATTTGCTGACTTCTGGGGCATAAATGTTCACTTTGAAAACTTAACAATCAGCTCTTGTGAGCTGGTTTGATCATAGTGTCTACTATGTTCAAAGCACCATGCTAGCATCCCAGAGTCCAAACTGGAATGAATCTTGAAGATATAGAAATTAAATGAATCAATTTTTTTAAAATTTCAAAATGTTGTCTGATTATAAGTAATTTGAAGGTTTTTTCTGGATCTTTGATTTCTCTTTTTATAACGTGATCTTTAATATTTGAACAGAATGCTTACAAGTAAAAGTGAACTTCAATATTCTAGCATTAACCATGAATATGTTGTTCCAGGTTTCCTGGGCAAAGTATAGGACTTGTGAAACCCTCATAAGAGTCTCTAATACAAGAGAAATGTATTTATGATACACATTTGTAATTTATTTATGTTCGTCAAATTTACAAGAGATTTTCCATATATTTAAAGTCCAGTCTCACTTTTGAGAAATACAGTTTTACGAGTTGTGTGCTTCTTGCAGATTTTTAAGTGAGCTAGTTGATCAATATCTCATTAAATTAGCATGCATAGGCTTCTCTACACAGTACTACAATTGACTAAACAGTTGTTTTCTTTTTTTTTTTAAATCAATTAATCAAGTGGTTTTTTGGTTTATATGACAACAAATAACAGTTCTGACTGCTTTTTAGATTTAAATTGACTGATCTATTTTTCATGTTAACATTTTAATTAAGAAAAGAATGAAGAAAATGAAAGTAAGCTACACAGAGAAGACACATGAAACAGAAATATAGGCAATCTTGAGAATAAGCAATGTTTTATACATTGTAATGACATAAGGGAGAATACTTAAGGTAAGATGAAAGGGCTGATTATTTTGCAGGCAAGATTAACAACTTCCCTGTTCTGTGACTTCATCTATCTAAGCACTTCCTTCACCAACAGAAATCCCAACCCTCCTCACTCTCACTTCTGTAAAGGATTAGGGCCCTTCCATGGACAGAATGAAAAAAAAGAAATACCACAGCCTAGTGATAAGGTTTTCTGCACTCAAGTTCAAATGATCTGGTTTCCATCTTTCTTCTTGAAGGCCCTGTCAATGGAACACAAACTCTAGTAGGAATTTCCAGTCTGAAATAAATGCTTTAAAAAAGGGCCTTCTGATTTTCTGTCTATTACTCTACCCTTTATAACTGGTTTTTATTTATGCAGCTATTTTGAAATATAGATGTATGTAAAAATAAATTAAATATAGATAGTTAAACTGGAGTCTTGTTCACAGAATAACAAAATGAGAATACCTAATATGATAGAAACAATTAAAAAGAATTTGGCACTCATTAAACATATAGTTTAATGCAGAAGAATATGAGATTATAGTTATGTAAAAGTACTTTGCATACCTTAAGAAAAAAAGTCTTACATTAATCAAAAGAAGGAGGACTGAGGTTGGTGCTGATGCTATAACATAATTTATTGGAGACTACAGGAAATTTCCCTAGAAAACTGAGCTTTTTTTTTTCTGGAGACATATCTCATTTGGATTATGGATTTAGAGCTAGAAAGAAGTCTTAAGACCATCAAGTCTGAACCTTTCATTTTATAGATGAGTTAGCTGATACTGAGAGAGGTTAACTGATTTGTCAGATATATGTTAAGTGCAGGTGCAGGATTTAGACTCAGGTCTTCCTGACTGAGCCCAGAATCCCCTCCAGTTTGCTATCTAAGCTACTTCAGGCTTTCAGAGAAAAACAAAACAAAACAATTTTTTTAAAGATTTTTTTTTTTAATACAGAGTCTGATGGTATGTGAATGAGCTATGAATAGTGCTCTCAGAGACAGATTTACCAACCCCACCCTTCCCCACTATCCTTTAGTTTGTTACTGTTTTATCTCTTTATTTATGCATTTTCCTTCATCAGGTTCAAAAGTAGTTTGGTAAATATACTCTGGTATGTCTTCAAAAATTACCATTTAAACATTACATTTTCTCACCCAACTCCACTCACCCTCCTTTTTGATTTTTACAAAAAACTTTTTTTTTTGCATTTAAATTCACTCCTTCAGAAAGATTCACTTCAGTGGAGGTGAAAGGGTTGAGGAGGATTCCCATGCAAGATTCTCAATAATGCATTTCACATAAGTGAAAATTAGTACATACATATTTTTTCCTCTTCACATGGGAGGAAGTCTGGAGTGGGAGAAAATGTACACCAAAATCCAAGGAGTCTAAGTTTTCTCTTGTTGGGAAATTTTTCCTGCTTCCAGATAAATCAAACCAAACATGAAAGCAATCTGTTGATACGCTATACAATGGCAACCACTGGGGAGCAGAAGCAGAAACATTTCCAATACCTGTTATTGATTGCTATTTGACCTGAGCACACTTGAATAGTTTTATATTGAGTGATAGAAAATTCTGCCTGCTTCCTAAAGCCACAAGATATTAGCAAGGTGAAATGAGCATCAAATCTGAAGATCAAAGGACGTAGGTTTGAATCTTGGCTCCGCAATTTATAATCTACATGATCTTGGGCAAATTCCCTCTCTGGTTCTTCATGTCCTCTTCCATTCATAAAAAATGCTTTGGATTATGTGATCTCTCAGGACAGTTTCAGCTCTAGGTTCTATTAGATAATGTTCTGAAGCAGGAATTTGGGAGGAGACTAGGACAATTGACAGTATCTTCAGCTGAGTTACACAAAGAGAAAATACATTTGCAAAAGGGGTAGAACAGCTTGTAGAGTGAAGCAAAATATGCAAGTCTGATGATTGCAGGGGAGCAACTTCAAGTGTGAACTATTCAACATTCAATGTAAGCGGTGTCAGATGTGGAATTCCAGCTGTTGTTTTGCCACTTTTAATTTCCTATTAGCAGTCTCAATGTGTGGGAAAGATATCTGGCTTCCAGTAGAATCTGAGAGCTAGAGTCAGAACTGCTACATCTTATTTCTGCTTCTATAAAGGCATATTCAAAAGGAATATGAATTAAAGGAATCCACTTGAAATGTCACACTTACAGAAACAAGAAGATGTAATAAATATGTAATCCAATGGATTTCACGGTGGGGTTGATGGATTGGAATGAGCTTTCCAAAATGAGCAGTCAAAATACGACAACCTGTTGAGGTTAGGGGAAAGATCACCTCTTCTATCGTTAATTAACCAATCTTAGTCAAGTTACTGGTCTCAAGGACTCAGTTTCCTCAAATAGGAGATGACAGAAATAGACGAAGTATTCTAAGTGTTTCTCTGATGATACTCTAATGATCCTTAGATCTTACAGTATTTTTATGTGCAGGGCAATGCCCAGCATAAGATAAGGCAGTGACAGAGAACATGGGGCAAGAAGTACTAGTAACTATGTATAGTTAGTGATTATATTACTTATGTAGTCTTATGCTATATCATTTCCCCAGAAGACTGGTTATGAATTTCATTAAAATCAAGCAAAATTGTTGGTGACTATGAAGCTACTAGAATTGAGCCAGAGATTCTTCCCTTTAACCCATTTGTTGCCTGACTGAAAGGGAGAATGAATCAAAAAGACCTAAGGGATTTCTCTATTCTCCTGAACCCAGGAGGATATAATGCTCAGAAACCTATAGAATGTAAAAGGAAAAAGAATTTAGTGATTGATTAAAGAAAAGAATCTTGAAATCTGAATTGACCCAAAGACTTGTTCATGGCAATAGGTTCAAAGAGAATCATTGGGAATATCATAGACTTAGAGCAGAGAGGAACCTTAAGGTCTTCTCGTCCAACTTATTTAACTTACAGATTTGAGAACTCTAGTGATACAGAGGATAGAGAGCTGGACCCAGACCAAGAAGATCTAAATTTAAATTCAGCCTCAGACACTTAGTAATTGTGTGAGATCCTGACCAAATCACTTAATCCTGTCTACTTCAGTTTCCTCATCTATAAAATGAATTGGAGAAGGAAATGAAAAACTATTCCAGGATCTTTCCCACGAAAACCCTAAAAGGGGTCACAAAGAGTCAGAAACAATTGAAATAAATGAATGACAATCACAACAACCTAGAGAAGTTGAGTGAATCAATCAATAAACATTTATTAAATTCATACTATGTGTCAAGCATTGTGCTAAGCACTAAGGATGCAAAAGTAGTCAAGAGACAATCCCTGCCTTCAAGGAGTTTATAATCCAAGGAGGGAAGACAACATGCAAACAAATATATACAGAGCAAACTATTAACCTTATAAATAACAAGCAATTAACAGAGCAAAGGCACTAAAATTAAGAGGGCTTGGGTAAGGCTTCCAATAGAAGATGGATCTTAAAAGAAGGCAAGGAGGTCATTAGGTGGAGTGGAGGAGGGAGAACATTCTAGGCATGGGGGATAGTCAGAGAAAATGTTTGGAGCCAAGAGATGGAGCGTCTTGTTGGTGGAACAGCCAAGAGGACAGTGTCACCTTATCCAAGAGTAGCATGTGTCAGGGAATAACATGTAGGGTCGTAATTATAATCTGAACCCATTTTATCCCTCCAAATCCAATGCTCTTCCCACTGTTTCACTGAGGGCATGTGAAGATGCATGGGGGCTTATGTTCATCTCCTTTTGTTGGGTTCATGATTCAAATATCTTTCTGTTGGGCTTTAAGGAGTAAGGCAATGAAATGCAGATGCATGTTCCCTGTCCTTATGTGGAAAAAGCTTGGAATGCTCAGTGGTCACAAGGGCTAACCTTGTAATAACAGAAGGGACATAACATGTAAAACCTTAAGTTAGAGAACTGTGTTTTTTAGCCCTAATGTAGGCCATATTTGTTTTGTTTAGCATCAGGTGTCCTAGTCACAGTAAATGCCCAGGGGTTAATGCAGTTGCAGTGTTGATGATGCAATGCATGCGTAGAAATGCAAAATGATAGAGAAACAGACAAGACCAGTTGGAGTCCCCTGGAATTTTGTAAAGCACAGTGACTGAATTGCAATCATTTCTTCAGCTTCTGGTCACTACCTGTGTTAACGGGAAACGTTCTACAGCTGCATTCGTTGGGGGCATATTGTTTCCTATTAAGCAAGGCATAAATGCTGGAGATTCTCAGTCCATTGCCAGCCTTCACTTTACTGTGTATATTTTCATGTAATGAATGGATTATTATATTGGTTCTTTTTCTCTACTGCCGTTCAGAATAATCACATTCCTATTATAAGCCCAATTTCCCAGATGAGGTGATTTTATTTGCTTTTTTTTTTTTTTTTTTTTTTGCACATAGGTAATGTAGAAACAGCTCCATTATGGTCATTATCTTGCCACAACTGTGCCTAGCCAAACTCAGTCAGCTCAGTCAGTTCATAAGAGGCTACTGTCACTTATGCTCCCTCATTCCCACAACAGCTGTGGGACAGATGGTGGTGCAGAAGGGGTGGGAGCTTGGTCTCCTACAAACACAAGAAGCAAAACAAAGTAGGTAGAAAAGTGCCAGGGCTTTCCAGACTTTGGCTCCAGATAAAGTTGGACTTCAGTTCTATGTCTCTTTCAGTCTTCCCCTGACCTCCAGTGGGGAGACCCTATACGTCTCCTCATCAGGCTGCTCTGCAATTCCTGCCAAAATGTATGTGGAGCCATGCTGCCCCGATCATGTTGGGATTTAGAATTGGAAGGACATTAGGAGGTCATCTGCATCCCATACAGAAACAATAATTACAGCAAACTTTTTAAAATAGTCATTGAAGTTTCACAAAGGAAGTTTTTCTAAACAGCTCTTTGAAGTAGGTAGTTCAATAGTATTATCAAACATTCACATGGACTATTTGTGTCTGATCTGTGATAGAACATCCCAAGCTCATATTGGTCTGATCAACCATAGTTGGACACACTGTAACTTGACTCTAGCATAGTGAAGTCATTTTGGTCCTCTTTGAGAGCAAAGGACAATGACCATCAATGTTATTATCCCTATTTTAGAGGGAGACCTTCGGTGACTTCCCCAAGGTTCTATAACTAGTAAGTGTCTGAGATGACATTTGAATTCTCCCTTATAACATGATCCAACACTCATTCCACTCTGACATGCTAAAGTTTCCAACTCTCTCCTTTTTTGATTTGCCCTAAAATGCACAGGCCACTCTGGGTAACTTTACCAGCTGTACCCAGTGCCTAGAATTCTCTTCCTCCATATCTCCATTTCCTGATTTCCCTAGCTTCCTTCCAATTCCAGTTAAAATCTCACCTTTTGTGACAACCAATTCCATTTTCCTTTAATACTAGTATCTTCTCTCTATTGGTTATTATCGATTTTTCTAATAGATATAGATAGATATCTGCATGTATCTATATATACATACTATACACATATGATACATATGTATATATACATACATATCCCCACATTTACATGTATATATCTGGTTTGCATGCAACTGTTTTCATGTTGTCTCCCTAATTAAACTTTGAGATCCTTGAAATCAAGGACTATTTTTTCCATTACTTTGTGTGCCTAGTATTTAGCACAGTGTGTAGTATATAGCAGATATTGAATAAATGCACACTGACTGTTGACAGTGACACAATGACAGCGAAAGCTCTTGCCAGTTTCTCAGCTTCAGTTTCCTCATCCGTAAAATAGAGATAGTAATGACACCTGTCTCACAAGCTTGTGCTGAGGACAGAAGATAACATGTAAAGCACTCTGCAAATCTTAAAGTGCTATATAAAATGTGAACTGTTATAGTAGAAGATGGGTAGCATACTGTTTAGAACACTGGCCTTGGAATCAGGAAGACCTGAGTTCAGATCTTACCTATAGCTTACTATCTATAAGTAGCAAATCGTTCAATTTCATTCAGCCACAGTTTCCTCATCTATGAGGATAATAATAGCATTCTTAAAGTATTTAAAATTCTTGGCTAACCTTAAAGCACTATAGAAATACAATCTATTATTAGGCTATCTATTTCCCTGGAATAGAGATTCCTCTCCCTCTTAATCACTCTCATGATCATATACACATATATAAAATTTTTGTCTAAACAGAATGCCTAAATCATTATCATTGCAGTCATGTACATATCGCATTATAGGTTGCAAAAACACTGTCACCAGAATAACTCTGTTTGGCAGGTAGCTCATATATTATCTCCATTTTATAGATGACGTATAGAAGCTTACAAATGTGGTGCAATTACAATAGATAGTGAATGTCTGAATTGGGACACAAACTGAGATCTGATTTCAAATCTTTTTTTCTTCCCCAAAACATTTGAATGAAAAAATAAGAAAGGCAAATTCATAATCTGTTCTAAAGGCATGATGATACAAGATAAAATTCTTTGGATTTGGAGTCGGGGCTCATGGCTCAAATCTGTTCCCAAAGATTTAATTACTATCCCTATCCTGATGATTCTGAAATCTACGTATCCTGCCCAAATCTTTCTGCTGTTCTCTAATCTCACAACTCCAATTGCCTTCCAGATATCTCAAGCTGGATATCCAGTCGACGTCTTAGACTCAATATATCTAAAATGAAACTCATTACCCTTCCCCTGAAGCACTTCCCCTACTGCCACCTTTCCTAGTACTGTAGAAAGCAACACCATCCTCTCAGTCCCTCTAGCTATCACCTAGGAATCATTCTGGATTCCTCACTATTTCTTATTTCCCTTCCCATATCAATGTTATTGTCAAAGCCTGTTGATCTTGCTTTTGCAACATCTCTCCAATATGCCCCCTTCTCTCCTTTGACACTGCTACCAATCTGGTATAGGCCCTTATCATCTCATACCTGGACTACAGCAGGAGCCTGAAGGTAGGTCTGTTTGTCTCAGCTCTCTTCCCACTTCAGTTTTCTTCCATTCAACCACCAAAGTGATTTTCCTAAACTGAAGGAGTAGTCAGACTCTGAGTCTGACTACTGACCTCCAAAATCCCAACTTCTACAGGAAGCCTTTCCCAACCACCCCTTAATTCTAGTGACTCCTTCTGTTACTTATTTCTCATTATCCTATATATAGCTTGCTTTGTATATATTTGCTTATGTATTGTCTCCTTCCTTAAGCTCTAAGCTCCTTGTAGGCAAGGACTGTCTTTTATCTCTTTTTATATCCCCAGTACTTAGCAGAGTCTCTAGCATAGCACTTAATAATTTTGATTGATTGATTGACTGACTGATTTTCTCTATGTTAGGCTAAACATACTCAATTCTTTGATCTGATCCTCATATGGCTTGGGATTAAGGTCCGTCATCATGATTATGATTTCCCATTAGATACTTTCTAGCTTATAAATGCCATAGTTAAACTGTGGTGCTGTAATGTTAATGTAAGGTTAATGGTAGGTGGGGGGAAGAGTTAAAGATCTTCCCTACCCACTAATAGGCCTTAATATCTTTTGTTAATTTCTATTGAGGCACTGGATCAGAGGGTTATGCCCTCCAGCTCTAAAAAGTGTATAAATACTCCAAGGTGAGGTTTTGCTTTGGGACTCACTAATTGGAAGGAAGTTATGAGACTCATATGAGACATATGAGACTCTGGGTAGCCCTTAAGGAGTCTCCCAGCTTTGAAAACTCAGATGTTGGTGCTTGTCTGTCTGGTAACTATGTATGCATGTAATGGTCAGACAGTGGGATCTGTCTGTTGATCTGTGATGTCTGTATTGTTTATGATCAGACAGAAGCTCTGTCTGTTGGTCTTTATTTCTCTGCTTGTATTTTTCTCTGTTGGTATGTAACTAAAGAAGATTGTTGACCCCTCAAAAGTTGCTTTCCTTTTAGAAAATCAAATCTAAGAACCTGTGGAGCAGGCACTTCTGTGTATGCTGGGGTCCTTGCTGATACAGATACTGAGAACTGTTCACAATATTACAGGTATGGACTGACCAGGGCAGAGAAAAGCAACACTCATCTCCTTGGTCCTAGAAACTATGCCCCTTAATGTAGTGCCAAGGTCACATTAAATATTTTGGCTATAACATTATATAATTGACTCAGAAATTGCAGTTCACTACTACCTGCCTGTGTGACCTTAGAAGGACCTAGATATTCTTCAATTTTATTATTTGCAAAACATGGAAATTAGACAAAATGATCTCTAAGGTCCCTTTGATCTCTACATCTTGTGGAATGCTTAGTACACATAATGCCTAAAATCTGACAATTTCATAATTAATGCCATACTAAATTTGTGCCTGTCACTGCAGGTACCTGTTGGTTTGAATCAGTTACCTCTGGGAATATCAGTCAATACTGAATTTGCTTTCAATGACTAGCAACTCTACTCAGAGTCTAGGATTCTGAGTAAAACTGGTAAAGATTTATGTTGTACTAAACATACAGAACAATAAATAGGCAATTTTATGGATTTAGTAACATTTCTTTTCTGTTCTAATTGTAGCCTGCAGTTGATCTTTAACAATAATAGCACATATTTGGGGCAAATGTCCACCTCTCTGGACCTCAGTTGCCTCATATTCAAGGGGATTGCTTTTTAGCAGAAATTAAATACAGAAGGTTTTATTTATTATAAAGCTAAGGAAAGACTTAGAAGTTAGTCAGGTAAGTGGATAAGAGAACCACTACAGGGAAAAACCTTTGGTCTTTTCCTTAAAGTATTATACTCAGTTTTGCTGGATAGGTGATTCTTGGTTTTAATCCCAATTCCTTTGACTTCTGGAATATCCTATTCCATACCCTTCATTCCTTAGTGTCGAAGCTGCCAGATCCTGTATTATACTAATTGTATTTCCACAATTCTCAAATTGTTTCTTTCTAGCTGCTTGCAATATTTTCTCCTTGACCTGGGAACTCTGGAATTTGACCACAATATTCCTAGGAGTTTCTCTTTTCAGGTCTCTTTCAGGAGGTGATTGGTAGATTCTTTCAATATTTATTTTGCCCTCTGGTTCTAGAAGATCAGGGAAGTTTTCCTTGATAATTTCATGAAAGATAATGTCTAAGTTCTTTTTTTGATCATGACTTTCAGGTAGTCCCATAATTTTTAAATTGTCTCTCCTGGATCTATTTTCCAGGTCAGTTGTTTTTTCAGAGAGATGTGTCACATTATCTCCTATTTTTCCAATCTTTTGGTTTTGTTTTGTAACTTCTTGGTTTATTGTGAAGTCATTAGCTTCCCTGAACTTCACTCTCATTTTTAAAGAACTATTTTGTTCAGTGAGATTTTGAACCTCTCTTTCCATTTGGCTAATTCTGCTTTTTAAAGTCTTCTTCTCCTTATTGGCTTTTTGAACCTCTTTTTTTAAATTGAGTTAGCCTATTTTTAAAGGTGTCATTTTCCTCAGCATTTTTTGGGTTCTCTTTTAACAAGCTTCTGACTCATTTTTCAAGTTCTTCTATGGCCTGAGCCCATTTCATATGTGTTTTGGAGGTACTGGAGGCAGAAGCCCTTGACTTTCTCTGACAGTATGCCTTGTTCTTCCTCATCTGAAAGGATGGAAGGAGATACCTGCTCACCAAGAAAGTAACTTTTTATGATCTTATTTTTTCCCCCTTTTTTTGGGCATTTTCCCAGCCAGTTACTTGACTTCTGAATCCTTTGTCAAAAGGAGGGTCCTAGTGCTCCTCCTTCCCCCAGGACCATGCTCAGGGCTGAGGTTCAGATCAGCTGCTCAATTTCCCCAGGGGCTTTAGGTCTAGTGCTTCACAGATGGGCACTGCAGCTGCCACCACCACTAGTACCACCACTAGTACCACCACTACCACCTAGGGCCAGTGCTGAGGGGGACCCCGCTCCCCTCTCACCCAGCTGGGAATACCCTCCCACACTGACCTTTGAAGCTTTCTTTGTTGCTTGTGGTTTGAGGGATCTGGAACCCTCCCTTCTGGGGCTTCTGCCCCAGGGGTCTGTTTCCATCCTGTTCCTCCCTGTGCCTCATAGCCAGAGCTGGGCTCTGCTCTGTTCAGCTTTTTGTGGAATAGACCTTTCCTGTCAGCCTTCCAGGTCACCTTTGGCTGGAAATCTCTTTCACTCTGCTGTTCTGTGGGTTCTGATGCTCTAGAATTTGTTGAAAGACATTTTTTACAGGTATTTTGTGGGCTGTGAGGGAAGTGCTAGAGTGTATGCATCTTTCTACTCTGTTATCTTGGCTCTGCCCCTCCCCACAGACATCTGATCTCTTGTAGCTTTGACCTAAGGTAGACAGTTCTTGAGAAATGAATCAGTCAGCTCTGATAGGCAGAAATTGTGATAGGTAAGGTTAAATTGCCATCCTGCCCTTTTGAGTAATTTTTTTCTCTAGTGATAATATATGTCCTTGAAAGTAACCACTACTCTCATCACTTTGACCTTTTTTACCCCATCAAAACCTGATCCTTAGATTTGATATTATCCCTATAGGAATGGACTACACCCCAAAAGGCATAATAGTCTAATTGATCTTGGAATCAAGAAGATGAAGTAATTTTTTTTGCCTCTGATACATACTATTCTTTAGACCATGGGCAAGTAACTACTTACTTTCTCAAGAGGGAATAGTAAAATGACAAGTTCAACACCCCTACTCTCCTCCAAAAACTGAATTTCAGCAATTTGGCAGCAGATACAGGAAGATATTTAGGATGAGAGTACAAGGTCCTTCCTTATTACTAATATCTTTCCCCTACTATCATATCATGAAATGAAATATACATTCATTAATATCTATTATATATCTATATTTATTATATATAACATGTATTATATATATGTATTATGTATTGATATTTATTAATATCTATTAATGTCTATCAAGCACAATATTAGGCACTAGAAGGAGTTTTATTTATATAAAAAACAATAAAGGACAACATATTTCTAATTTGTATAAGTTGGGGTCTACAGATACTTACCTAAAACTATTCCTATTACTGTAGAGGGCAATTATCCTCTCAATCTCTCAGGCTTACAACCTAGGATTCATCTTGGATTCTTCAGTTCATCAATCTATCCATCCTTGATTTCTCCATCTTGCACAGGCTAGAAATGTGAAGACTTCTGGTGGACTAAATCCAGCCGCTGAGCCCCATGGTATCTTTGGCCTGCTCCACTGCTGACATGAGCCACTCTGCTTTTCTTTAGGTAAACTGGAGACCCCCTGCTCCTGAGGCTTCATCATACTGATGTCAAATTTAGTGCGGATCCTAGATGTAGTGTAGATCCAGCCTAGTCCACTTTATTTAATATATTTATTTAAAGTTTTGAATTCTAAATTCTATCCCTCCTTTCTTCCTCTCCCTGCTCTCTGAAATATATAGGCTACACATGTGCAATTACATAAAACATTTCTGTATTAGTCACTTTATACAAAAAACCCTAATAAAAGTAAAAGAAAGGAAGTGAAAAATAGCATGTTTCAGTCTATAGTCAAATAATATCATTTCCATCTCTGGAGGTGGATAGTAGGTTTCCTTATTAGTCCTTTAGGATTGACTTGGATCATTGTATTGCCTACCATTTCAGAGCTTCCAAGCTCTTGGGATTTGCAGCTCTAACCTCCTAGGGGTTATAGGTGTCTGTCACCATGCTTAAGACTGTAGATATTTCTAAGTAAACCTGAATAAAGCTGAGTATAATAAAACCACGGATATATACATGTTTCTCACCTCCCCCCCCCAAAAAAAAAATCATTGAGAATCCAATGGAAGACTAAAGGATAACAATCTAATATTTCACAAAAGGTACAATAGAATAATCAAATTTTATATTTGGAAGGAACTTCAAAATTCATCTAGTTCCCTCTTTTCGGTGTAAGAATAATGAAATGAAGGGGCAAAATGGCCTAAGGTTATAAGGCTTCATAATGTCTGAGATTGGACTACTATCCAAATTTCCTGATACCCAACCTAGTGGGAATGCACAATCACACGCTACCCCCAGGCAAATAGAGATGCTGTCTCTGATAGTACAGGTAACAATGACCTTACACAGGGCTCCTTAGATGATTCATCAGGTATTCACCTCTGGTGACATGCTTCTTTATAGCAATAGGAGGGTTATTGTCTCATTGTTTGCCTACATTTTCTTAGTACATGAACAGATTACTTTCCTCAGGCTTTCCCACTGATTTGTTCAAAAATTCCTATCATTAACTTTGAAAAATCTACAATTCTTGACCCTCGCCTTGGTCTCTAGTGTTAGGTACAGCCTAATATGCTTTTTCAGCCTCATGTAATAGAACTGTAGATTTTAAAAAGATGACAAAGACCTTAGAAATTGAGACCAAACTTCTCACTTTAAAGATGAAATAAGTGAGGTCTAGACAGGTGAAGTATCTTGTCCAAATTCAATCTGTGTCAAGAAATTACCATCTGAATTGGTTTCTCTTTCCTTAATATAATCCTAATTCACCTCTTTTTTTTTTAAGTTTCTCTCAGAATTCTCCACCCAAGGTTATAACCTTTCAATAGTTGACTCATTGCTTTTTTTTCCCCTGTGGGAACTGACCCTGAAAAGCTGTTCATTTTATCTATTCTTTAAGGTGTAGTCTGTTGGTAAGTGCCAAGGTTCCCACTGATAATTATCAGAGTAAGCTTCTTACTTACACAAGCTACAACTTGTATCTCCGTAGAAGACATGCCCAGGTTATTGTAGTCTTTACCTGAATGTTCCAGGCAAAACTGACTTTAGTAGGGCCCAAATTACTATGAGAATACCATAAACTCCCACTTGCCGTACAGATATAGCTCTAGCCTAGTGCAAGGGGTACTGTTTTCTACACTCTTGCTACTATCTATAACCGAAATCTTCTTCCTTCTTCTTTTGTTAAACTTGGCTACAACTTCTACTCTTTGGAACACACTACTATATACTTATCTAGAGAGAGATCAGGTATCCATTGCCTTTTTAGACTTCAAACGTATGCCTCAGCTGCTGTCTCATCCTGGAATGTCCAGTCAAGCTCACCTGGGGGCCTTGTACTGGAATATTCAACAATTCCTGAAACTTTCTCACCCTAGATTATCCCTTTCCCAGGCCTGCCTCTTTTTCCCACTGGTCAGTTCCTCCTGGAGCCTCTAATTTGTGGAAAATGCTCAGGCTGATCAACCTTTATTCCTTTCTGGTTCTATTATTAGTTTTCTAGACTTAAAAACTTCAATATACCTAAGCAGTTATATCATCCTGGAACTTCCATCAGCATCTGAGACCTCCTTGTCCTGGAATATCCAACTATACCTATAACTTTCTTTCCTTGCAATATCCCTATGCCATGCTGATCACTTTCTCCTATTAGTGAGCTCCATTTGGGGCCTCTATTTTATGGATGAGCCTAGACTGACCAACCTTCCTCTTACTTCACACTAACTTCTCCCATTAGTCTTGATTTGGCAGACTTCAAAATCATGTCCTCGTGTGGATATCTTTCTTCCTTCCACATCTTTTCACTCTTTCAGGGTAACCCTGGAGAAATCATTTGAGCTCTCAGGGCTTCTATACAAATATCTAAGACATTAAAGTCATAAATGAGATGCAATTCTGTGTCTGTTTCAGTAATTTCCTTGGCTGGAGTTATTTAAGCTGAGAATATCAAGGTTCAGTATTTCCTCTTGGCCCCATTTGCAAGGTAGGGGGAAAAGTCTTAGCTATTTTTTTGCCAAATATTAATTGCTTCAATTATGTATTGCAATTTGACTTCAATAAAAGGATAATAATAGTACTAATAAGAATGTAGGATTTAGTTAGTGCTTTAAGATTTGCAAAGCTCTTTGCAGTGACTACCTCAGTGGGTCCTTACAACAACCCTGGGAAGTAGAAGCTATTATTATTACCATTTTACAGATGAGAAAACTAAGCCAAGCAGAGGTTAAGTGACTTGCTTAGGACTATATAACCCTAACCTAGCTAGGAAGTGTCTGAGGAGGTCAGTTTTGAACCCAGGGCTATCCTGACTCTAGATTCAGAGCTCTATCTACTGTACCACCCAAGTGACTCAGAAGAGCAGGCCAAAAGCTCTTCGGTTATCTTAAACTTGTGACCTGAGGAGTCAGTTATTCCTTCCACATCATGACTTTCCTCATTGTGGTTTCAATATATTGTAGGTCGGCATAAGACAATGAATTAACATTTTGGGGGAGTTTTGCAGAAGCCATAGCCAATACTTGAAGGCCAGTAGAAGGCACAAAAAATAGTTTAGAAACTCAGAAATGCATAAAATATATTTATGGTATTATATAATATCAACATATTTTATCTTTTAATACCATAATAATTCAGACTTCTTCTCTGGTACAAATGGAAGGTCAAAAATTTTACATGGATTTTCCAGATAATGGGGGCCCTGTACACGTAAAATCTCCCCCTTCCCTCATGTGAAAAGGATCGTTGTATTTCTAAGTCATCTCTGCTCTATATATTTACATAAAATGTAAATTTAAGAGCACACATCTAACTATATGATCTTTGTCTTTCTGTGTCTCAGATGTTATTCTTGTTTTTGCTGTTACCTGTAAAAAAAAAAAGGCTAAAAAAAGGAATAAAAGAAAATGAGGGTGAGACTAGTTGTTCCCTAATGGTCTTTCCAGCTCTGATTGTTTAAATTTTATCTTGCTCCATTCTCTATATATGAGCCTCAAAGCTTTCTTGAAGATAAGCCATTAATAGAAGGTAGAACCAAAGTGGTACCAACAGTTTTGTATTTTCAGTCACTGGGCTATTCATCACATCCTCTGATATATAATTATCTGGAGTCCCCTGGTTCCTCTCTTTGGCAACATAGTAAAAAGTTTTCATTTTCTGCCCTCCTCCTACAAAATTAGAGAAGGAATGTTGGGATTCTCCACATCTGCATTACTTTACTGCTCCTAGTAGAGCTGATGGGCAGCACCTGGTTTAGAAATAACCAGCCTCTAAACAAATCAACACTGAGTTAGGTCTTCTTTCATCCTTGTGCCCATAGCTCCAAACCAGCATCAAATATACTTAGTGTTTAATAAAAGCTTTTGAATTGAATTGATTTTCCTAGTAGAGGGTGACCTTCACCCTACAAGATGCTTCTCTATTTCCTGTCATTTTATAAGAAAGAGAGTGCACTTAGAGAATAAAGCTTTTCCCTTGAAAATTTCGAGGAAAGAATAAACTTCTGGCAGGAGGCAAAAGATCTGTGCTTTTATTAGGTAGGAAGCAACTAACACATCCCACAGTTATAAAAAAAAAGTTTATATTAGAAAGATAATCTGTCTTCTCAGTGGAAGCTTATCTTAATTTTTGCCACATTTTAACTTCCATCTTTCTTCCCCATCATTATTTATGATGTTTAGGAACAAATTCAAACAAAACATTCCATTTATCAAAAACTAAAACTAAAACATATGTCAGCCAGCCACACAGCTCTGCCTTCAACAATTAAAACAAATGGTTAAAAAAGAATGCTTCATTAAGTTGGCATCACATTCTGAAATATCAAAGTGCCTTAGAGTTAGCACAGCAGCCAAAAGGGCAGGTAGAAGGTTGGAGAGAGGTGTCATGAAATGGAGTCAGAACCACGCCACATCATCTCTTTTTGTTCCAAGCTGTCAGACTACTATTAAAAATTTTTTAAAAAATTACTCAATTTCTAAAAGAATATACCAGAACTATTTATTTTTTCTTCGATGACTGAGTGGGAAGATAAGCCCAAACCTTTAAAAAAACTGTTCTGCAATGAAATTCCATTGGTTCAAGAAAAAATCGTGAGAGCAGGGATGATTATAATGACTGTTTAGTGTTTCTGCAATAAAACCTATTTAAATAAGTTCATTGACAATTAATACACATTGGGTCATTGAGGGTTTTAATACTCAGTTTTTAACAGTGTTAAAGAGTGAATTCTTAGGTATGGTTTGAACTAAATGGATTATAATTTTTTTTTAGATTCTTTCTAAGTTTTAGATCCTTTGGTTTTGTGAATTTAGAATTGACTTCATTGTGAAGTCAAATTGTAGTAGCCATTAGAAATTCTGAGAGAAAGAATTAGGCTTATTAGTTATCAATATAGTGTCGATGTGGCCAAAACAATCCTAGATTTGTAACAAGGGACAAAGTCAAGATGACAGAGAAGACAGCTACTTGCCTGAGTTCTCACCCAAAACCACTCCAAACACCTTTAAATGATGCTATAAAACAATTCCTTGATCAGGAGAACATACAAAAGGGTGGGGTAAAATAATTTTTCAGCCAAAGACAACTTAGGTCATCAGGAAAGGTCTTTCATACTGGAGTGAGAGTAGAGCACAGTCCAACACAGGTTGTTTCTGCACAGACTGGTAACCCACAAGCCAGGAGCAGACCTTGGGACCAACTGAATTAGCAGTGGCAGTGTCTGCTTCCAGAGCTCTCAGCCCTCAAATGGTAAGGGGTCATTGAACAAAGGTTCAGACGGAGATTATAGTGATCTCTTTGCTAGCTCTGAGCCAGGACTCTGTTGCTCTGCCCATACTCAGATCTGGGTAGCAGTCCTGGGTGGAAGTCCTGGGGCAAGAAGGAGCACTAGCACTCCAGAGCTTGTGGCCAAAGTGGAACAGGGACATTCCTCACAGTTCCAGGACAGAAAAGAGTGCTTGTGGTCGGTAACAGACCAGAGCACAAGGCAGAAGAATAGTAAACACATATCTTAGATCATATCACCTTGGAAAAACTGAAAACTTACATGTCCTCCAGATCTCTGAAAATATCTACACAAATCCCTAAAGCTTGGGACAATGCACCTTCCAACATTAAAGCAGAGCCATACTTTAACAAAAAATTAAAAGTTAAAAAATAGACTGAGGAAATGAGCAGAAAAAAATTGTTACCATGATGACAAGGAAGATCAAAAGACACATTTAGAAGATAACAAAGCCAAAGATCCTACATCCAAAGCCTCTAAGAATAATATGAATTAGGCCATGAGAGAGCTCAAAAAAGATTTTGAAAAGCAAGAAAGGTAGAGGAAAAATTGGAAAGATAAATGAGAATGATTCAAGAAAATCATGAAAAATGAGTCAAAAGCTTAAAGGATATACAAAAAATAAATACTGTAGAAAATAACACCTTAAAAAAAACACTAGGTCAAATGGCAAAAGAGATACAAAAAGTCAATGTGAGGAAGAATGCCTTAAAAAGAAGAATTGGTCAAATGGAAAAAGTGGCACAAAAATTCACTGAAGAAAAAATGCTTCTTAAAAAATAGAGTTAGCGAAATGGAAAAAGGAGATACAGAAGAAAATAATTCTTTAAAAATTAGAATTGACCAAATGGAAGCTAATGACTGAGAAATCAAGAAACAATAGAACAAAACCAAAAGAATGAAAAAAATCAAAGGAAATGTCAAATATCTCATTGGAAAAACAACTGACCTATAACATAGATCAGGAGAGATAATTATAAAATTATCCGACTATCTGACATTCATGATAAAAAAAAGGAACCAGATATTATCTTTCAAGAAATCATGAAGGAAAACTGCCCTGATATTCTAGAAGTAAACAATAAAATAGAAATTGAAAAAAATCACCAATCACTTCCTGAAAGAGATTCCAAAATGAAAACTCCCAGGAATATTAAGGTCAAATTCCAGAATTTTCAGGGCAAGGAGAAAGTCAGAAAGAAGCAATTCACATATTGTGGAGCTACAGTTCGAATACCATAAGATTTAGGATCATTGTATTTCTAAGTCATCTCTGTTCTATATATTTACATAAAATGTAACTTTAATAGCACGAGTCTAATTGTATGATCATGTTTGCTCATATGCACGTATAAGTGTATGGACTTGCATGCATATTCATATTTATTATATGTATATATGAATGCATAGGGTATATGTGCGTATCTGCAACCTACATATAAGCCTGTATGTATATGTACACATGCATATATGTGTATAAATGTATATATGTCCCTGTCCATATGCAAATATATTTGTATGTGCATATATGGCTCTGAGGTTCCCTCTCAACATGAAGATCCCAAGTTCATTTTGACTCTTTCTCACTCTTTCAGCTTATTATTCCCACCAGATGCTGATGAACAGTAGTAAACTCCCTAAGGGTAGTTCTTAACTCCCCTTGCCAAGACTCAGGCTCAACGCACACCCTTATTTATAGGATTGATGGACACGAGGATGGGAATCCAAATCCCTAGGGCAGGGGTGGTGAACCTGGGTCCTTGAGGTCACATCTGACCTTCTATGTCCTTGGGTGCACCCTTTTGACTGAATCTAAATTTTACAGAACAAATCTTTTTATTAAGGAAATTTCTTCTGTGATGTTTAGATTTAGTCAAAGCACGGCATCTGAGGACCTAGAGGGCACATGTGACCTCGAGGACCAAGGTTCCCCAACCCGGGTCTAGGGCATCTTCATATTCCTCCCTTCTGACTCACCTCCCAGCCACTGGAGTCCTCACCCCAAAGACTTATATGCTTACTGTTTCTTACAGGTCTTGGTGGGGTTTCAGCAAAGTGAAGCCAGAGTTTCCTTTCCCAAAACAAATTCCCTTTTAGGAAGGGCTGCCTTACTTTTTTCCCTAGTAGTTCTTCTTTGCTGTCCCCATTCCCTGCCATCCTGCCCGCCATTGTCCTTTGTCCTCTACCTTCTCCAGTTCTTCAGTGAAATTGGAATAACAAAAGGTAAGGCTGCCTCTGACAAGGGTAATGCTTCCTTCTCCGTAGATCAGTTCCTGGCCCAGCTCTCCTCTGGACCTGTGTATCTTCCAGACCAACTTCCTTGCTGGCTAATGTCCAATACATGGCAGTTATCATCTACCATAGGGGACTAGCTCCCTTAGAAGGGGCACCTGTGAAGACTACTCTGTCTTAGTCAAATGGTTTTATGATTTAAAACACACCACGAGACCAGACTGCCCACATTCTTTGGAAACTTTCTCTTGTTTACCTGCTCTCAAATACTAAGGCTCTTTCTGGGATCCTTAGGAAAACTCTTCTGTCTTACCACTCTGATGTATCTGTTTCCAGCTCCATCCTGACTCACGATGAGTCAATTTTTTGGCTTCTCTATTCCATAGCACCTGGAAAGCCTATTTCCAATTCAAATAAATTCTTCCATTGAGTCTAGAGTCAGGGAAGATCACCCTCACTAGAATCATGGAAGATTGCCCTCACTTTTGACCTACTTGTTGTTCCATCCCAAGATAATATTTGTAGAGTGCTTAGCATGGTGCCTAGTGTGTAGTGCATCCTGTATAAATGCCTTTGTTGCTGTTGTTCAGTAGTTTCAGTCATGTCTGACCTTTCACGACCCCATTTGGGTTTTTCTTGGCAAAACCACTAGAATGGTTTGCTGTTTCCTTCTGCAGATCATTTTATAGATGAAGAAGCCGAGGCAAGCGTGATTAAGTGACTTCTCCATGGTCATAATCTAGTAAGTGTCTGAGGCCAGATGTGAACGCAGGTCTTCCTGAGTCCAGGCAGCACTCTATCCACTGTACCACCTAGCTCACCTACTTATTCTTGCCCTTTTCTTTTTGTCCCTCTCCCCTACCCCTCTTCTCTCCTGGACTAGTGTACTTAGGAGGTTGGCTTTCATGAGGGCAGGTGAAAGACACTCAAGATCGTTGAGAATAGATTACTTATGCATCCCTTTCTTGGGGACATGGAGGCTTGAGTCTCTTTCACTTGCCCTTCAATTCATTTCAATGAGATTTTATACATGCAGCAACTTTATAAGAGACAACACAGAGAGGAAAAGGCTGATTGAGAATACTGCTGAAGTGTGTTGCTCCTAGAAACATCAGTTGCCATGTGGCTTTTACTTCTTGCAGGGCCATTTTCATGGGTTTCTGACCAGTTGATGGAAAGTGGACGGGAATAGCTTTTACCCATCTTTAAAATATATCCTTTTAATGCTTAACTATTTAAAATGGATTAAATGGGAATGCTTATGAAATATCAAACCTACTGTACTTGCTAAATTAAAGACTGCAATTACTAGGTTATTTAAATTACCTTGGAGTAGGGCAGTTTGAAGAAATGTCATCAGAATGGATGGATATCTCCCCTCAGTATGAACGCTTTCGCAGGCTCGCTGGCCCTGATGCACCATTTACTTGCACTTACAAGAGCCCGTCCTTTTAATGGCAATATTTGCCCAATGATGCTGTATGACTCTGAATAGCCAGCATGATATATAATACATAGTATATAGGACCAAAGACTGTAATATTGGAAGGACCAAAATTATAAGAAACCCAAAGGAGACTGGAAATTTGTCTAGTGAGTTGAAGTAGAGTGAGAAATATAACAAATGATTAATTTTTGAAACAAGAAGTAGAATGATATATATTATTAATAACAAATACAAACAAGAATGGAAATGGACTGGTCACATAGCAAATGGGGAATAAACAAATGGATAAGTTGAGGTGTCTGTTGGTACTCCTAGAACATTAAAGGAAGAAGAAGGAGTCCAACACCATGTTCACATTTGGTTATCACTATAGAAATTCATTAGATCAGTCCTCTATGGTCTAAGAAAGTATCAAAGTCAAGTGTTAATCAAGTTCAGATCCACTTTTCCGAGGTATCATGTATCTCTAAATCTGGATAAAATAAAATGCTTCCCAGATGAGTAAGTCATTTAGTGCGGTCATTTTTTTTTTTTAGCAGGCAGCATGCTATATATTAATAAATTACCATATTATTGGATGTGCTGTTAGAGAAATCAAAAATCTGTAATACATAAATTAGCAATAAAAATACAAAACTCACAAGAGATTCAAAAAATCAGGAAGACAGTAGCACAAATGGATTCAGAAATATGTTCACAAACACATTTCTTGTTTAAGACTTAGGCCTCAGAATCACAGAGCTAGAAGGAACTTTTGAGCTCATTTCATCGAACCCCTTAATTTTCTCATTTATGCTTAAGGCACTAGCTATTATTACTGACCCCAATGCAATAAACAGTCTTCTGAAAACCATAACATACCCGCAGGAGAGCCTCACTTAGGTGGGGCCTCATTGGCAATAACAACCAATCCAGGGAACAAAATGGATGGAGGGAGAGGAGGTCAAGTTGTTTTTCTTTTGATGATTTTAGTCTGGGTTTGCATGAGGCAAGTATTTCTATTCACTCTAAAGAAAAAACAAACTGGAAGGAGAAATTCTGTTCTTAAATGATAATTAGGCTTAGCTTTGCTGAGCTCTGTTATCCTGGGGAAAAGCCTATTCAAAGAAGGCTCTGCATTGAAAAATGGTCAGTCCAGGGTGTTTGAGATAATCAATAGCATGGCTTCTATAACTGGCCATTGGAATTCAGCTATTAATATTGCTGAAAAATTGAAACAGAAAAAATAGTCAATTCAGTGAACAATTACATATTGTTAGATTCTTATGAGAAAAATAAAAATGTATGTTTTTTTTAGGTCAAAATAAAGAAAGTTTTTCTGACCGCTTGTAGGTTGCATCTTTAGGGAATAACTTCAGAGTCTATTTGTGCATGTGGCTGGAGGAATTTGATAGTGACTGTGAAGTTAAAGGAAATTATAATAAAAATCTTTTGCAATAACAAAACAATATTTTTTAAAAAATAAGCTTGAGACAAGATGGAACATAGATATGGTATTCTTCACATAGCTCTACTGCCACTTGGTCACTTCTCAACCAAGCTTTCAAATTAGTTTAAAGAATGAAACTGCCTTTAGAATTATCCAACTTTCAATCGCATCTAATCTTGAGTAAAGGAATTAGTTGTATCATAAATAGCCAGATGATTTTGCAGGGGAAAGACTGGGTGTTCTTTTCAGAGTTAGCAGACTGAGATTCAGATCTTGGCTTTGCCATTTATTCTCTGGGTGATCATGGGTATGCCACCTAACCCTTCAGGGCCTGATTTCCCACAACTATAAACTTCTAAGTAATTAAAACAGAGATTCTTGAACTACTATTTTACCAAAGACTTTCCCTCATTAAGCTTTATCTAAATTCATTTTACCTAGTTGAAATGTTTAGAACATATCTACTGACAGGGGCTACGGATATGAGTTGAACATGCTATAAGACAGGAAAAAAAGGGGGAGGGAGGCAATGATGCTTTTTCTTTGGGTCAAACTCTCAAAACTTAAAATAAAAAATAAGTAAAATAAATATTTTCTAAATAAATAATATTTTCTTAGTAATAAATATTTTCAACTAACTTGTTGATATTTAATTTTAATCTGAGTAGTCCTAAAAAAGTTTCAACTTAATTTTCTTAAGCTACGTTTGGCTGCTGTGGTTTGTTGTGGAGTGATAGCCAACAGCTGATATATAGACTAAGACTGGCTGTGAGAAAAGTCTCCATGAGGACATCAAAGAGCAGAGGACAGATGTCACTAAACAGCACATGGGCTATCTGGTCTAGTCAACTGCTACACCTTAGAGCAGGGAGCTATCCTACACAGAGATCTCTGTTTTGTAATGAAAATGTAATAGTAAAAGTGCAAATCACTCTTAACTTCTCTCCTGCCAAGCCAACTTATCATCAAGGAACATGTTACTACCTGACAACATATTTCAGCACCTTATGGACTGAAAATAGGGAAATGCTAAATTAGTTCAAAACTCAACACCTTCCACCCACTGGGGCATCTCCTAACTTGTGGCTAAATTCTCTTTTTTTAATATTCAGATTGCTCAAGCCCTGATAGCCATCAGGATTATATTTCTTTTTCACGTGGCTAGTAGAAATTTGTAGGATATGTCTGTTTGTTTAATAAGAAATATGTTTTTTCTGATGTGGCTCCTTTAAAAATATATTTTATTACATTCCTTCTTCCTTATTTTTGTACTTTATAACATGTGTCAGTGAAGACAACTTTACCTTAATCAGGACTTGCTTCTAATTTTTATGATAATTTTTCCAGACATTGCACAATATTGAAATGCTAGCCTGGTTCTTTGCTAACAACAGATACTTAAAAAGCAAAAACAAGAAAATCTAAAACTTGTATTATTTTATTGAATACAATTCTATATAAATTATAGGTAGGCATTAAGAGCAAGAAAGAAGAATGTTTCTAAGCATTTTTACCTAGAAACATTCACCTGCTTCATATTCCCACTTAATAGTATCAAGTTAAAATATGAGGCTAAAATCTTTAAGTATCAGCAAATAGAATGTAGTGGGTCAAAAGGGCCTGCACCTGGAAATCATGTTGTAATATGCTATATATAAATATAAATAGATAGAGATATTCACATAGTGTGGATCTGACTATACATATATAATATAATAAGTACACACATACATATATGTATGTGTCTGTAATATATTATAGTATATGGAATATCAGTTATAAATATACAATATATTATAGTTTATACAGAATATGTACATATGTGTGTATACATATATATATATATGTGTGGAAGTAGAGAGAAAGAAAGAGCCAGAGAGAGAGAGAGAGGGAGGGAGTGTCAGATCAACAGTATGTGACAATTCTTTCCAACTGGAAGAAAAAGAAAAGCAGCTTCCAACAGCTCAAAAATTTGAGCATTATTATGTACTACTGTAGAATCTACATTAAAAGCAGACCTTTACGTGGGGAAAAAATAATGTTATTTTCCACGTATCACACACATATATACACTCATGTATGTATATATATCTTGTTATGTGATATGTAACTATGTAATATATGACTGTATATTATACATACATATTTCCTGAGTGTGAAAAGATTGATGAAGTTCATTCATATACTCTATTGGATAAATCAATTAATAGATCAGTATGTATTTAATAAGCACTAACTATGTGCTAGGCACATGGCATACTAATACAAAAACAGTCTCTACTTCCAAGGAGTTTCTACACACACACATATCATTTCTATCTTTCTATATCTATACACAGAGATGTAATTACACACACATACATATACACACAAACATACATATGCCTGCATATATAAAACACACAAAAATACTAAAATGCAAAAATAGAAGCCAAGTTCAGAATTCGATGGAACAAAGATAAAGCTTCAAACTTAACTGATTTACCTACAGATTTTAATGGTGGTAACAAACAGATTTGGTGGACATGTTCATTTATATTAGGATGGTCCTCAAAGGCTCTGCCCTACTTCACTGCTTTCTTGATCATCAATTATGGGTAGAATAGATAAACCTAATCACAGGGGTTTGTAGACATCTTTTGGCCATACTCATAGATATTCATTAATTGTTTTAGCTGCCTCTTTCTGCATATTCCCTTTCTTCTTCAGGTTGAAGAAGAATGATCTAGGGGCAGCTAGGTGGTGTGGTAGATAAAACACTGGCCCTAGAGTCAGAAGGAGCTGAATTCAAACTTGGACTCAGATACTAGCTAGCTGTGTAAGTCACTTAACCCTGATTGAGATTTTTTTTAAAAAAAGGACTGTTCTAATTTTCTTACATCACTGAGAAATAAATAGAATATTTAAATGCCATGAACTAAGCTTCCCATATTCCAAGAATGTTAGAAAAAACCCAAATCAGGGAAAAACAACTCAAATTCACTATTCAAAGCATAAAAAATGTGAAACCTCAAATACAAAGCATTACTATCATTTAACTGCCTCTACCAAATCCTTGTCTAAAGGTGTATTTTATATGTTTGGGGTAACCATGGAGTTTTGACAGATATGCACCATATGAATCTCATAATAAATCATATCTGTTCACTAACAGTCAAGAAGCCTCCTTTAGTTTAGAGAGACTCTCTCCTAGAATACTGGCCACTCAGTGGAGATTTTTATTTCTGTCACAGTATATGAAGACAGTTTACTCAGGCATAGATATGTTGCATTGGTGGAAGGGGGATGCGCACTAATAAAATCTTGACTCCTTATAGTATTATTAAGCTGATACATAATTATCCTTTATCATCTTTATTAGACATGTCAAATACACTGCCTGTGGATTGCAAGCAGTCCACAACACTTCTGAATATGGCTTGAGCCAGAATCCCATGTAGCTCCTATCTGATTTTAACGTGTTGATGTATTAACATGTGTGGTTTTTTAAGTCGATATGAAGCCCACAGTCATCTGTTTATATGGTTTTGTGGCCCCTGTTTCTTTTTAAGTTTGGTATCACTGACCTATACGATCTTAAATCAGGATCAGACCTAGGAACAATTTTGAAGCAATTTGTTTGCATCCTCTCCCATCCCGACTGTTTCCTCCTTTCTATGGTGGACTCTCTCTTGTCTACCCTTCGACTTTCCTGTTGACCTCAATTCAATACAATCAACATTTATTTAGCGCCAAGGCACTATGCTAGTTGCTAGGAATATAAACGTAAGAGCTAAAAAAGTCCTTACCTTCAAGGAGTTTCTATTCTCTTTCCTCTTCTCCAAACCTACTCAGATAAATGCATTAATTAATCTGATATCAGTTACTAATATTTGCTGCACATATTTCCTAGGTTGTATTTGTATTTAAAGTTTCATTCTTAACTGGTAAAAAAATCTAGAAACCTATGGAAAAAGTTGCATTTACCCCAGATCAGGCACCAGAAGCTACAAAATGGAGTTAATCAGCTACTTTGCTTATCCAACAAACATTTATTAATCATCAACTGTGCTAAAGGCATCATGCTAGATAATTGTAATACAAAGACAAAAATAGTGCCTGTCCTTATGTAGCTTACATTATGTTGGATGATGCACCATATACTAAAATAGATAGATGAAATATTTTGAGGAAGGAAAGAGGGTTGATGGGCAGTAACAAGGAAGGCTTCATGGAGAGCATGATACCTGACCTGACTCTTGAAGGAAAACAAAGATTCTGACAAGCAGAGATGAGGAGGGGATGTATTCTAGGCATAAGAAACAGCCCATTGGATTGACAGATAGAGGAAATTGAAGGTGAAATTTACAGAACAATAATAGTTCATTATAGAGTAAAGAATACACAGCTATATTGAAGTGAGTAATTTTCAGATGAGACTGGGAAGGTAGGTTGGAGGTAAATTATAAAGGACTTCAGGTACAGGCTGAGAGGTTTCTAAACTGTCCTGCCCTACTTCACCACTTCAGCATGACTACAGAACAGAAAAGATCGTGAGTTCTGCCAAAGTCATCACTGATCTTTTTTGAATCAGTTTTGAGAAACAAGAACTAAGGTTCTTTTCCAAGAGCTGAAGAGCTCTTGCTTTATCTCTAACTTGATTCACACACATCAGTCCCCACCCATGCATATGTAAGAAGCTCGGGAAGGGGAGTACCTATCTCTATTGGTCCTAAGCTCAGATATTATCATTTTCATATTTTTTGTTTCCACCCACTGGTAACTTCTTATCCATGTTTGAAATCAGCTGTTGCTAACAAATCACTATGATTTCATATCAGTTCTAGAGAAACAAAGACAGTTTATTTAACACAGTAAACATTATGACACCAAGGAAATGCATCTGGATCAGACGCTATAGCACCAGCAAACTACCTTATCTTCTTGCAATCAGGATGGACTGAATATTTTAAATTTTATCTCCCTTGGTGCAGTATGGGCCTGACCCTGGCTCTATGTTCATTGTAGAGAAGAAGTTCTTAATCTAGGGTCAATGAATTTATATCTTACAAATTTTTATATTTTTATAACTCTATTTCATTATTTTTACAACTGTATTTCACCATAAATTTTTTGTAATCTTATATATTGTATTTTATGCATTCAAAATCAAGTCTTTCCCTACTCTAGTCCATCGTTCTGCTCAGCTGTGGTTATTCTAAAACACAGGTCTCACCATGCTACCTTCCTAATTAATAAAACCTGATGGTTCCTTATCACCAGGTTCAATATTCATAACCTGGCCCTTTCCTACCTTCTCAACCTTCTTATAGCTTACTCCCCTCTGCATACTCTGCACTGCCCATCTTGTTGTTTTTGCTTGAACATGGCACACCGTCTCCTGCCTCCATGCATCTTCTCTGGCTGTCCTCCATGTCTGGAATGTTCATTCTTCTCAACTTTGCCTCCTGGCTTCCTTAGTTTCCTTCAGATCAAAGTCAAAACCCCATCTTTTACAAAAAGTCTTTCCCAGTCTTTCTTAATGTTAGTTAGCGCCTTCCCTCTACGATTATCTCCACTTTATCCTGTCTATATCTTGTCTACACATAGGTGGTTATATGTTATCCCACTTTTATCATTAGATTCTGAGCTCCTTGATGGAAAGAATTGTTTTTGCCTTTTAATCCCCAGAACTAATTACAGTACCTAGCACAAAGAATGTGCTTAATAAAGGCTTACTGATTTGACTTGGGAATGTGTAGATTTGACCAGACTGCCAAAGACGACAATGAAACTAAGTTAAGAAGCTCTTATCTAGAGAAACAAGAAATATTTTGAGAGTAACTTGCTCATCATCATAGGAACAGTGAGCAAGCCTTATGATCAGAAAGCCATGTCTGCTTAAGTATCCGCTTGGCTGCGTAGAGTTGGACAGAGAGACATCAGTAGGAGTGATGAGACTCCCTGACACCACAGAATTGTGCCTATGTCAGTTCCCATTGTCTGATCTTCACAGAAAAGGAGAAAGCACTAACATCTCCAAAGCACTTGGCAGGACGTGGCATGTGGGTGAAATCTTGTTGGTCTTTCCTTATTATTTTTTGTCTTTCTCTTTTCAGTATTTCTTTTCCCCCAAAGTCCTACTATTATGTGCTTAGCTAGTCAGAGTTGATTATAAAGCATGTCAAGAAGAAAAGACACTTGATGTTATATTGAAACATTCAGAGTTGTCTGTCATCTACTAAAGCAATCATGAGGAAACTCAGTCTGGAAACTTCACTGCCACAACCAAACTGGTACATGATTTACACATAGTTGTATGTTTGCTCCCATGTTTACCAATCTTTCACTGAAATTCTGCATAGATCGAGTAGCTAGATGGTGCAATGGATGTAACGCTGACCTGGAGTCAGGAGGACCTGAGTTCAAATCTAGCTGTAAACACTTGACAACTAGCTGTGTGACTCTGGACAAGTCACTTAACCCTGATTATCTCATCCAAACAAACAAAAAACAGAAGAAAGTCTGCTTAGATGTCACATCTTGGAGGTAATCCTGTGCTCTCAAAGGGTAGGTCAGTACAGCTCAAGCTCTGACAGGTCCTCTCAAAGTGGAAAAGTCTTTTGAGTCTGAGGGCTGACGATAGACTGAATGTCCATGGTCCAAGGACTCAACTAAAATTAGAGGAGCTTTCCAAGGTTGACAAGAAGGTGATGATTTTTTTTTCAACCATGGAGACTTTCAAAGACCAGTCAACCATCAATAAACATGTATTAAGCACCTACTATGGACCAGACATCATACTAAATGCTAGGGATATAAGAAAGAGGCAAAAAGGCAGTCCTTACTGTCAAGGAGGTCATTATCTATTGCAGGAGGTAACAAGAAAAAAATAATATGAATAAAACATATGCAATTTCATAAAACACCAATTAGATTATAGAGGGGACACAAACTGCCTTGGTAGAGGGAGAACGCAAACTGACAAAATTATAGATCCATGAAGATGAGGAGGAGGATGACCATGGTGATGATTTAAGATTTCAAAATGGCTTTACATGGGTTGCTTGATCGTTATAAAAACCCTATGAAGTAAATACCATTATTATCCTTATTTTACAGATGCAGAAACTGAATTTAAGAGAGTGAAGGGGTTTTCCAGGGTACTAAGCTAGAAAGGATTTGAGGCAAGATAGATCTCCCTGAGTCCAATTCCAGAAGGGTTCATTGCCTGTATCCAAAAAAGCCAGGGGTCCTGCCATTTTCCCCTCAAAATATTTTTTATCTTATTTCTTTCCTTTCTTTTACCGTGGTCATCACTCTAGTCCAAGATGTTGTCACTTCAACCACTCATAGGACAGATGTTCCTAACCTTTTGTCTGTGGTTCAGGATCAGATCCACGGACAGGTTTCAAGGGCTTACAAACTTGAATTGGGGACAAATGCATATATATTTTCATTAATCTCTAACTGAATTTTAGAATTTCTTTCAATTTTGAATTCAGGCAACAAATATTATTCTAACAAAGGGTTTATGGGCTTCATCAGACAATCAAAAGGATTTATAACACAAAGAAGGTGAAGAATACTAGTATTTGGGTGACTACCGGTGCCTTTATCTTGGTCTTTGAAATTTGAGGCTCCTCAGAAGCATCTGGTTCAACCCATACCTGGACAGAAATACCCTCTACAACATCTATCATAAGTGACAAATTATCCTTTGCTTAAAGGATTTTGGTGAGGGGGACCTCACTGCCTTCTGGCACTGGCCAATTCCAATTCCACTAATTGCTAGAAAGATTTTCTTTACACAGAACTAAAATCTTTCCCTTTGCAACTTGCATCCATTAATCCTTGGTCCTCTGAGAGCAAGTAGAACAACTGTAATCCCCCCCAATCCTTTTTTCCTGAAGCCACCAGGCTAATCATTCTAAAATGCCATTTGCATCACATCAGGCCTCTGCTTGAGAACCCACAAGCTGTTACCTATCTCCTCTGCCTGGTATCCAGCCACTTTACACTCTGGCATCAATCCAACTCTTTAGCCTTGTTTTCTAACATTCCCCAGAACTTTCCTAATGCTAGAGGCTGGAAGAACACTTTATTCTTGATTCTGAGATGCTACACCTTGTCTCATCAGTCTTTCAAATCTTTCATTGCTCAAATCCAACCTTGGACATAATGTTTTTTCTTTTTACTCAGATGGACATTCATTCCTTAAATGTCTCCTGGATATACATCTTAGGTAGTAATGATTATTATTTAAGGCAATAATAATTATTAATCAAAATAATTATCTAAAACAATAATAATTAGAATAATTCAAAACAATAATTATTAATTAAAATAATTGTTTAAAACAATTGATTAAGCAATTATTATGTAAATCACTCCTTGTTATTAATTAAAATAATTAATCAACATTTAAGTAAATAATTATTAAAAATGATTATATACATCAGTAATTAGTAATAAAAATGATCAATAATAATGACACATATAACATTTTAAGGTTTGCAGAGTCTTTGCATATATTATCTCATCTGACATTCCCAACAGCCAGCATCATTATACTCTTTCTACTGATGAGTAAACTAAAGCTCACAAAGGTCATTTTGACCTTAAACATAGAAGAATTGGGTCAAGAGAACAAGTTTCCTGACTCCCAAACCCATTTAGTCATATAGTCAGTAAGGATCTGAGACAAGATTTAAAAGTCCATGTTCTGAGCTCCAACTACTGCATTAGCCAACTCTCACAGAAATTGTAATACAATACCTTAGTTTTCTTTCTAACGAAAGTCTCAGCTTCTTGTAAGGAAGAGATTCAATATTCCTTAGGGCCTGAAAGGTGCTGAATAGAAGTTGATGAATTGTTAGATGAATTCTTCATAGATAAACATAGAACAGTCATATTTAGCCCAGGAATAATGACTGAAAGTGGGCTATTCTGGGGAATAGGAACTATCTATAAGAAAGTTAATGTTTGTGTTTTAGCAGTTGCCTTTTAATTCTGTTGTGAAGGATAAGGTTTAGGGACTAGATCATTGATTTTACTGGTATAGGGAATTCCCTGATAAGGAAACTTACTCTACCCAGATTGTGGGTAGATTGTTTCATTTCCCACAACTTAGAGAATTGTCTAAAGCACTGAGAGGTTCATTGACTGACTTGCTTAATCCTCTATGCCTCAGTTTCCTCTTCTGTAAAATGGTTGAGACAATAGCCTTTGATGTCTCTTCCAGCTCTAAATCTGTTGTTGTTTGGTTGGTTTTCAGTCCTATACGACTCTTTGTGACCACATATGGGCTTTTCTTGGCAGAAATGCTGAAATGATTTGGCATCTCCTTCTCCAGCTCATTTTGCAGACGAGAAAACTGAGGCAAACAGGGTTAAGTGACTTGCCCATGGTTTCACAGCTAGTAAATGTCTGAGGTCACATTTGAACTTGAGTCTTCCTTATCCCAGGCCTGCCACTCTATCCATAGCACCACCTAACTGCTCTTAAAAAAAAATACTTTAAATATACAATCTTATTATTCCTGCATCATATAATCAATATATTTCATAGGTAAGACTAAGGGCCAGATTTTCCTTATTCTGAGATGACCTCTTTATTTAAGATTTCCTAATGCTTTTCTTTGAAATATATTCATTTATGGCACCAATAATAGCCATTAACATTTCTAAAGCAATGTACTTCCATGTTGGTCATTGTCCGGTTTCATCTGCAAAGAAATTATGCAAAATAGACAAGGAAGGAGTTCTGAGGTCCTGAAAGAACCTGAAGCACAGAAAAAATTCAGTGAGTTTCTTTGGTCATTTTGACCTTAAACATAGAAGAACTGAGTCTAGAGAACAAGTTTCCTGACTCCCAAACCCATTTATTTTCCCTTTAGACCACACTGCAACTTCCTTAGAATTGTCACTCGTGACCCACACTGGGAGAATTAATGCCAGGAAATGGAGGGCAAGTCTATCTTAATCAGTAGGCAGTAAAAGCTGGTATGCAATGCATCAAATATTCTGCAAGTTTAAATAAACAACTAATCTGAGTTGGGAATAGAAATACAATCATGACTTTAACTAAATAAATCATTTTTCATAGAATTTTAGGGTAAAAAGGGGACTTCAGAGTTTTTTGGCCAATCTGGCTCATTTTGCAGATGATAAAATCAATAAAGAAAGAAAGCATATGTTGGCTTGCCCAGTGTTTCATGAGTAATGGGTGGCAGTGTGGGGATGTCCAATCCAACGTACTTTCCACTAGTGACCTCCTATCTGTTGACACTTGTCCTCTGTTGGCAGAAATTAATCCAGAATCTTTTTGCGGTAACAGAGATAATTCCCAAGAGAGTATTGTATTCACCAATCATGTTGGGAAATCAGGCCTAGAGATCCTTCTGCTTCTCTTGTGTCAATTAAGAAATCAGCAAATATTTATTAAATACCTACCATGTATTATAAGGGACAGAGAAGGAACAAGCATTTATGAATGACCTACTGTGTAGCAGGACTGTGCATATCTTTGATAAGAGATGATTTCTGTGGTAGAACAAGTGTAGAAGAAAGTTATCTGGCTTAGATGTCTTTGTTCTTCCACTACTTAGCAAGTTAGAAAAGGCATCTAGGTGGCACAGTACATAGAACATTGGACCTGGAGGCAAGAAGACCTGAGTTCAAATCTGACCTCAGACACTTACGAGCTGTATGATGGTGGGCAACTCACTGAAACTTTTACCTGTCTGAGGTTCCTTATATGTAAAAAAGGAATAATAATATCACTTGCCTCAGAGGGTTTTTATGAAAAGCGAGTGAGATGATATCTGTAAAGCTCTTAGCACAGTGCCTGGAATGTAGTAGGTCCTATATGAATTATTATTTGTTTCATATATATATATATATGTATATACTCACATATGCATACATATACACATATATATGTATATGTGTGTGTATGTTCCTCTTTCTGGGTCTCAGTTTCCTCATCTGTAAAATGATGACATTAAGACTAGATGATCATTAAGATGCTTTCTAAGTCTAAGGAACCGTATCTTTATGACTTTGAACAAAAAAAAAGGGCAATTTAAATTTGATAAAGGCACTCAAAAATAAAGGTTGAAGGGAAGAAACCAATATAACAAACAGGAGATTTGTTGTATTTAAGAAGGTCATTGATGTCACCAGGATGGGTGCTCCCTCCAGGTCTTAGCATGTAATCTTTAGGAGGAACTGTGCCCCACCCAAATTAATCACTTGGTGACCAGCTTGTTGGAGGAACTGGGAATATTGAACTGGAGAAGAGAAAAAATTTTTCTGATAGTTGTTTTCAAGGAAGGAAGGAAGGAAGGAAGGAAGGGAGGGAGGGAGGGAGGAGCAAGGGAGAGAGGGAGGGAGGAAAGGAGGGGAAGAAGGAAGGAAAGAAAGGAGGGAAAGAAAGAAAAAGGGGGGAGGGAGGAAGAAAGCAAGCAAATAAATAAAGTGGGTAGGAAGCATTTATTAAGCACTTACTATGTTCTAGGTCCTGTGCCTTATTGATTGATTAATTGAATTCAAGCCATCTAAGGACTGTTTTCAAGCTTATTCAGCTCGGTGAAGGAACTTCTAGATGAGTTTTCTCTTGGCATAATCTTTGAGAACCTCCATACCACCTTGAGGTAGTAGAATAGAACTGTAGAATTTGATCCATCTGGGGAGTGGGGTAAGGAAGAGAATAAGCATGTTATAGCATCTGCTATATGCCAGGTCCTGCACTAAGTAGTTTTACAAATGTGTCATTAGAGCCTTACAGTAATACCTTCTGTTATCTTAGCCAATCCAATAGGTGTGAAGTGGTACCTAAGAGTTGTTTGAATTCCTATTTCTCTAATCAATAGTGATTTAGAGAATTTTTTCATATAGATATAGACTATAAACTATAGATAGCTTTGATTTCTTCTTCAGAAAACTATCTTTTCATACCCTTTTTATCATTTTTCATTTGGGGAATAATTTGAATCGGATCTCTATGTATTTGAGATATGAGACCTTTTTAAGAGAAATTATTATAAATCTTCACCCCATCCCTAGTTTTCTGCTTTCTGTCTAATTTTGGCAGCATTGGTTTTGTTTGTGCAAAACCTTTTTACTTTAAAGCAATAAAAATTATCCATTTTACATCTTGCAATGTTCTCTATTGTTTGGCCATATTTTTCCCTTTAATCCATAGATCTGACAGGTAAAACTTTCCATTATGATATCACCTGTTATATTTAAATCATGTACCCATTTTGACCTTGGTATGTGGTTCAAGATGTTGGTCTATACTTTATTTCTGCCAAAGTGCTTTCTAGATTTCCCAGCAATGAGTACTTGTCTCCGCGCAAAAATTTGGATCTTTGGGTTTAATCTAACACTAGGTCACTATGGTCATTTACTATTTTCTACTGTTATCTAGATTATTGTAATATATTCCATCACTTCTTAAATGACCAAGAAGTAATTAAAAATCAAAGTGCAATGAATCCAAGGTGTTTATGGCAGTGCTGACCCATGTTGCATTGTGCAACTTCACTGAAGCCTTGGTTCTGAACACAAAGCATGTGCACTTTGCATTGTGTATACCCTCAGACCATGCAACATCAATGAATGAGTGGGGAAAAAACTCATAAAGAAGTTTAAGAAGCCCTGATCTGTTCCACTAATCTACCATTCTCTTTCTTAGTCAGTACTTAGTCCAATTGCTTTGATAATTACCACTTCGTAATACAGTTTAAGATCTGCTACTGCTAAGCTGATTTCCTTCATTTTTTTCATTGATTCCCTTGATATTCTTGGCCTTTTGTTCTTCCAGATGAATTTTTAAATTATTTTTTTCAGCTCTATAAGATAATTTTGGGGAGTTTGGTATGAAACTGAGTAAATTAATATAGATAGAATTAGTATTTTTATAATATTGGCTCAGCCTACCAATGAACAGTTAATAGCTCCCTAATTGTTTAAATTTGATTTTGTGTGAAAAGTGCTTTGTAGAGAGTTTCTTGAGCCATGCACCTGAATTAGTCTGTGTCAGAGGTAGAGTTTGAACCTAGTATTTCCTGACACAGGATAGCTTTCTGTCTATTAAGCCATACTACCTTTGATAGATAGATATAGATTTACTATTCTGCCTATGGCTTCAAATGATAGATTAGATAAATAGGTAGACAGAAATATATAGATATAAGAACATAGATACATATATTAAATGTGGATATAGATGTAAATAATATGGACAGGGATGTGGATATAGGAAATAAATATAAATATAGGCATGTGTATACATATAGGTACAGGTATGGCATACATTTATATAGATATATAGATGCAGAATATGTAAATGTAGATAGAGATAATAGAAATGTAGATAATAGGAAAATATACATTTAGATAATAGAGATAATATAGGTATGGATAATAGAAAAGGAAATGGGGTTGTGAATATGAATATAGTTATACATATAGGTATAGATACAAATATAGATGATACAGATATAGATAATATAGATAAAATAGATAGCTATAGATGCTATATATGGCTTTAAATAGGTGATAGAGACATTATAAATATACAGATAATATATCTATAGAACAGAGATAGATAATAACAATATATATTGATAGAGATATAAATAGCTATATAGATAATAGAGAAGATAATATATAGTATAGATATAGGCAGATAAAAATGCAATGTCTACCAGTGCACTAGGTGTGGCTAAAGTACATCCAAGAAGCATGACAGTATGGTAGATAGAGCACCAACTTCAGAATGGGGACAACCTTGCTTCAAGTTCTGCCTCTGACACATCCTGGCTGTGTGACCCTGAATAAGCCATTTAGCCCTTTGGTGCCTTGGGCTGGTAGCTCTGTAGGATTCTCAGTTGCTAAGAATGTGCTGGGCTGAATGGGTAGAGGGAGTTCTTTTTTGGGTGACTTGTAAAGGAGAAGTATCTTATCCCAGCTAACAAAGGTTGTAGGGCACACAACTAATAGTCGTCCAACCAGGTCTTTTGATTTCAAGTGTCATTTGTCCCCCATTATACCATGGTGCTTGCTTCCCAGCTCCTCCCTTTCCAGACTGATTACAGAGTTCAGGAAAGTTATAGAATTCATGCATTTTGCTAACCTCCAGTGCACCCTGCTGGAGCCAACCCAAAGGTGGAACATGATTGTGGGCCAAGAGAGGAGATTATTTGGGATTCAGCTGCTGTTGAAACCACCTGTCTCTTTTAAGTCCCCCTAGGACCATGAAGGCTATGGACACAGAGGTTCATTATTTATTTATTTATGCTCTATTCTCTCCCCCAATTCCCAGCTGCAACTTGATCCAGACAACTGCTAAATGCAACAGTGGACCTGTGACAGCTCCAGCTGCACCCTGATCTCTGCAGCCATTCACCGTGACAGCATGGCTGCGACACACAATGCAGCTGCCATATTTGGCCGCCCATGGCTGGCACAGGATCACTGTCTTTCTGCCTTCTGCAGAGGCTAAGTAGTGGTGAAAGCTGAAGATGTTATCATGCTCAGGTCTGCACTGCAGAGCTCAAATGGAAAAGAAATCCTTCCTGTAACTCAAGAAAGAACATCTCATTTCTATACTTTTTTATGATGTTGTCAAAGCTTGCAAAGAGTGAGCATTTTTGAGTGACTATTTTTACATGATAAGAGATTTAGAGCCTCAGGGATCATATAGTCCAATACTATAATTTTACAGAGGGGGAAACAGAGGTTTAACAAAGTTCAATGGCTTCCCCTTAGTCACATAGGTAGGAGAGATAGAATTTGAACCCAGGTCTTCCAAATCCATGACTCCAAATCCATCATGATTTCTATCAAACCACAATTTCTACTTCTGTTTTTTGGCAATCAACTTCATACACTGATGAACTGACATGCGTAAATGTAGTTTCTATGAGCAGGGTAACATTCACTCTCCCCTTTTCTCCAACCACCAAACATTGTAGAATCTTCATGATAATCTTTGTTTCAGTAAACTTTTATCAATAGGACCCTTATTTTTGAGACATTTACATACATTATTTCCTTTGGTCTTCACAATTATAATTATACTTTGGGATAAAGGGAGCAAGTATTATAATCTCCATTTTATGGATGATGAACCCGAAGATAAGAAGTTAAGTGACTTGTTTAAAATTACCCAGCTAATAATCCGTGTACTTTCGACTTTGGGCAGGGACTATGCACAATCCTATCATTTAGATATGTCATACTAGAAATAACTAACTAGAATCTTCTAAGGCCAAAGTTATTGAGTGATGCTAAATAAAGCACTGGGAAAAGCACAATGCTTTTTCAAGCCACAAATATCCTAGTTACTTCAAGAGTCCTAAATCTTCTGTCTTTTCAGTGAAAATTTCAAAGTCAGATGAAACTGGAGGAGGGGGAATTAGAGGAAGTAGCTAGGATAGGATGGACTGGGAAGGGCTTCTTTACCAACTGCTCATAGAGCACTTATGACAACCAAGTCAGCCACTAATACCGAAGCAGAAGCACAGTCAGGACATAACCATTGCTGAAGCAGGTGCTATGGAACACTTAAAGTTTGGTCAGACATCAAAGATGTCAAAATCATCCACTACATCCTGGGCCATTGCCAGTCATCCTGACTTTTGTCCTGCCACTGGGCTTTGATGATTCTAAAAGAGAGAATAAGGCTAAGGATTTTGTACAACTTTGCCTCACTTAAATCCAATTTATCCAACAGTCAAGACATCCCCTATGATGTCACTGGTCCTCTTCAAAAAGGAAGGGTGAAAAACAAAGATATATGATGCAGTTTTGAAACTTTAATCTGAATTATTAACATTTTTCTCTATAACTTTCTTAAGTCCAGAGAATTAAAAAAAAAATCAAGCTTGATTTGTAGCATTTGTTGGTTTCTGAAATTTTAGGAGTAAGATGTCACAAAGCTGTTTGGAGTTGGTTCCAACATTCCCCTAGGCTAATGGGACAATTTCTTCTAAATGCCAAGTCAACCTTTATCTAAAATTCTATATGAGTTTGAGCCCCTAGTAGCTTTATACTTTGATGCAAGGTACACATCTTGTTGAATTTTAGAGCCACCAGCCTCCTAATGAAACTAAATGAAATGAAAGCCTAACACTAATCCTCTTCCTTACTAGCATCTATTATCCTCCCATAACCACCAACCATGTGTGGCAACATTCCTGTACAGGAATATCTCCCTCGACTTCCCCCACCCCCCCACCCCCCCCACTCTCTAAGACTAAGTTACAGGTGATTGTAATTTGCATTGAGTGTTAAAGTGCCCATTGGAGAACCCAATGGTTCTCCATCCAATGGTTGGTGGATGAAATAGTAGATCCTGGGTAAGTGTGGAAACAACTAATCTTATGATTATGACCTACCAGGGTTGTTTCGAAGAACACATTTGTCAGACTTAAAGCGCTTTAAGAATATGACTTACTATTATTAACGGATAGAAATAATTTCAAAAAAGTATCTAGGAGGGCGGAGCCAAGATGGCGGAGTAGAAAGACGCAAATACACATAGCTCCGAACCCACAACCCATACAACATCTGTATAAAGTAACTCATGGCGAATTCTGGAGCAGTGAGGCCACAGAATAGTAGAGCGAAGGAGATTTCTGTTCCAGAGGGACCTGCAAACCTCTCGCAAAAGGTCCGTCGCGCTGCAGACGCGGAGCCCAGCCCAGCCCTGCCGTGGCTGCAGCACGGAGAGGAGCAGATCTGAGCGGGCTTCAGGGATGGGATCTCCAGTGGCTGCACAAGTCCCTCCACCCACAGGTGACGGGGGTCAGTGAGAGAGTCTCTTTGGCGGGTAGACAGGGGAGTGGGGTGCCCCCATAACTCAGGCCCCCCACGGGAGGTAGAAGCTGAGAGGCAGCTGCAGACCAGGGCTCCCCAAGCAGGCAGGAGCCTGGATTCACTGTTGAAGGTCTGTGCATAAACCCCCTGAGGGAACTGAGCCTGAGAGGCGGCCCTGCCCCAACCTCAGCACCTGAACTTAATCTCACACTGAATAGCAGCCCTGCCCCTGCCAAAAGCCCTAAGGTTGGAAGCAGCATTTGAATCTCAGACCCCAAACACTGGCTGGGAGGATCAGAAGGTGAGGTGGGTGTGAGGAGAATATTTAGAGGTCAAGTCACTGGCTGGGAAAATGCCCAGAAAAGGGAAAAGAAATAAGATTATAGAAGGTTACTTTCTTGGTGAACAGGCATTTTCTCCCTTCCTTTCTGATGAAGAAGAACAATGCTTACCATCAGGCAAAGACACAGAAATCAAGGCTTCTGTGTCCCAGCCCACCCAATGGGCTCAGGCCATGGAAGAGCTCAAAAAGAATTTTGAAAATCAAGTTAGAGAGGTGGAGGAAAAGCTGGGAAGAGAAATGAGAGACATGAAGTCAAAGCATGAACAGCAGATCAGCTCCCTGCTAAAGGAGACCCAAAAAAATGTTGAAGAAAATAACATCTTGAAAAAAAGGCTAACTCAATTGGCAAAAGAAGTTCAAAAAGCCAATGAGGAGAAGAATGTTTTCAAAAGCAGAATCAGCCAGATGGAAAAGGAGATTCAAAAGCTCACTGAAGAAAATAGTTCTTTCAAAATTAGAATGGCACAGATGGAGGCTAATGACTTTATGAGAAAGCAAGAAATCACAAAACAAAACCAAAAGAATGGAAAAGTGGAAGATAATGTGAAATATCTCATTGGAAAAACAACTGACCTGGAAAATAGATCCAGGAGAGACAATTTAAAAATTATGGGACTACCTGAAAGCCATGATCAAAAAAAGAGCTTAGACATCATCTTTCATGAAATTATCAAGGAAAACTACCCTGAGATTCTAGAACCAAAGGGCAAAATAAATATTCAAGGAATCCACAGAACACTGCCTGAAAGAGATCCAAAAAGAGAAACTCCTAGGAACATTGTGGCCAAATTCCAGAGTTCCCAGGTCAAGGAGAAAATATTGCAAGCAGCTAGAAAGAAACAATTCAAGTATTGTGGAAATACAATCAGGACAACACAAGATCTAGCAACCTCTAAATTAAGGGATCGAAGGGCATGGAATAGGATATTCCAGAAGTCAAAGGAACTAGGACTAAAACCAAGAATCACCTACCCAGCAAAACTGAGTATAATACTTCAGGGGAAAAATTGGTCTTTCAATGAAATTGAGGATTTTCAAGCATTCTTGATGAAAAGACCAGAGCTGAAAAGAAAATTTGACTTTCAAACGCAAGAATGAAGAGAAGCATGAAAAAGTAAATAGCAAAGAGAAGTCATAAGGGACTTACTAAAGTTGAACTGTTTACATTCCTACATGGAAAGACAATATTTGTAACTCTTGAAACTTTTCAGTATCTGGGTAGTTGGTGGGATTACACACACACACATGCACATGCACACACGCACACACACATAGAGACAGAGTGCACAGAGTGAATTGAAGAGGATGGGATCATATCTTAAAAAAATGAAATCAAGCAGTGAGAGAGAAATATATTGGGAGGAGAAAGGGAGAAATTGAATGGGGCAAATTATCTCTCATAAAAGAGGCAAGCAAAAGACTCATTAGTGGAGGGATAAAGAGGGGAGGTGAGAGAAAAACATGAAGTTTACTCTCATCACATTCCACTAAAGGAAAGAATAAAATGCACAGTCATTTTGGTATGAAAACCTATCTTACAATACAGGAAAGTGGGGGATAAGGGGATAAGCAGGGTGGGGGGGATGATAGAAGGGAGGGCATGGGGAGGAGGGTGTAATTTGAGGTTGACACTCATGGGCGGGGATAGGATCAAAAGAGAATAGAAGTAATGGGGGACAGGATAGGATGGAAGGAAATATAGTTAGTCTTATACAACACAACTATTATGGAAGTCATTTGCAAAACTACACAGATTTGGCCTATATTGAATTGTTTGCCTTCCAAAGGGAAGGGGTGGCGAGGGAGGGAGATAAAGAAGTTGGAACTCAAAGTGTTAGGATCAACTGTCGAGTAATGTTCTTGCCACTAGGAAACAAGAAATACAGGTAAAGGGGTATAGAAAGCTATCTGGCCCCACAGGACAAAAGAGAAGACAGAGACAAGGGCAGAGAGGGATCATAGAAGAGAGAGCAGATTGGTCATAGGGGCAATTAGAATGCTTGGTGTTTGGGGGGGGAGGGGATAAAAGGGGAGAAAATTTGTAACCCAAAATTTTGTGAAAATGAATGTTAAAAGTTAAATAAATTTAATAAAAAAATAATTTAAAAAAAGTATCTGATACATATTAGCAAGGAGTAACTTGAACCTATTGATTATTCCACATAACAGAATGTTTTATCCAATGACATAAATAGAACATTTTTCAAAATAATTAATTAAAATAACATTCAACCAGTATAACTCAAACCAAACAGTAAGCATTTTTAAGTGCCTACCATATACAAGGCACTGTGCTAACTTCTGGACTAAAAGTAATTTTTTCCTAATTTTAAATGTTGAGTTGTTAATGAATGGCAGCCCATTGGGAGGTACATTTGATTTAACAAGCTTTAGGCCGAGGAATAAAAGCCAGCTTTGTATTGGTTCCATAAGAGTTATTTTTGGTTCCTGATGAGGAATGATGGCACACTCCTAGCTACTATTCAAAGAAAAAACCACAAAGCCTAGAGTTGCTAGTGCTTTCATTCTCCAACGTTTAACAGTATCACAAGGGAGATACATTTTCTAGAAGCTAAGGCATCAAAGGAAGAGTGATAATGACACAGAAAGAGGGGCATGGTATCTTGGTGTGTATATCTTTCTCAGATGTCGACTGAATACTAAAAGATCAGTGTTTGTTTAAGAAGTAGCCATTTGCAGTTAGTGGTGATCTCATTTCTTTAAAGTCTGTTTAGCAATTGGCTTCTCTCCAAAGCATCCACTCTCATGAAATTAGGGGAAAATGGGAGAGAGGACTTCTAAGAATATTAAAAATAACAAACAAAAAATGCCAAACGAAAACCAAAAGCAACATGTTTGGATACACGAGGTAGTTAAGAATAAACGCTGGTTGACTTTTTGCATTTGATACATCTCCAGGACAGAGCTGAACTATAAAAAGATAAGAATAGTTTTGTTTGTTTGTGTCTCCACATGTGTATGTATGTATTTATGTGTCTATTCATCATCTGTCTACTTCTCTGTCTATCTATCATTTGCTGAATGGATTACTGTTGGACATTTAAGTGGGAAGCATATGTTTTCAAAATGGGCTTGAAACTTAAAAGATTCAAATAAAAAATGCATACTTATTAGTTATATCAGATAACATTGTATTGTATTTTGTCTGGATTATTTCCTATATAATAATAGAAAAAAATAGAAGTGGAAAAATTAGTTGTACAAAATTAACCAATGCGTCGATTCCCATAGATTCTCTCATGTTCCACCAATGGTCTCCCTCCCCTGCAAAGAGGAAAGGAAGTTATATTCTTCATCACAGTCAACTTTAGCCATTGAACTTAGTGATTGCATTTCAATGTTATTATTTTTCTGTCACATATTTTGTGTTGATTTTTCCTTTTGTAGTTATTATTTGTATTATTTTCCTGGTTATATTTATTTCATAAGTGCATCAGTTTTTATGTCTTTCTATCTCTGTTCAATCTTTTACATTCTTGTTTCAAGGGTAGTAATATTCGATTAGATTTACGTACCACAATTTGTTTGGCCATTCCCTAGTCAATAGACGTGTACTTTGTTTTCACTTCTTACCTGCTATAAAAGTGTTGCAATCAGTGATGTATATTGGACTTTCTTTCTATCTTTGACCTGTTTTGGGAGATGCTTCTAGCATTGAGATCTCTGATCTGATATGAACATTGTTGTCACTTTCTTTGGGTAATTTCAAAATGATTTCTTGAATATTTGGAACAGTTCTTTACCATCAGTGCATCAGTTTGCAACTTTTCCACAACCCCATTGACAGTGGTTGTTCAGATTTCCTTTTCATCACTATCAGCTTTCTGGGTGTCAGATGAGGCAACAGAGTTGTTTTGATTTGCATTTCTCTTATTAATAGTGATCTGGAACAATATTTCTGATAGTTTTTCATAGTTCAAAACTCTCCTTTTGATAAGTATTTCTTCACATTCTTTTGATGATTTGTCCATCGGGGAATAGTTCTTACAATGTGATATCAGAGAGCTATCAAGAATTTTGATGAAAAGTTGTTTTTTTTTATCAGATTGCTTTTCCTCTTATCCAAGTAAATTAATTTTGTTGATGCAAAAATATTTCAATTTCAGGTAATTAAGTTATTTTCCCTTTTGTGATTTCCTCCATTCTTTGGTTTAGAACTTTTCTTCACACTTATGAAAGATTCCCTTCTGATTTTTCTTTTAAAACAATGACCTTTCAGATTATTTGTCCATTTTGAGTATACTGTTCTATATGGCACAAGATCTTGGTCTACACCAATTTTATGTCAAATTGTTATCCAGTTTTCTCAATAATTGTTGTCAAATAGGACATTCTTTCTCAACTAATTTTGTTCTTAGGCTTATTATACACCAAATTATTGAGATGCAGTGTTTCTGATTCCTTCTTATTTTATTTTTTACCACTCATCTACTTTTCTATTTTAATGTGTACCATATAATTTTAATAATTATTTATTGATAATCTCAAAGTCTGTAATTTGAGATCTAGAAATCTATAACCCTTTACCTAATACATGTTACTATACTGACAGTGATTATTAAGGTAGTAAGTATATTATTGTTAAGTATATAAACTTGCTTTTTTCAGTTCTTGTTTCTTCTTATCTTTCGTAAGTCCTAAAGAATGTCCATGAAACAATTAGCTAGGATTCTTCAATTTTATTTGTGATGATTAGGGAAAATGTATGTACATTTCTTTATGAACATCACTCTTAACAAGAAGACTCAGTCCCCATGTTTGTTACAGAACTATGATGTATAAGATATGATATGGGTTATAGATATATGATTTTTCAGTGTTCAGCGTTCAGTGTTCCCTTGCATGCTGAATTTGGTACTGAACAAATATTCTCAATAAGTATAAAGGAAATCAAATAGGTATTATAAGTGGAAATAAACTTGAGCATACGAGAAGTGGAAAGTGAAGAGGAATATTCTTTTCTCTCTCATAAGCATCCTCTGTCTTACATGTTCCAATCTTCTTTGAACTTACCCTCCAACTGCATCTTGATAAGACAATTTTATTATTAGCAAAATTAAAAAATCTATTATGGATAATTCTGTATTTAATGTTCTACATATGTGTTGTCTTCTCAGTAGAATATAAACTCCTTGTGAAGGATTGTTTAATTTTTCTGTTTTTATCCCAAGTACTTTATAAAACCTTTGCTACTTTGAATTTAACTGATTAACTGGAGCTTCCCTAAAAAAATTTAAAAAATAGATAAATAGACAACATTTTTCTGCTTCCTAGGGGAAGGCTTCAGACTGAAGCTTACTAATTATAATGTCCTTTCTTGTTCCCTGCTTACTGCACTGTTGGCAGGTTAAATTTGTTAACCCCTATCTACAGTTCAGATTTTTTTTCACCCTTAGACACCAATCATAACTTTAGGGAAGGAGATAGAGTCATCCTCCTAACATGTATTCTTTGGAGGCTCAGAAACAAATCAGCCTTGGTAGTGGTTCTGCCTTGAACTTGTTTCAGTACATAGTCATTCATGTGATTCAATGCAATCTAAGTATTCAAGCATTTCTCATATTCAAGGCATTGTGATAATTGTTAAAAATTTGAAAATAAATAAGAAATAATCAGTGCTCTCAAGGATCTTATGTGCTACTGTAGAAGGAGGAAGGAAAAAAGGACAAAATAAAATAAAAATTTAAGCCCTTACTATGAGTCAGATACTGTGCTAAGCACTGGTGATACAAATATTACCAAAAAAAAAAAAAAAAAAAAAAAGGCCCTGCCCTCAAGAAGTTTATATTTTAATGGGGAAACCAACACAAACAAGGGAGTTGAAAAGGTAGGGGGAAGATATAGAAATCAGGAAGAGTATTATACCCCTCCACAGAGACAACAGGGAGTCTGAGAGACTCCAGGAAGAACTCACTAGCGAGAGAAAGAGTTATGACTTATAGAGGTATGTTCCAAGTTGAGAAGACCACAGGGGTTGTTGTATGTTCCAGGGTGAAGTGGGCACAGGTGCTGAGAAAGAAACAACTAGCCCAGTTTTGTAGTAACTGGGTTCCTGCTACATAATTCATTGACTGAGCTCTCTGCCTTACATCCCAGTTACCAATAACTGTATTTCCTAACCTTTACTAATATTGTGCTTCCCAGAGTTGACTACCTTCCTACTTCCATTATTTTCTGCTTTTCCTCTGATAGATCCCATGGATTTTGAACTGATTTTTAGATTTTTGGCTAATGGTACTTACTTGCTACCTGTATTTTCCTTCCTATTGGACTGAACATCTAATTTTAGGTCCATTTTTATTGCTCCCATCTCTATAAATGTCTGCCCCTAGAATAACAAGACTGCTTGACGTACTCCCTTGTTTAGATTCTTGGCTTTGGATCAACCCTACATGTGCCTCCTGGACTCCTATTCTCAGTCTTCCACATTGTAGCCTATCCCACTGCTATTTTGGACTATTTGATGACACTGATGGGCTGTCAATGTGCCATGTTCTCAGAATTCCTGATGTTTTAACAGCTTCATTTTCTGTAGACAGAGAACACCAAGTTGTAAACATCCTCAGGGCTAAACATATTGAGATGTTTGCCCCAGGTCTGACATAGGACTAATGGCTTTAAGCCAATGCTGTCCATACAGCTGGCTCTTGTGCAAAATCATTTCTTTCACAGTGTCAGGTTGGTCAAAGATGTTGGTCTGTGTCTTTTTAGTTATTCTACCATCAGTGTTTTGTTTTAGTTTCCATTTCAGGTTCATGGGGTTTGTGCAAATAGCGTTCAGGCAAATGGTTTTGGGGGAATTGTCCTGAACCCATTTGTTAAAGGAGTTGTGAATTTTACGTGATAACGAGCAAATACATTTGTAGCAGTTTCTCATTTTTTTAAAATTTGATTTTTCTCTGCACTCTAACACACATGCACATATGTGCTCACACATATGCACACACCCACACTAACTAAAAAATTCAGCAATAAAGATCTCATTTCTAGGATATGTTTGCTCATCAAATTAGGATTGACTGTTCGATGTGACTTAATTGCATATAGTATAAAAGTCAGCATGGGGCACAGTATATTCAAATATTCATATTACCTTAAGAAAAACCCTCAAAACAAGGTTTAAATATCTCACCAACCTTCAAAAGCTTTAACTAAAACAAATGGACATCCTGCTTGACTTTGAAAATCCTGTTGCTAATCTCACATATCTGCCTGAAATTTTAATTAGTGATTTAAAATATGCTTATTCTAAAAGCCTTGTCCAAGTTGTCCATGTCTGCCAAATTAAACTATTAAAGTAAGTAACATAATTAAAATCCTTTTAGCTCTTAATCAATATTTTATTTACATTCATATTTCTTGAGAAACCTGACTCACTTTGAGACTGGATTAGTATCTCCTCTATTTATTAAAAGTCACTTTAAAACAAAAGCCCCCTTCTCCAGTACCCAGATATGAGCACAAGTCAAATAAGGATATTCTGGGGCCACTGTCACCACAATCCTCCTCCATAAGTATAGTCATATTGGGTAGTTGCCTTGTGTTCATGTGTTTTTTCTTAGGGAATTGGTCCAGGATGCAGTTGTGTAGAGTCAGCGGCTGTCTACAGATGGCACTTCTGTGGTCCATACAGACGGTTCTTTGGTACTGTTTCAGGGACATATGTCAATGTTCACTTGGAGGTGAAAGTAGCAATGCTTTGCTTGAGCCTAAAAGTGGCTGCCAACACCTAGAGAACAAAATTCTTTCGATTTATGTCTGACTTTATTCCTGAATCAGTATGAAAGGTATAAATACTAGTAGGAGTAAGGAGGTGGATAGAAATGTTATAAAGGGATAACTAGTGGAAAAGATTGGCCATGTGAGGGCTACTTGCAAAGTACTATTTAGATAGAACCTTGAAATGATGGCCCTTCACAGACCATGTATTTTAGCCTCATTTTATAGATAGGGAAACCAAAATCTAGGGAGTTAGTAATTAACCAAAAGTCAGATAGCTAGACCCCAATTTGCTGCTTAAACATATGTTAAGATATCACAATGAAATAGGGAAAAAGATATCACCTTTGTGTGAATCATGGATCTTGATTCTTCCTTGCTTTTTTTAAAATTTACCTGCTCACAGTCCAAACACTTTAGCCCTATTTCTGTTTTCTATCACTTCTCAGTCACATAATTTAAAAAGAGGTTAAAGATGAGTTTAAAAAAATCAATTAATACATAAGATTTATTTAGCACCTACTCTATGCTAATGTCTGGGGATACAAAAAAATGTAACTTTCTTCATGTTCAGGGAGCTTAAACCTATAAATGAGGTAGTTCTTTGGAGGTGGGGGTAGGAAGGGGGAGATACTGGCAGTTAGGACCATAAAAGATTATGTAGGAGGCAGAGATTGACATAGGGACAATAAAACCAAGAGTTTGAAGGGACCTCAAAGGCCATTTAGTCAAATCAATTATGCAGCTTAAAAATATGCTAAGACTTTTGGGACGTTTTATATAAGGAAAATGAGGTCCAGGGAACTGCCTAAGAGCACAGAAACAGCAAACACCAAGAGGTAAAGTCCTCTGATTCTCCAGCCCTTAAGAATTCACTGAATCCCACTGATATAGGAGCTGAACAGAACTATGGGTGCCAAGAGGTAGAGGAGAGAAAGCAGCACATCCTAGGCATAGGGAATACCCCAATACAAAGACATAGAAACAGGAAGGGGAACATCACGTGTGTGAAAGAACCAATATGGATAGACTGAAGAGTGAGTGGAGAGGAGTACTATGTAAGAAAACTAGGAAGATGCCTTCCATACATGTCTTTTCCTCATATTGCCGATTAAAACACTAAACAGTTTTAGACCAAGGACAGATCCTGGGAGAGCTCCACTAGGCAACTCCCTCCAAGTTGACATTAAGGTAGCCAAGCAGCTAAAAATTTGCCTGAATCTATCTAACCATCATCTAAGTCACATATCCCAATCTTGCCTAGAAAGATAGGAAGAGAGATTTTGTCCAATTCTTTCCTAAAATATAGGTGAACTCTACCTCCTTATAAGATTCCTTGGCTCAACCAATCTGTCACACAAGGAAATAAGGCTTATTTGGAATGAATGGTTCTTGATGAAAGCGTGCTACCTAGTTCTTTGTGAATAATATTTCCTTGTCTCTGTGATCATTGACCATCAGGTTCAGGCTCAGTGGCCTAAGAGTTTGCACACTCTATCACCCAAGCTCTTTTTGAAAATCAGGACGATATTGGCTCTTCTTCACTTTTCAATTGCTCTTCCATCCTTCCCACAAGCTCTGAAAGATTACCAACTGTGACTCCGTGATCACACCCATGACTTTCTTCAGTATAAGATGGAGCTATTCAAGGCCAGGTGATGTGAATGTATCAAGAGCAGCTTGATACCATCTCTTTTTCTTTTGTTTAAACTCACTATTAGCTATTTATTTTTAATTTTTCCAATTCAAAGATTATTCTCCTTGGCAGAGAAAACAGAAACATAATAAGAGTTGGGAACTTCCTTCCTTCTCTTGCTTATTCCCCCAACCTGAGAAGCAATTCTAAGTTTTTCACTGAGCACACTGATTTCCCTAATGTAATTTTTTTTTACCTGTTTCTTTTTTTTTTGTTTATTTTTTTTTATATTTATTTTTTTTTTATTAAACTTTTAACATTTATTTTCACACAATTTTGGGTTACAAATTTTCTCCCCTTTTTTCCCCTCCCCCTCCCCAGACCCAAGCTTTCTAATTGCCTCTGTGACCTATCTGCTCTCTCTTCTATCCTCCCTGCCCTTGTCTCCGTCTTCTCTTTTGTCCTGTAGGGCCGGATAGCTTTCTTGACCCCTTAACCTGTATTTCTTGTTACCCAGTGGTAAGAACATTACATTTGGTCCTAACACTTTGAGTTCCGACTTCTTTAGCTCCCTCCCTCTCCACCCCTTCCCTTTGGAAGGCAAACAATTCAATATAGGCCAGATCTGTGTAGTTTTGCACATGATTTCCATACTAGTTGTGTTGTATAGGCTTAACTATATTTCCCTTCATCCTGTCCTGTCCCCCATTACTTCTATTTTCTTATGGTCCTTTCCCTCCCCATGAGTGTCGACCTCGTATTGCATTCTCCTCCCCATGCCCTCCCCTCTATCCTCCCCCCCATCCTGCTTGTGCCCCTGTCCCCCACTCTCCTGTATTATGAGATAGGTTTTCCTATCAGAATGAGTGTGCATTATATTCTTTCCTTTAGTGGAATGTGATGAGAGTAGACCTCGTGTTTTTCTCTTGCCTCCCCTCTTTATCCCACCACTAATAAGTCTTTTGCTTGCCTCTTTTATGAGAGATAATTTGCCCCATATAACTTCTCCCTTTCTCCTCCCAATATTTCTCTCTCACTGCTTGATTTCGTTTTTTTTTTTTTTTTTAGTATATGATCCCATCCTCTTCAATTCACTCTGTGCACTCTGTCTCTATGTATGTGTACGTGTGCGCATGTGTGTGTGTGTGTACTCCCACCCAGTGCCCAGATACTGAAATGTTTCAAGAGTTATAAATATTGTCTTTCCATGTAGGAATGTAAACAGTTCAACTTTAGTAAGTCCCTTATGATTTCTCTTTGCTGTTCGCCTTCTCATGGTTCTCTTCATTCTTGTGTTAGAAAGTCAAATTTTCTTTCCAGCTCTGGTCTTTTCATCAGGAAAATTTGAAAGTCTTCTATTTCATTGAAAGACCATTTTTTCTCCTGAAGTATTATACTCAGTTTTGCTGGGTAGGTGATTCTTGGCTTCAGTCCTAGTTCCTTTGACTTCTGGAATATCCTATTCCATTCCCTTCTATCCCTCAATGTAGAAGGTGCCAGGTCTTGTACTATCCGGATTGTATTTCCACAATACTTGAGTTGTTTCTTTCTAGCTGCTTGCAATATTTTCTCTTTCACCTGGGAATTCTGTAATTTGGCCACAATGCTCCTAGGAGTTTCTCTTTTTGGATCTCTTTCATGCGGTGTTCTGCGGATTCCTTGAATATTTATTTTGCCTTCTGGTTCTAGAATCTCAGGGCAGTTTTCCTTGATAATTTCATGGAAGATGATGTCTAGGCTCTTCTTTTGATCATGGTTTTCAGGTAGTCCCAGAATTTTTACATTGTCTCTCCTGATTCTATTTTCCAGGTCAGTTGTTTTTCCAATAAGATATTTCACATTATCTTCCATTTTTCGAATCTGTGCGGTATGTTGTGAGATATCTGTCTTTCTCGAAAAGTCCAAAGCTTCCATCTGTACCATTCCAGATTTGAAAGATCTATTTTCTTCAGTGAGCTTTTGAATCTCCTTTTCCATTTGGTTAATTCGCTTTTGAAAGCATTCTTCTCCTCATTGGCCCCTTGCACCTCCCTTGCAAGCTGAGTTAGGCTAATTCTCAAGGTGCCAATTTCTTCAAGATTTTTTTGGTTCTCCTTTAGCAGGGAGCTGATCTGTTTTTCATACTTCTCCCTTATCTCTCTCATTTCCCTTCCCAGTCTTTCCTCCACCTCTCTAACTTGATTTTCAAAATTCCTCTTGAGCTCTTCCATGGCCCGAGCCCATTGGGTGGGCTGGGACACAGAGTCCTTGATTTCTGTGTCTTTGCCTGATGGCAAGCCTTGTTCCTCCCCATCAGAAAGGAAGGGAGGAAGTGTTTTTTCTCCGATAAAGTACCCTTCAATAGTTTTATTTCTTTTCCCTTTTCTTGGCATTTTCTCCACCTAGTGGCCTGACCTCTGAATGTTCTCCTCACACCCACCTCGCCTCCTGGTCCTCCCAGCCAGCATTTGGGGACTGAGATTCAAATGCTGCTTCCCGCCTTAGGATTTTTGGCAGGGGCAGGGCTGTTATTCAGTGTTAAATTAGGCTCAGGTGCTGAGGTCAGGGGCAGGGCCGCCTCTCTGGCTCAATTCCCTCAGGGGGTTTATGCACAGACCTTCCACAATGGATCCAGGCTCCCGCTCGCTTGGGGAGCCCCCGTCCGCAGCCGCCTCTCAGCCCCCACCTCCCGGGGGGACCCGAGCCTTGGGGGCACCTCACTCCCCTCTCAACCCACCAAAGAGACTCTCTCACCTACCCCCATCAGTCACCTGTTGGTGGGGGGGCCTGTGCTGCCGCTGAAGATCCCGCCTCCGGAGCCCTTTCAGATCTGTGCCTCTTGGAGCCGTGGCTGCCGCCACTGCCGCAGGTCCGGGCTGGGCACCGCGTCTGCAGCGCGACGGACCTTTTGCGAGAGGTTTGCTGGTCCCTCTGTGGGTGGGGGGACCCGCGTGGCCGCTGGAGATCCCGTCCCATAGCCCTCTCGGATCTTTTACTCACGGTGTCGCTGCCGCGGTATGGTTGCTCTCTGCTACCCGCCCTGGCGCCCAGTCCACGGCGCGAAGGACCCCCCGTGAGAGGTTTGCAGGTCTCTCCGGAACAGAAATCTCCCTCGCTCCAATATTCCATGGTCTCTGGGTGCAGAATTCACCCTGGGTTAGTCCCCTCTGCCGTTCTGTGGTTTGTGGGTTCGGAGCTATGTGTATGTGCGTCTTTCTACTTCGCCATCTTGGCTCCGCCCCTCTCCCTAATGTAATTTTAAAAACACGTTCTTATTGCCCTTAGCATTCCTTGTGAACTTTACAGTATTCTGAGCTTAAGCACATCTTTGTAATCTGATGTTATTCTTAGAGAACCATGCCATGCTTTTATATTTATCCTGCATTCACTGATACTGCTTCCATTTTCTGTACAAGGCTTTTTAAAATCTAAGTTGGTTAATAAATTCCTTGTACATTCACTTTGTTTTATATGTGTATATATATATGTATATATAACATAGGTCTTTTCTTTCTCATGGGAATTCTTAATCTTCTGAGTCCTCTTTAAATGGAGGGTTTGGAATGAGTTCTTTGCTTCTCACTAATAGAAGGCAACTGAGAGTACTGATGAGGTGTGGGTAGCAAAGCTTATACAGTCTCCCAGGATGATGAGTTTACTGGTGATGAGCATTTCCTGGTGTGTGTGTGTGTGTGTGTATGTGTGTGTGTGTGCACAAATGTGGGGGTGATGATAGTGAAGTTGAATTCAAAAAGTGAAGTTTGTTGGAAATGAAGAAAACCTTTAAGACTTTTCTCCCAAAGGATCAACAGAATCTCTTCAATTGTAGAAAAGATACTCAATATACAAAATAGGTATCAGGTATGGGGAAGTTATTTATTTCTTCCACCACAAATGAAATGATTAAAACACTAATAAAGACTTGCACCACAAGTCATAGCAAGTCATCATCATTGTAATCTTCCTAAAAGATATGGGCACTTTGTGGGAATGTTAAACATATTTATTTCACAATTCTTTAGTATCTCTGCTGCCAGAGAAACTCACAAAGTCCACTTTCCCTGGCCAGTCAGGAATGGTTCTTTCAGCAGCAGTGGTGATGCTTCTTCTCCCCAAAGAAGCAGTGTTGGAGCAGAATGTTCTTCCTTGTGATCAGTCAGACAGGACTCAGGAGACTTAAAACTCTTAGACTCGACCTCAAATGAGAGCTCCCAAGAAGGGAAATGTCCATTTCTCAAGTTCCTTACTCAGAATTCATGTTGAGGAAGAAACACAAAGAAGCAATCAGGTTGACTGAGGTCCAATCTCAGGCTAGTCAGTGTTTTTGTTGCCATGTGTCCATAACCATTTTACCTCATAGTTGAGTCTGAGGGAGATACTACCTGCTTGAACCTTGTGACATACTCAAAAGAGAGAAGAAGCAGTTTTTTTTACCCCCACCCCCACCCCCACCCCCACAGCACTTATAGCCAATATAGTGGAAGGTCCTTCCTGGCTCATTGGGCAGTCATCATTCACATAAGCTCCATTCTCGGAGACACTCAGAGAATAGTTAGGAGTAGCTGCACCCTCTTATTAAAGTAAAATATCCAGCTTATCCCTTTTTCTTTCCAGAGATGGATGTGGAGAACTGCATAAAATGAAAAACTTTTTAGATGCATTGGTTTTAACTGCTCCCTGCCCCTCAATGCACACACCTGTATATACACACACATTTGGGGTTAAGGCTGGTCCTTAAGGGGAAAAAAAGGAAAAAAAAAACATTCTAGAGATTAAAATTTACATTCCTTTTGGGCAGAGCACTCACAGGTAGGGGTGTGATGCCTTATGTGGAACAAGGAAGGAAGGAAGGAAGGAAGGAAGGAAGGAAGGAAGGAAGGAAGGAAGGAAGGAAGGAAGGAAGAAAGGAAGGAAGGAAGGAAGAGTTGGCCAACTATAAGTCCCAAGACTTACTTGGTCATCATTGGGCCCTGATTGGCTCAAAAGGAATGTAAATAGCAATTGCTTCATTTTAACCAGAAACTCTGAGGGTCTTCCCCTCCTAGACTGATTTTTTTTTTTCAATAGGTAAAGAGGCCATCTCTGCCTCATTTCTTATTGAGTTTTAATCACCGAATGGATGTTGCCTCAGTCAAACTGAGACCTGTTAAAAAACTTAGCTTGAAAGGTCCGAAGTACCCCTCTGAATCTAGACCATCTCCAGTTGTCCTGATTTATATCTGGCCACTGGACTCAGATAACTGCGGAGGAGAAAGTGAGGCTGGTGACATTACATGTGTAATACGTATGTACACAGATACATATCTATGTATATTAAATAGTTATATCTAGAACATATAACCTTAAGTAGGTATAATATAAAAGACAGATAGATAAATATGCTGTCTTTCTGTCCCTCCCTCTTTATCTATGTTATTTCTTTGAAATCATGTCCTTTCTAACTTTCACTATTTTTCAAGGTTCAACATATTGTTTTGGGTCATCAAAATTTCAACCTTAGCTACCTACCTATATATTTCAAAGTTCAACCTGAAAAAGACACAAGGATTAAGAAAAATTTAAAGTATTAATTCCAACAGATCAGGAAGGTAAGTAAAAGCCAATTGAATCAGGTAACAAATGTTTTAAAAACTGGTTCCCAAAACATATGCTTTCACAGGACTCTAGGGGAGTGATACTAAGGCCCTTTTACTCTGTCTTTTTTGCAAGACCTTTGCAGGTGAATACATTTTTTTCCCAGCCCTTGTTCGGTGTACTACATTCCTGGCCAAGAGCCCATCGTTCTTATATTGTAAACCTCAGACCAGAGTTTCAAAGGCCCTTCTCAGATACCATCTTCTAAATCATTTGTCCATTTCCCAGTAGCCTTATCTTTTGCAAGGAGCCTTTTCTTATAGAGCCACTAACACAATGCTTTGCAAATCATTGATGCCAAATAAATTTTTACCAAATGTACAGTTTATCACAAGAGAGTTGGGACGAGAGTGGGAATGGTTGGAGGAAGTAGCATGCATGTCCTAAGCAGGAAGGGTAGAGGTTTCATGTGATGGAGTGTTTGCTGGTGCCGTTATTAAGGGTGAATGCATTTCCCACTCCTGCATTTTCAGTTCCAACCAGTCTTAACCTAGATAAACTGAAGAATTTTCTGGCTACTACCTGCAGCTGTGTTCCAGCTGCACTAGCTCTGAAGGGGGAAAAAAAGACATATATTTTAAGTGTACACAGCTGGGCCCACTCTGAAGGCACAGTAAAGATTTGCAGAGAGCCCATGGAGAATCCTCACAGCATAAGCTCATTGGCTCCTCCCATGACCATTAAATAGGTCTAAGTACTACTTTGTCTAGGCTTACTTAAGTAAGAACTGTAGGGTGCGGTCTGTGATCTCTTAAACCATTTCTCTTTGCCTTTCAAAATCTGTATACAAACCACCATAAACACCCTGTCATTTAGATACCTTTATATATTAACTTCAGGCACTTCAAACTCTTTACAACCCAGTTCTGTCCAGATCTGTTTCACTACTTCCCCGCTCTACGGACTCTCCATTTAACTCTTAATAGGAACACATCCCAGAAGCACTTTTTTTCACATTGTGCTCTTAAAGGGCAAAGCTTTGTCAAATATGGAATGTGAAAGGTTTAAGGCATTTGAATGTACAAATTGTTTAATGATTTTAAAATAATCTATACTACCTAATATCTTTAGACTTCCTTTACAAAAGTATAATTGCTCTGGTTTCAAATGTGTTTAATTCATTTTATGATTTCTTGCCTGAGATATTCCAATGTTAACCTACTGGATTTTGCTCACCGGGAATTCATTATTTCATATCTACCACTGTGTCTAGGAACATTTCATAACACATACTTTGTAAACTTCGGAGATCGTATATTTTGACTGGGAAGGTTCCTTAGAGGTCACTGAATCTAATATTTTCACTTTCCCAAAGAGGAAATTAAGGCCCAGAAGTGTTGAGGATCTTACACAATAGTACCATATGCATTAAAGAGGTGGGCCAGGATTCAAACTTAGGGCCTTTGATTCCAAATCTGGAATTCTTTGTATACCTCCAGTGTTCTGGTCAGTGCTACATTTTTTAATATCCCTATGGTCTTTACAGTTTTTGTGTTGGGAATTGCAGTGTAGATGCACAAGTACTTGGAATGAAGAGAGACTTATTAACTTATGAGCTGTATAATGATGACAAAGAAGCTTAAGACTCAGATACCTCTTCTTAAACACACATAAAAATATAAGCTGTTATTACCTTTTTCCTTATAGCTAGCATCTGCTCCCCAAATCTCTTCATTTGATATTGTGCCTAGAGTCAAGAACCCCATTGCCTAGACTCAACATTATCTTAGTCCTTAATTTCAAGTCAAGATACTTGGTTTAGTAAAAGTGGTGCTCTCTAAGTAAGCCCTTGAATATCCAGAGATCTTGATGGCATACTCAATAGAGTACAGTCTAGAGTCAGTAAGATCTGATTTCAAAACTGACTTCAGACACCTACTAGCTAGCTGTATGACCCTGAGCAAGTCACTTAACTTTGGCCTGCCATAGTTTCTTCAACTGTAACATGGGGATATTAATAGTACCTGTGTCTCAGGGTTATTGTGAAGATCAAATGAGATATTTGTTAAGCTCTTAGGTACTATATAAATCCTATTTTATTATTATATTGGACTAAAGGGACCAAGTTCTTCCAGTGCATCCTGGGCCATCTCCAGTCATCCTGATGAATATCTGGTCACTGGATTCAGATGGCTCAGGAGGAGAAGGGAGACTGGTAACCTACACAGCCCTCCCTTACTCAAAAACAAAGTCAAGTGCAAGTCATTTCATCATTTCTCTGATGATATGGTCTTCTTTGGCGATGAAGGATGAACACAGCTATCCTAGAAATTTAAATTTCTCCCTCTTCACTTCTATTTATTAAAAATCCCAGTTTCCTTCAGAACTCAGCTCAAATGTTACTTTTTCTATATAATGCCTTTTATGATACCCCTGGCTTCTAAAACCCTTCCTACCCAAACTATCTTAAATTTCTTTTGAATACATCCTGTGTATAGGTATGTGTGTGTGTGTGTGTGTGTATACACACATTATCTCACCTTTTAAATTGTGATTCCCTTTGGAAGATCTGTCTGCTTCCACAGTCTGCTGCCCATGGTATGGTCTATGTTTCCATCATCCTTCTTCCTGGTAATGACTCCTCCATGTTAGTGCCCAGAATTTCCTTTTCTTCATGACTGAGTTTCCTATTAAAAACCTGCATCACTTAAAGACTTCCCTCTTATTGGGCTCATGGTCTAGGGACTAACTTGCTCTAAAGACCGTGGTAGTTTGGGAAAAAAAGGAGTAGACACTCCATCTTTGGTTTCTATACTCTTTTTTTGAATCTTCAGGATACTGACAAAGTCCTTATGTTGGAGAAAATGGGGGGCAAGCAACATGGACCAATTTCGCAGTAAAAATACTGGTTACATACAATATACAATGTTGACACTCCTACCCAACTAGTCAGCAATTATATAGACATTTAACTAACTAGATGAACTAGAATACAACAGTAAATAGATGTGAAATAGAACACTGACAAAGGAACTGCCATATTTGGACCCCTACTATACATTAGTCACTCTAGATAGAAGTAGAAATGACTCTGATGAAGAAAAACTGTTTAGAAAAGTTATGAGCAGAGAGAGCAGAATAAATGAATAATGAGGGAATGAAAACATGAGCAGACAGAATCCTCAAAATGCTGAGTGATCTCTTTATCCTACAGCTCATGGAGAGGAAGATACTATTATAATCACAAAAGAATTATAGGATATGGTAACACATTCACAAATTATCAAGATGACAATAACTATAAACTCAAAGGCTAATTTGTTTTTATCTTTACGAAATCTCTACAAGAATGATTTACCCATGTATTTATGGTTTTCTTCACATAGAAAGACAGGCTTTTCTAGACAGAACTCTGTAGGTGACTATGTCTTTGCTATCACATAATTAAATGGGCATCCAGGTAATGCCACAATTAGAGTATTAGGATTAGAATCAGGAAGACTTATCTTCAGGAGTTCAAATTCAACCTCAGACATCTACTAGTCAAGCCATTTAACCCAATTTGCCTCAGTTCCTCATCTTTCAAATGAGCTGGAGAAGGAAATGGCAGACTACTCCAGTATCTTTGCCAAAAACAAACAAACAAACCAAAAGGGGTCACAGAGAATTGGAGATGATTGAAACTGAAGAACAACAATTAAATGAGAGGTTTAAAGGACATAAGATCTACCTGGATTTATTGTTTGATAGCTACAAAAAAGAAAAAGACTTTGTAAGGCACAATACCCCCTTCCCCCTTCAAGTTTCTCCTCCAACAAAGGATTTCGCATATATAGGTTGAGAGAATATATGATTCCTTGATAAATGCTGCAAACACAGAGATAATATTATGCAATGACTTTCTATTATTGTCAAGCAAGGCATAGAGCAGGCAGAAGTGTGCTGACTAAAGATGTTTGTCACTGTAATATATGATATCTCATGTAAGAATTAAAATGGGATGGATACCTTATCCAGAGTGAGGTCCTCCAGATGTTCCTGTTTACAGATGATATAGTGCTAAATTCAGATAATGTTAACTATAAGAAAGCTTCTTCAATAGTTACATGATGATTTAGAAGAGATTCTGTCAACAGTCTATATAGGAAAAACATTAGATAAAAATACTTATTTTCCAGATTATGGAATATGGTTTCACGGTAAATCCATTGAATTAGTATATCTGTACATAGAGTAGGCATAGACTGCAGATGGATAAAGATATGGTACCAGAATTAAACAAGAAGAAGACCATATTGCCTTTGGGAAATTACTCAGGGCTTTTAATGATCCTTACCCATTAAGCTGCTTTCTAGTACAAAGATCTCCATTTCCAGTCATCCAGATCTATGTCTTTCCAGTAGATCCAGAGGAGAGAGTGAGGCTGCTGACTTTGCACAACTCTCCCTCACTTAAATCCAATTCATGTGCATGGCATGGCATCATCTGCCCAATGTCATGGTTCTCTTTGAGAATGAAGGATATACGATAACAACAACAAAGATAAGTACAAATGCCAATCTCTTTTTTAAATATTGATGGATGTTTTATAGTTTGAATCTTGAAATATCCCTATTCCTGAGGAATCAAAGACCCTGGTAACTCAAAGAGCAACATAAAGATTCATGGTGAATACAATGATGTTATATAGTTTTAAAAATTAGGGTTGTCATTGAGAACATTGAGGAAGCTAGGTGGAGCAGTAGATAGAGCACTAGGCCTGTAGTCAGGAAGACCTGAGTTCATATCTGGCCTCAGACACTTACTAGCTATGTGACCCTGAGGAAGTCACTTAACCTGTTTGCCTCAGTTTCCTTATCTGTAAAATGAGTAAAGAGAAGGAAATGGCAAACCAGTCTAATATCTTTGCCAATAAAACCCCAAATGGGGTCACATAAAGTCAGACACGATGAAATAGCAATGTTATTGAAGAAATATGTCATTAGAACAAGTCATTCCCCAATTGATAAATGGTCAAAGAATATGAACAGGCTATGTTCAGATGAAGAAATCAGTTCACTATAATCATGTGAAAAAAGTGCTCTAAATCATTATTGATTAGAGAAATGAAAATTAAAAGAACTTTGAGGTATCACCTCACTCCTATCAGATTGACTAATATGATATAAAAGAATAATAACAAATGTTGTAGAGGATGTGTGAAAATTGGGACACAAATATTAGTGGAATTTTGAACTGATCCAACCCATTCAGGAGAACAGTTATGAACTATGCTTAAAGGGCAATTAAACTATGTCTACCCTTTAATCCAGCAATAACATTACCCTGATCATATCCTATCTGGGTGACTCTGTTACATTCTAAGAACCACAATTTAGTAGGGACATTGATAAGTTGGATAGAGTTCAGGGAAAGACAACCAAGAAGATGAAGGGCCTTAAGTTCATGACATATGGGGATCAATTAAAGGACCTTGAAATGGTTGGCATAGAGAATTAGAGAAAACTTAAGAAGAGGGAGTTTGCACGTGTACAAAGATACTTATAGTACCTCTTACTGTGGTGGCAAATAATTGTAAATTGAGGGAATGCCCATCAATTGGGAAATGGCTGAACAAGTTGTGGTATAGGGATATAATAGAATACTGCTGTGCTACAAGAAATGATGAGCAGGCAGACTTCAGAAAACCTGGAAAGACCTACATGAACTGATGCTAAATGAAGTGAGCAGAACCAGGAGAACACTGTACACAATAACAGCAACATTTTTCAATGATTTTCTATGATACACTTAGCTTTTCTCAGCAATACAATGATCTAAGACAATTCCAAAAGACTCATGATGGAAAATGCTAACCTTATCTAGAGAAAGAACTATGGAGTGTGAATGACTCCATACTATTTTCACCTTTTTTTTTCTTTCCTCTGTTTTTTTCCCTTTTGTTCTGATTCTTCTTTAACAGAATGACTAACGTGGAAATATATTTAGCATGATGGCATATGTACAACCTATATCATATTGCTTGCTATTGTGAGGAGGAGGGAGGGAAGAAAAGTAGGGAGGGAGAAAATTTTGGAATTAAAAATTTTATAAAAAATGAATGTTGAAAACTATCTTTATATGTTACTGGGAAAAATACTATTAAGGGGGGAAAAGAAGAAGGAGGTTGATGAGATAATTGTCTTTAAGTATTTGGAAACCTGTTATAGGGAGAATAGAATCAATTTGCTCAGCTTAATCCCAGAGAACAGATCTAGAAGCAATCACTAGGAGCTCCCAAGAAGAAGACTTAAATTTAATGTAAGGAAAGACAATAATAACTAGAGTTGTTTTGAAGAGGAATGAGTTGCCTTTGAGAAGGGAGTGGTGGTTTCCCACTCATTTGACATCCTCAAACTGTGACTAGATGACCACTTGTCAAGTAGGTTGTAAAGTGTATTTCTGGTCAGGTAAAGGTTAAGTTAGTGGACCTCTAAGGCCGTCTAAGGACCTCTAAGCTCTGAAATTCTGTAGTTAATAGGACTCCTACATGGTCTTCTTTTCATTGTCAAGAATCAGAATATTATAGAGGGAAGGGGCCTTAGGGAGTCTCATAACCCATGATCTCATTTTACAAATGAGGAGAATTTAGCCTAAAGTGAATAAACTATTAGTACAAGGAAGTAAATCGAAGAGGCCAGGTTTGATCAGAAGTCCTCTGATACTCTCTCTGGTGTGATCAATGAAATATTGGGTACCTACAACTTTCAAGGATCTCTTAGAAAGGAAAACATTTATTGAGTCAATGCCCTATCTTCTTGCTTTGTCTGGGCATAATCCAAGGTAAACAGAGGCAGAGAAACTTGAAGGGGAAATTGACTTCATTAAGACTATATGAGGAGGGTGGAACCAAGATGGTAGAATAGAAAGACAGACCTGTAAAAGCTCTCTGACATACCCCATAAAATGCCTGTAAAAATTATTCTAAACAAATTCTAGAGCAGCAGAAGTCACAAAAACAGCAGAGAAAAAGAGATTTCCAGCCCGAGGTAACCTGGAGGGCCAAGAGGAAAGATCTATCGAACCAGGCTCAGAGTGGAGCACAGCCCAGCATGGGCCATGGGGCACAGCAGGGACATGACCTGAAACAGGCTTCAGGGTGCCACTGACAGAAACAGTTCCCAGATCACTTAACCCACAAATGCCAAAGACAGCTTCAAAGATCAGTGAGAAAGTTGTTTCACTCAGGAGAAGGGAGCACAGTCCAGATTCTTGGTAGCAGCCACTGCAGGGAAAGCATCCGTTTTTGGAGCCCTCAGCCTAAAGCCCCTGGGAAATGAACCACCAATCTGAATCTGAGCCCTGAGTGGTGGCCCTGGGGTGAGGAGGAGTGCTGGCATGGTAAAGCTGGAGGCACTTGTGGAGCAGGAATTCTATTCCAAGTTTCTGGGCAGAAAAGTTTTTGGTTGCTCCCAGACCAGTGTGCAGATCAGGAGAGGAGTAAACTCTTCTCCCTTGATTGTGCCACCTTGGAAGAACTGAGAATTTACAGGTCCCCAGAACATACCGTTCTCTTGACAAAGGACTCAAAAGTCAAGTAACTGACTGGGAAAATGCCCAAAAAAGGGAAAAAAATAAGACTATAGAAGGCTGCTTTCTTAGTGAACAGGTGTTTTCTTCCATCCTTTTGGATGAGGAAGAACAATGCATACCATCAGATGAAGTCAAAGTTTCTGCATCCAAAACCTCCAAAACAAATATTCTGTGGTCTCAGGACATGGAAGAGCTCAAAAAAATTTAAAAATCAAGTAAGAGAGGTGGAGGAAAAATTGGGAAGAGAAATGAGAGCAATGCAAGGAAATCATGAAAAGTGAGTCTACAGCTTGCTAAAGGATACCCAAAACATGCTGAAGAAAATAACACCTTTAAAAATAGGCAACCTCAATTGACAAAAGAGGTCCAAAAAGCCAATAAGGAGAAGAATGCTTTAAAAAGTAGAATTAGCCAATGCAAAAGGAGGTTCAAAAGCTCACTGAAGAAAATAGTTCTTTAAAAATTAGAATGGAGTAGATGGAACCTAATGAGTTTATGAGAAACCAAGAAATTCCAAAACAAAACCAAAAGAATGAAAAAATAAAAGATAATGTGAAATATCTCATTGGACAAACAACTGACCTGGAAAATAGATCCAGGAGAGACAATTTAAAAATTATGAGACTACCTGAAAGCCATGATCAAAAAAAGAGCTTAGACATCATTTTCATGAATTTACCAAGCAAAACTGCCCTAATATTCTAGAATCAGAGGGCAAAATAAATATTGAAGGAATCTACTGATCACCTCCTGAAAGAGATCTGAAAAGAGAAACTCCTAAGAATATTGTAGCCAAATTCCAGAGTTCCTAGATCAAGGAGAAAATATTGCAAGCAGGTAGAAAGAAACCATTTGAATATCGTGGAAATGCAATCAGGATAACACAAGACCTATCAGCTTCTAGATTAATGGATTGAAGGGTTTCTAGAAGTCAAAGGAACTAGGATTAAAACCAAGAATCATCCACCTAGTAAAAGTGAGTATGATCCCTTAGGGGAAAGAAATGGTCATTCAGTGAAATAGAGGACTTTCAAGCATTCTTGATGAAAAGACCAGAGCTGAATAGAAAATTTGACATTCAAACACAAGAATCAAGAGAAGCATGAAAAGGTAAACAGGAAAGAAAAATCATAAGGGACTTACTAAATTTGAACTGTTTACCTTCCTATATAGAAAGATAATATTTGTAGCTCTTGAAACTTTTCTCAGTATTTGGGTAATTGGAGGGATTACACACACACACACACACACACACACACACACACACACACACACAGAGGGCACAGGATGAGTTGAATAGGAAGGGATGATATCTAAAAAAATAAAATTAAGGGGTGAAAGAGGAATATATTGAAAGGAGAAAGGGACAAATGGAATGAAGTAAATTATCTCTCATAAATGAGGCAAAAAAAGCTTTTTCAATGGAAGAGAAAAGGGGGGAGGTGAGATGGAAAAAGGGAAACCTACTCCTATCACATTTGCCTTAAAGAGGCAACAACATGCTCACTCAATTTGGTATGAAAACCTATCTTACACTATAGGAAAGTAGAGGATAAGGGGATAAGTGGGGTGGGGGATGATAGAAGGGAGGGCACCACTTCTGGGGAGGGACAAGTTCAAAAGAGAATAGAATGAATGAAGAGCAGGATAGGATGGATGAAAGTATAGTTAGTCTTACACAACGTGACTATTGTAGAAGCCTTTTGCAAAACTACACATATATAGGCTATATTGAATTGCCTGCCTTCTCTGTGGGGATGGGGGTGGGCAGGGAGGAAGGGAGAGAAGTTGAAACTCAAAGTCTTAGGAAGCAATTGTTTTTGCATGCAACTGGGGAATAAGAAATACAGGTCATAGGTATAGAAATCTATGTTGCCCTACAAGAAAAGAGAGATCATGGGGACAAGGGAAGGGAGGGGTGTGGTAGAAGGGAAGGAAGATTGGGGGAAGGGGTAATCAGAATGCAAGTTGTTATGGGGTATGGGGAGGGGAGAGATGGGGAGAAAATCTGGAACTCAAAATATTGTGGAAATGAATGTTGAAAACTAAAAATAAATAAATAAAATAATTTTTTAAAAAGAATATATGAGGCAGTAGTCCTTTCTATGGTAGCAAAAAAGAGATGTCCATTGATATAGGATTGGCTAAACAAATTGTGATACATTAATATGACAGAAATATTACTTTGTTATGAGAAATACTGAATAGGAAGAATTAAGAGAATAATGGAAATACATATTATTTGTTACCTAGTATTTATACAGTGCTTTAAAATTTTCAAATGTTTCTTCATTTGATGCTCATAACAGCTCTAGGAGGTGAGCACTATTATTATGTTCACTTTATAGATGAAGGGGCCGAGGCTGAATAAATGTCCCTGGGTCACAGAGCTAGTAAGCGTCTGAAGCAGTACTTGAACTTGTCTTCCTGATAGCTAAAGCCATATCACATAGCTACCTCTGTTCCCATAGAATGGATGCAGTGTGTAGTAAGGAAAACAAAACAAAACAAAACAAAAAACTATATGAATAACATACATATTTATACAAATACACATATATATTATTTATACGTGTAAATTTATATTCTACATATTTATACCATATTTACACATAAATATACATAAGTAAAACAAATATAAATCATAATGGCAAAAATGTAAATGGATAGAACAAGATGGAAAGAAGGAAGAAAGGGAAAAAGGAAGGAAAGAGCAAGGGAGGGAAGGAAAGAAGAAGCAAGGAAGGGGAGGAGGGAAGGCCAAAAGTAGGAAGGAAGGGAATGAGGAAAAAAGGAAAGTCAGTTTTATGAAAGTCTAATGACAAAACTTGTGATCAAAGAATGGATGCAAATAATTAGTCCCCCTTTGCAGATGTGAGCAACCACATCTAATCAGGACATAAATGTGTGTTTCTCACACAGTTCTAGTATATTTTATTTTATGAAGAGAGTGTATCTTTGAGTGATTGTCTAAGAAAACGTCTGTACCTACAGATCCTACTTTTTTCACTGATTTTCGTTGTTTGCATTGGTAACATTAGTGAGTAAGCACAGGATGACCCAAGAGGCAGTGTGGTGCAATGGAAAGAAGTTTGAGTTTACAGTAAGAATAATATTTCCAGTTTGAACTTTGGCATAGAGTGGCTGCATGACTTTGGGCGGGTCATCTACCTCTCCGAGACTCAGCTTTCTCATTTGTAAAATGGGCATTATAGTCCTTGATCTACTTACCTCATCTAGTTGCTGCAAGGATCAAATCAAATAGTTCTAAAGGCAAGCTGTTATAGAGAATCAAGAGGCAGCTTCTAAGTTCATTCATTTAAGTGAAAATGACATTTATCTATTTATTAAGTCATAAAATATAAAACTACCTAGGGTAGCTTCAGTGTTTGGCACAGTAACTGAAGTATCTGATAGGAAACCAGTAATGACAGCTTAACGGAACAGAATGCACAGAATTGACAGCTCCCTTAGCAGCTGCTTCTCTGCATCCCCCTTCCCAGTCCCAGCCTTGCATTAGAGCCTCTCAGTGCTGGAAGGGACAAAACTCAGTGACTGGGAAGATGTAATTCTCCCTGGTTTCTTAGGCCTTGTCTCCTAGCACTTCAAGAAAGCTTCCAGCATTTTTAAATGAGCAGATTGAGCTGGGCTCAAGGAAGGGGGAGGAAGGTACAGAAACACAGCAGAGGCAAAGATTCAAAATGCACCATGAAAGGAAGCCACAAGGGAAGCCTGTTTACTGGAGCACATACACTGTGACCTGAAGGATTGAGAGGGTGCATCTCCCGAAACCTGGGGCTAAGAGCATCTGAAACATCCCTTCCAACCAATTAGAAGGGACCTGAAGGAGCTTTCAGGCTTAGACACTCTATGAGCTCTGATTTCAAGGGAAAGCAGAAAGATCTATACCTGAAATCCAACATGTGGAGTTTAAAAAAAAAAGAGAGAGAATCCTGTCCTGTGATCCCAGACAGAAGGACAGGAGGACATCTTTGACAAATGCACAGAGCCCACGTTTGGGAGCTGTGCCTCCAAAACCAGGCACAGGCTTCTCTTGGCTTTTTCTTATCAAGAAACCAGATCTGTGAAATTCTCCAGCAAGCCCGGCATCTGCTCTCCAGTCCAAATAGTCTAAAAAATAGATGAGCTTCATTTAAATGACAGCCCTGTACTGGAGCTCTGAATTCTTCATGAGAGTATCCGGTTGTTCCTGTAATTAATCTGCATATTAATTTAAATTCCCATATATTATGGGGCCTGCTCTGCCTTAAGGTACCTAAAAATATTTAGGATGCAATTAATATGTATGTGTGTATATATGTGTGTATGTGTGCGTATATGTGTATAGATATATGCATGTAAACATATATGCATATATTACATATGTATCATACTTTAGAACCACAATTAAATGAAATAATATATTTTGTTTTTATGTACTTGGAATATCTTGCATTCACTTTATTAAAAAGGTCTATTTTTATAATATAAATATAATATTGATAGTTATAATTTAAATTTTATAATGAAATAATATAAGCTTACAGTTGACATATGCAAATACATAGATACATAGATACACATGCTTAATTATGAAGAGGGGAGAAAGGAGGGAGAGAGAGAGAGAGAGACAGAGCAGTGTGGTGTACTGGATTCAAGTACTGTTTCTAACACATAGTAGCTCTGTGATCCTAAGCATATCCCTTAATCTTTCAGTGATCCAGTTAATTATTTAAGTCTGCATTGATAAAAGGAATTTCCTTGATGGGAATTCCATATAAATCAATAACATCATGTGTCTGAACCAAAGACACACACACACACACACACACACACAAATGGGTTCACAAATATAAAGCTAGAAGGGACCTAAGAGGGCATGGAATACAATGCTCTAAGTTATGAGAAAGAAGCTAAGTAAGTTAAGTATGGTGCTTTGTCCAAGGTCACCTAGTAAGCATCAGAGGCAAGATTTGAACCCAGGTCCACTGACTCCAGAACCATTCCACATTCCCCTCTACATTCATTCACTTTATAAGGATTAAAAAGGCTCAGCTTGGCCACCTACAAGATGAAGTTAAGTGTTATTTGCCTTGGAGTCAGGCAGGTCTAGGTTTCAATTCCACCTATGACTCTTTTGACCCAGGTGACTATAGATAGTGAACCCCTCTTAATCTCTGTCTCATGTGAAAGAGAGATATTAACAGTTGTGATATTTTCTTCATAGGGTCATAGATTCAAGCTGGGAGAAATGTATCGATCAGACCATCCAACCATTTAATTTTATAGAAGAGACACTAAGGAACTGAGATATGGAGTGGTTGCTCAAGGTCATTCAGCTAGTAAGTGACAGAATTTAAACCTGGGTCCATTGACCCCAAATCCAGCAGTCTTTCCACTCTGCTTGAAGATCAAGTGAGATGATGTATGCAGAGTACTTTGTCAATTTTAAAACACTACATAAATGCCAACAGCGCTTATTTTTATTAAATATGGCCCATACTCCATTATGTATAAATGGTTTGTCCATCCTGTGTTCTTCCCTTCCCCCACAGGAAATCCTGTGTCTACGCACATTGACAGCACCTATTTTATAAAAGACTGCTGAAAGTTTGGCTATCTTCCCTTCTGCCCTTGGGAAGCCCTTTGAAATCTAAACACTGAACCAAGAGCCCAAGTGGAGGGAAAGTTTGTGAGAGTTCAGATCTGCTTCTCATCAGTCTGAGAGACAACATTTCCACAACTCTGAGTCGGCTGCAAGGAAAGAACTGATTGACAAGGTGAGAGGGTTCACCTAGTTCAGGTCTCCTCTGTGTGGCTTATTTCATTTGAAGGGAATTCCAAGGACTTCAGAGGCACCCTTATTCAAATATAAGTAGAAAAATTGTATTCTGAAGCTGCATAAAAATGATTTCTTAATTACCTGTGATTCAGTTTCTCACCATTACTGCAGAAAATTTTATAGACAAATCTTTTATTTAAGACCATCAGAATATTTCCCATTCAACAAAGGAAGATGAAGAGAAAGAGTCTAATCCATAATCCAAGGGCTTAATTTGTGCTTCTGTCAACAATTCTTAGCTATGTGCATCTCTGCCTATTCAGGGAAACAAAGGCTTCATTTATTAGGGGATTTGGGGGAGATTGATTCATGTCTGTTAAGTCCATGTTCCCAGTTGCTAATGAATTTTATCAGTTCACCCTCTAGTAATAACAGTTAGCATATTGTATATATATATATATATATATATATATATATATATATATATATATATACACACACACATACATATACACACACGTGTGTATATATATGTGTATATATATACATATTTGTGTAGATAGATATCACTTTAAGGTATGCAAAGCACCATAAATATATATTATTTCATTAAATCCCCACATATACATATATATGTGTGTGTGTGTATGTGTGTGTGTGTATGTAGATAGGTAGCTTTAAGCTTTGCTAAGATACACACACATACATGAACACATATATATGTGTATACATATATACATATATATATATATACATAGAGACAGAGAGAGAGAGAGAAAGAGACAGAGAGAGCTGTATGCAAGTATATAGGTGTGTATGTATGTGTGTGTAGATAAATCACTTTAAGGTTTGCAAAGCACTATGTATAGAGATAGATAGATATACACATATACATACACATATCTATGATTTCCATTAGATTTTCCTACACACATATGAAAGAGAAAGAGGTGTGTATGTGTCTGCTTACGTGTGATTATATGTATGTATATACATATACACCTATATAATAAATAACTGGCATTTATACAGTACTTCAAGGGTTGAAAACCTTTTACACTTATTATCTCAGTCCTCACAACAAGGCATGGAAACAACTGTTGTTATCATTACTATTTTAGAGATGAGGAATCTGAAGCAGACAGAGGTCAAGTGACTTGTCCAGAGTTACCTGGCTAGGTGAGATTGGAACTCTGGTCTTCCTAACTCCAGATTTCAAGCATTCTCCACCGTACCCCCTCTTTGTCCAAAACCATCCCTGAGAATACACAGAAAGGTGACAGTGACAAAATAAGCTATCAGGTCAGCAAAGAGAAATGTCTCAAACCAATAGTTTGGTAATATCTAAAAAAAAGACCAATGTAACTCATAAGAGTGACCTGTCTCCCTCCAACTCCTAGTCCTTAATGTCCATTTTCCTCCCTCATAAAATCCGTGGGGCTTTTTCCTTATACTGTCACATAACTCTTAAGATTATGGTTTTAGATAGGGAAGGGATCTTAGAAGTTATTCATTCAAAATCCTCATTGTACAGATAGAGAAAATGAGGCCCAGGATGGTCAGAAAATCATAGAGTTAGAATTTTAAAGGAGCCTAGAAGGCATCTAGTCAAAAATCTCTATTTTGCAGATGAAGAAACTGAAACCTAGAGAGATGATGTGACCTGTCCCAGGTCCCAGGTTAGCAGGAAGCAAATCCGGGATTCAGAGACAGGTCCTCTGGTTTCCTTCTTCAGCACTATGACTTGGGAGACACAGAAATAGAGATACATTTGTTCCATGAAATTATGACTATAAATATTAAACAAGGCATAAAACAGATCTAGGCACTCCATATGTTTGTAAGTATATATATAAATAGAGAGTGTATGGTTTGAGAGGCAGACATACATTGATAAATATGACAACAGCAAGTACTTTAGGAGAACATGTATCTGATTGTTTTGTTTTCTTATTTAATATTTATAACAACAGAACTAATATCTTATTGCAACTTTCAAGGAATTTTTTGTGCTTTTAACATAAATATATGTAACAGCAAGGACCAAACATACACAGGAGGGCCTGCTATATAGGTTCTTCGATCTGCTTTTCTAAAACGAAAGCTTTTATCAAGCACATGTATCATTCACTTAGTTCAGGGAAAAAAGTCAGTACCCAAACATCAGAGAAAATACAAACAGAGAAACAAAGATCAACAGACAGGGCTTCTAATTGTCTGAGAGTAAGCAATACGTACATCACAGATCAACAGAAAGATCCAACTGTCTACCATTACATACATAGTTACCAGAGAGAGAAGCACCAACATCTGGGTTTTCAAAGCCAGGGGACTCCTTAGCGGCTGCCCACAGTCTCATCTGGCCAAACGATCACTTCCAAAGAACAATCCCCAAAGTAAAACCTCACCTCAGAGTATTTATACACTTTTAAGTGCCACAGGGCATCACAACCCTTGAGAACCAGTGCATTAGAAATTAACAAAAGGTGTAGGCCTCCCTTAATCAAGCTTCCCTTAATGGGCAGACTCAGTAATGGGTGGGGAAGATCTTTAATTCTCATTAGCATTACAATATAGGAGAAACCTTTTTTAAGGACAACCTTTATAGAGGGAATTTCCTCTACCTAATCAAATATATGTTAAAGTTTTATGAAACTTACAATGCAATATGAATATTAGCTGCTTTGATTTTAGTTTTTTTTATTTTTTATTTTTTCTTCCTTCTTTCTCTCTCTCTTTCTTTCTTTATTTCATCCTTTCTTATTCCTTCTTTCCTTCCTTCCTCCCTCCCTTCCTCTCTCCCTCCCTCCCTTCTTTCCTTCCTACCTTCCTTCCTTCCTTCTTTCCTTCTTTCCTTCCTTCCTTCTCTCTCTCTTTCTTTCTTAATTTATTTTTCTCAACCTGATCAGAAGTATGGAGGATACTCATGGACACAGTCCTACTCTTATTATCATGGAAGCTTTGACTTGCCTTGGTTTTCTGACCTGAGCTGGTTCACACCTCCTTAGTCAACTTGGTAGTCTCTTTTCTCAAGGGTTCACCATACTAATGCAGAAAAACAGTCATCTTAGCTTGCTGTTGCTCAGCACTCCTGATCTCAAGAGATATGCAAACTTTAGCTTTCCAGAATATCAACATGTGTCACCATGTCGTATTCTTATTCTTTCTATTATTACTTTATAATAGTCAACAAACAATAAACATAGGGATATTTTGTCTTTGGTGCATATTTAATTAAACTGTGATCACAAATTTCTGATTGCTGTTCAACAGTTCATGAAATCTTGTCTGTCCCTGTCCCCTCACCTCCACCATGGAATCACATTAAGGATTCCATTAATGTATATACAGAAGTTTTTCCATAGTTGTAAAGCATGAGACAATAATATCTCCTGAGATTTAAAGTTGTAGGTCACTCAAAGGGCACTGGGAAGACTAATGGTAGATGCAAGAAGGTTGAATAAACTTGTTGAAGAAATATTGCCCAGCTTGGGCAGCATAAAAAAAATTTTCAAGTCAATGTATCAATAGTAACAGTAAGCAGTTACTAAGGACTTGCTTTGTTCCAGGCACTATACTAAACACTGGGGTTATAAAGGCAAAAATGGTCCTCAATCTAATGGGGAAAACAACATGCAAATAACTATGAATGTGCAAGATATGTACTTGGTAAATGAAAAGTAAACTCAAAAGAATGACTCAATGGGCAGAAGGAGTAGGGACCAAGAAAGACTTAGAGAAGGTGGGATTTGAGTTAAATCTTAAAGGAAACCAGCAGAGCCAGTAGACCTAGGTGAGGAGGAAGAGCATTCCAAGTGTGGGAGATAGCAAGTACAAAGCTAGAGAGTTGGGACCTGGAGTAGTCAGTGTGAAATAGTAGCAAATTGGCCTGTGTAATTGATTAAAGAGAATGCAGAAGGGCAAAATGCATAAGAAGACTGGAAAGGTAGGAAAGAGTCAGGTGGTAAAGGACATTAAATACCATAAAGAGGATTTTATATTTAATCCTGAAGAAATGAGGGAGTTGCTGGAGTTTATTGACTATACATAATGAAGAGATGATATGGTCGGAAATGAAAATTGTGAACAAATTGCCTTAGAAAAGTGATGAAAAGCTTTATGAAAATCACTTTGGAAATTGAATGGAAGATGGACTAGAGTGGGGAAGGACTTGAGGCTGAGAAACTAATTAGAAGGCTATTGTAAGAGTCCAGGCCAAGAGTTGTTGAGAACCTCTACTGGGGTAGAGCAAAATTAGGTGAACTGATCATATAGTGCAAGCAAAGGATATGGCTAGAGAGCTGCTGTGCTGCATGGCTGCTTATGTGAAGCCAAGAAATTTAGATCTTCAACCTCAGCAGGTTGAGTGATATCCTTATGGAGGGGTTACAGGGGTACATAGACAATAGTCAATCAGGATAATAAGTCACAGATGTACTGTAATCTGGACTGCTGGATAGAATACACATGTTGAATAGCTGTGTGAATATCCATGAGTGTGTGTGTATATGTATATATGTGCATACACATATATACATACGCATGCCTATACACACGGGTGCAATGCTTCTGGGTGTAATATTCATATTGAAGAGATTATTGAACTAAGAAATACCTAGACTATATATATATGTGTCTATCTACATGTGCGTATGCATATGCATGTATGTATGTGTGTATACATGTGTGTATATGTATTGTGCATGTGTATTTATGTATACACTCATACATACATACATATATACATACATACACATACACATATAGGAAGCTCGGCAGCTAGGTGGGGCCTCAGTTTCTTCATTTGCAAAATGAAAGTAATAGCACTTACTTCACAGGGTTGCTGTGCAGGTGAAATGAGATAAACAATTTACAAATCTTAAAGTGCTATTTAAATACCAGTCATTGTTCATACTTTTGTTATGTAGGTGTGGAAGCATGTGTGTGTGTACATATACATACATAACATACAAACACACATACACATATATATATAACTCTATATGTATGTATGTGCATATATTAAATCACTTTTTCAATAGCATTGATTCATACGCTGAATCAAAGCGATGATCTCATTTCTCATTAATCCGATACGTGATGAATATTATGCCCCACATTAAACAATGTCAAAATGTCACTGGCATAATTGGAACATTCATAAGAACAAAAGACAGACAGACAGACGCCGCAAGACAGATAGAAAAAAGAGACAGGGAGAGATGATGACTCTCATCAACAGAGTCAAAAGCGAAAGACAGGGGTTGGGGACAAAGACAGACACTTTCATTTGGTTTGACTCTAACTCGATGTCATAGATCAGTACCAGGAGAGGAAGCGTTCATCAAGCCAAGCCACCTTTATGAGACTTCAGTGCTATTCAGCATCCTTCCCCAAAATCGGTGGAATTTAGCTAGATATAAATTCTAAAGGTTCTCTTGCTAGCACTCGGAGTATGTGCCAAGAGTCATTCATTACCTTTCCTCAGAGAGGCTCGAGAAACTTCATTCTGTGGTACAGAAGAGGATCATGCAAGCTGCTATGCACAGGCACAGCATCACCACAAATGGCATTGGTTGGCAAAGGAGGACTGCTGCAAGATCAAGAAAGTCAGGCATCATGAATCATTTCAGTTATATATGGTTCAGTTATGCATGTATATATATATATGTTACAAAGAATGAGAAAACAGCTTTTTGTTGCTTGATTTATCCTTAATGACTCTACGTGCAGTGAAGGCCTAAAGAATTCTATCAAAACAAATCCTGAAAAGGAAAAGAAAGGGGGAGCTGAAAACCACGAGATATATGATGTTTCTTAGAATTAGGTTCATAGATTAAAATATGAATGACTCAGAATATTGGAATTTTCATCTTGGAACAGATTAATGTTGAAAGCAAATATCAATATTCCTTGTGATACAACTGATTAAACATGTTGGCCAAAGAATAAAACTCTTAAAAGAAAACCTGCACACGCACACACACACACACTCACGCACGCATACACACGCACACACACCTCAATGTTGATGCCTTCACATGATGTGCTTGGGCTTGGTGACCAAGCAATCAAGAGATTGCTTATTTCCTTTAGTACTGATTCATAGCCTCAAGGATGATAGAATTAAATGCTGCTGACTATTATATCTAGTCCTACAATGTCATTTTGGAGATGAAGTCCCAGGTGAACTACCATGGCTAAAGTTACGCTGCTATCAAGTAGCAGAATTGAGGTATGGCTCCAGATCTAGTGTGCTTCCCACTAGACTAAGAATTGGCAGGCTATCCTTCCATGGGTTTGCAAATTCTAGATCAAACAAGAACATAATAATAATAATAAAACACCCACACATCTTTAGCTAAGGGAAATTTAGTGACATTCAAATCCGCCACAGTTAGGTACCTTCACAAACATCATAGCACAGGAACAATGTCTAGATTAACCACTTCTTGACAAAGTATGAGTTATTTTGCCTCCTAGTCTCTGTACCTACAAAAGTATTTCTCTACTGTTTTAATAAAACACAAAGAAAATAATTGTGCAAGTCTTTGGAATTTTCTCCTAGAAGTAATATTGAAAATTAATCATGGTAGTGATATGTAGTGTAGAGATTTTTGTTCATTATTGTTTTTCAATATTATCCACTTAAGAAATCCAGAAGAATGGGTTTGAATATTTAGTGATAAATGCATAGAAATAAACATTTATGCAACAGCCTGGAGTATGAGTTCCCACAATTTTTTTTAATTTATTTATTTAACTTTTAACATTCATTTTCACAAAACTTTGGGTTCCAAATTTTCTCCCCATTTGTCCCCTCCCCCCACCCCAAAACACCGAGCATTCTAATTGCCCCATCACCAATCTGCCCTCTCTTCTATCATCCCTCCCTTCCCTTGTCCCCATCTTCTCTTTTGTCCTCTAGGGCCAGATAACTTTCTATACCCCTTTACCTGTATTTCTTGTTTCCTAGTAGCAAGAACAGAACTCGACAGTTGTTCCTAAAACTTTGAGTTCTAGCTACTCTTCATCCCTCCCTCCCCACCCATTCCCTTTGGAAGGCAAGCAATTCAATATAGGCCATATCTGTGTAGTTTTGCAAATGACTTCCATAATAGTCATGTTGAGTTAAGACTAACTATATTTCCCTCCATCCTATCTTGCCCCCCATTGCTTCTATTCTCTCTTTTGATCCTGTCCCTCCCCAAGAGTGTTGACTTCAGATTGCTCCCTCCTCCCCATGCCCTCCCTTCCATCATCCCCCCCACCCTGCTTATCCCCTTATCCCCCACTTTCCTGTATTGTAAGATAGGTTTTCATACCAAAATGAGTGTGTATTTTGTTCCTTCCTTGAGTCAAGTGTGATGAGAGTAAACGTCATGTTTTTCTCTCACCTCCCCTCTTTTTTCATCCACTAAAAAGTCTTTTGCTTGCCTCTTTTATGAGAGATAATTTGCCCCATTCCATTTCTCCCTTTCTCCTCCCAATATATTTCTCTCTCACCCCTTAATTTCATTTTTTTAAGACATGATCCCATCCTATTCCATTTATTCTGTGCTGTGCTGTGTGTGTGTGTGTGTGTGTGTGTGTGTGTGTGTGTGTGTGCCAGAGCAAGCTCAGTGTTTAGGAGGTTCTGAAGAAAAGTTTGGGAGAGAAAAGGTATTACACTGACTGTCAAACTGAAGGTCTACAGAGCTGTTGTGCTGACCTTATTGTTGCATGCCTGTGAAACATGGACAGTCTACCAGCGCCATGCCAGGAAATTGAATCGCTTCCATTTGAACTGTCTTAGGAAGATTCTAAGGATCACCTGGCAGGATAAGGTACCAGATACTGAAGTCCTTGCTCTGGCAATGTGTGCATCAACCTCATTGTCAATGTGTGCATCCCTGGAAAGTATACTATCAAGGTAAGTGAACTTGACCACAACATTCAAAACTTCTCCATTTGTTGTAACCAATAGTTCCACGCATGGATGGTGTGGTGGTGGTTGATGCAGAACCTGTGTTTTCTTGGTGTTAATTACTAGGCCAAAATTAGCACCAACAGCAGAGAATTGATCCGTAATTTGATGCATCTCAGCTTCAGAGCTGCATTGAGTGTGCAATCATGTACAAACAGAAAATCATGCACTAACATTCATTCCACTTTGGTCTTGGCTTGTAGCCTTTTCAAATTGAAGAACTTACCATTAGTGAGGTAGTTGATCTTGATGCCATGTTCATCCTCACTGAAAGCATTTGACAACATGGCTGAAAACAGCATGCTAAAAACCATGGGAGAAAGTACACAACCCTGTTTCACTCCATTGGTGACTGGGACAGCACGAGAGCACTATCAACTATCCAGAACCTGGGTAAATATGCCATCATGAAATTGATGTACAATGCTGATGAACTTCTCTGGGCAACCAAATTTTGACATAATTTTCCATAAGCCCTCATGACTAACAGTGTCAAAGGCCTTGGTCAGATCTACAAACATTATGTACAGGCCTCTGTTCTGTCATGTAAATTCTACTTTCTTACCTCCAACTAGATCCTAGATATTTCCACTGGGAGGTCCTACTTCAAACTCAGACTCAATAAGTCTAAATAGAAGTCATCATCTTCCTTCAAAACAGCTCCTTGAAGGCTTTTTTGTCTCTGTCAGTGGGCCACCACGCTCACTGTCATTCACAATCAAAATTGTGAAATCGCTGGTGAAACATGTTCTTTCTTCATGTACCATGTTCAGTCATAAAGTAATGTCTATCTTTCTATCTGATTCCTGTTCCTTCCTTTCCATTCTCAACACCATTGAGACCTGCCTCTTCTCTGAATGAAGGAAATAATTTCCTAGTTGACAATCTGTTTTCTTTGTTACAGCCAGAATAATATGCTTTAAAAGCCCGTTTTGTTTCACCCCTCCAAAAAAGCTCAATGGTCTCTTTTGCCCTGCTGAATGAGATCTAATTCTAGATTTCATGAGTCTGCTCAGAGAATCTGATGGATATTCTCATCATTCTACATTTTAAAATTTATTTCTGACTACATTATTCCCTATACTCCACATTGCCATCACTTTATTCAGCTGTCTCTTGAATGGCCACACATATATCATGTGTATTCCCCATTGCCAAATGTTACTCAAATGAGATATTACATATAAAAGGCTCTGAAAACTGTAAAGCACTGTATAACTGTGAGTTATCATCATCATCATCATCATCATCATCATCTTTATGTGATTCACCTCGTTCCCCCCTCTAACTTTGCAAAACCATTCATCTTTCAAGGACCAGCTCAAGCCCTATATCCTTCACGTATTCATCCCTGACCATCCCAGTCTTTATCGATTCCAATTTTCTCTGAATTACCACCTCTCCTACTGTTCCAGTTGGTTCCAAAGCACTAAATTATATATTGCCCTTATTATTCATTCATGTTCCTTGTATAAACTTGGAATCATAGGGTTTTAGAAACGAACATGACCTTAGAGGTCATCTCATCGAATCTCCTACTCCAAGGCAAGAATCTTTTTTACAGTATGTCTAACAATCGTTATCCTCTCTACTGACTCACTTCCAATGACAGACAGAGCCCTAACCAGAACATGATCTCCTGAGAAGGAGGGAACCACGTGTCATTCTTCTGGGGTTCCCATGACTCTTTTCACAGTATTGAGTACAAGCAAAAATTATCAAACACCTATTGCATGCCACACACTGTTCTAAGTACTATGAAGTGCTCATAGTACACAAATGCTTTATATACCCTCCCAACTCTCTGACTACACATTCCCTGGTCATCTCTTCAGTTTTTCCATCCACATTAGAGATCATATCCTTGAAGTTTTAACCTTTTCATCCTTAGAAGTTGTACACTGGAGCTTACTGTTCTGATTGGTAACTCTCTCTCTTAACCCACTACTTCAGGAAAGTCCCAACCAGGCTTCACTTTACTCTCTACTTTACTCCTTGGCCATCTCATTAACTACTTTTTGATTTGTTTTTAGCCTTTCCATCATCCCTCTAACTCCCCATCCCTCACTCCCCAACACATACTACCTTTATACTCCCCAGTTCCGGAAAGAGAATCAAATCACTTCTATCATTGTTCTTAGAAGGGATGTACCATCTACTCCTCCCTGGCATCTTTCATCGTCCCTGTAATGTTCTAGAATATCAGGGCTGGGGAACCTGAAGCCTCGAGACTACATGTGGCCTTGTAGGTCCTTGGGTGTGGTCTTTTGCCTGAGTCCAAATTTTACAGAACAAATCCTATTATTAAGAGGATTGATTTGTTTTATGAAGTTTGGACTCAGTCAAAGGGCCGCACTTGAGGACCATAGAGGGCCACATATGTCCTTGAGGCCACAAGTCCCCACTTCTGTATCTATATCAAATTACCCCTCTCTGGTCACTGCTTACATGTGGTTACCCTTTATTATAATGTTAGTTCTTTGAGGACAGGTACTGTCTTAACTTTTGTGTGTATATTTAACATTTGTCATGGTGCTTAACGCATACTAAAATATTTAAATAATTCTTTTTCCTCCATTCATCTATGTATTCATTGAGCCTTTCACCTCATTTGATCAAAACAATAATTTTCAACTTTCCCCTTAATAAAGAGAACCATCTTTGTTCATTGATAGACTTGTGTCTTCTGAATCTGGAATTGCTCCAATGCTTGAGTTAAATTGCATTTAGATTCTTCTGTGTTGGTCCCCTTGGGTAGCTAGATGGTGCAGTAGAGAGAGACCTGGAATCAGGATGATTTATCTTCCTGAGTTCAAATCTGGCATCAGACACTTACAAGCTGTGTGACCTTGAGCAAGTTACTTAACCCTGTTTGCCTCAGTTTCCTCATCTGCAAAATGAGCTGGGGAAGGAAATGGCCAACCATTTCCTTTGCCAAGAAAACCCTAAATGGCATTATAAAGAGTCAGACATGATGGAAATGACTGAAGAACAAAAGTTAATCCCCTTAGTAGCTGAGGGTACTCCTAGCAATGAGCTATTTCTACAAAATTCTTCTAATACACACTGTTATGATGAATGTATCCTTCAGAACTGATTTCCAGAAGAACTCATATCCTAGCCAGAACAAACTATTCCATAAACATTTAAACAGGAAACTTGGAAAGTTTTTGAGGCAGTAATGCAAAGTGGGCTTTCTCACATGGTAGGTAAGAGTGCTGAGCTTCTAGTCAGGAACACTTATCTTCCTGAGTTCAAATTTGACCTCAGACTCTTGCTAGCTGTATCACCCTGGGCAACTCATTTACTCTTGTTTGCCTCAGTTTTTTCATATGTCAAATGAACTAGAGAAGGAAATGGAAGACCAGTTCAATATCTTTGCCAATAAAAGCCCAAATAGGGTCACAGAGAGTCTGACCAAATGAACAATTTTCACATGGCAATATTGTATAGCAACATGCCAGAAACAGAGAAAAAAACTTAAGGCTCAAAAAAGGTGTATTCATATTACCCAATGTGAAGATATATTCTCTCTCATCAGGCTATTTGTTATTATATATATATATATATATATATATATATATATATATATATATATATATATATCAATTTAACTGAAATACAAATAAGGGGAAGAATTTTGTTTTATTTTTGAAATTTTCCTATTAGGAGAAATTCCTTCAGTTTTAACAGAAGAGATAAAATAAATTTAAGGAAAATCAGTCAAATATTTGTTCTTTGTCCCAGCCACCAAAGCATATTTTGGCTAGAGAAAGAACCTAACTAGCTATCAAGCCTTTGGCCACAGGGACATCTTATGTAAGATTGAAGGTTGTTATGACTGCACTACTCACCAGATAAACCAGTTTCTAAGTCAATCCATAAGCAACTGGTTGGATCTCTACACATTGATCCAATTTGTTCAACAAAAATAATTGGACCAGGAAATAATATTTCAGCTCTTTCCATGCCAGTTGGCAACTGTTATATGGGGATACAATTTCATTCAAAGCAATTTAACAAATATGTATTAAGTAATATATATAGACATATATATGTACACACACTCATACACATGGCACATATACATATATACACACAGATATACATGTGTGCATATATGTGTGTGCATATATACACATACATGTGCAATATGTATGGCAAAGACAAAAAACAGAAACAGTTCCTGTTTTCAAGAAGAAAGCACACTATCTACTAAGGTGTGACAAAATATGCACAAAGTATCGACAACGTTGAAAGGCAGGCCAAGATGTACTAAATAATATACGAAAGACAGAATGTTAACAATTGGAGGTACCAGGAAAAGCATCATGTAAGAAGTAGCATCTGAATTAGAGTCTCAGTTGGGGTTTTTAAAAGATGTGATAAGGAAGGAGATTGTGACAACAAAGGAATCCCTTATAAAGAAAGACCAAAGGTAGGAGATAGAATATCAAGCATGAACGTCACTCAGCAAGCCTGTTTTCCTGGAATCAAGAGCATGGGAGGGGCAGTGCCATGAATAAGACAAGGAAAATAAGTAGGATTTTGATTATGGTAGCCTTTAAATATGTTGCTCGGTTGGGTCCAACTCTCATGACCCTATTTGGGGGTTTTCTTGGCAGAGATACTGGAGTGGTTTGCCATTTCCTTCTCCAGCTAATTCTATAGATGAGGAAATCGATGCAAACTGTGTTAAGTGACTTCTCCAGATCACACAACTAGTACATGTCTGAGGCCAGATTTGAACTTAAGAAGATGAATCTTCCTGACTCCAAGTCTAGCACTCTAACCACTGCACCATTAGACTGTTTTATTTAACTATGAAGATGAACATTTTGCACCTGATCATGATGGCAATTAGGAGTCATCGAAGAATTTTGAGTAAGGGATGAAATGGTTGGACTCATGCTTTAGAAGTATCCATTTGGCAAAGGTGTGGGAGACAGATTGAAAACAGATATTCCTGTTAGAAGCTTTACGATATTCCAGACACTACTTGGTGGGGCTGAGGTGGTGAGAGTGAGAGAAGGAGAGGGATGTGAGAAATGTAATAAATGTTCCAGATCTGGCCATTCAGTTATCAATGAGTCATTCTAACAGTCTCAGAAGACAAGTTGACAAATCTGTTCTATTTAGCCCAGAAGCCTGAACTTTGATTTTGACCCACTCTATCTCAGTAAGTGAAACATGATCAAAAACAATGTCAAACAAGAAGCAAACATCTCTTCCTGAGATGGTTTCCTGTGATTTTACCTGAAGGCAATGAGATTGACCAAGTGACCTTTTCAGATCCCAATCCAGCACTGACTGCTGTGTGTTCGACTTCCAAGAGTGAATGTTTTCCACCCACAATCCAGTACTAAATTCAGTTGTGTTCTCCTCTGTAGACTTTCTACATTCCAGCCACTCTTGAAATGGTTTCCTTTGGCTGAGTCAAATTAATACATTTGTTATTCATTTTGATGATTTTGAATCTGACTCTGTAAGTTCCAGCTCCTGAGAACTGGCTTCGATCTTGAACATTCTTTTGGTTTCAGGGCTAGGACAAAGGAGATAAAAATGCAATAAAAGTCTCTACCACAAGAGCACTTAAGTGTTTCACACAGAATCAAAATATTGCCCCAGCCTTGGGTGGAAAGTTTGGTTTGTGAATTCAAAGCTGTATGAAACAGTTTTTCAGTGAGTGGGGAGTCTCTCTGCAGAAATCCAGTTTGCTTTGCCCATATTCTGACACTTATATGAGTAATGCCACAGCCTTGAGAATCTATGAAGTATGTGTTTGATCCCTAGATATATTCACTGTCATAGAGTTGAAGAATTAATTATCTGAACAAGAGTTACTTGGTCCCTAGGTTTGAAAAATAGCCCTGGTTTACTTCAAAGAGAATAAATGGATGGATGAGAGAAAGAAAGAAAGAAGGAAAGAGAAGAAAGAAAGAGAAGGAAGGAAGGAAGGAAGGAAAGAAGGAAGGAAGGAAAGAAGGAAGGAAGGAAATCATGAATTAAGTGCTTGTTCTGTGCTAGGCAATGTGCTGAGTGGCAGGGATGCAAACTCAAATTTTTAAACTCACATTGTCTTAGAATATAACCTTTCAAAGGTTATTCTAGCAAAGCATGAATTTTGGAAAAGTCAAGTTAAAGTAGGATAAAATTTGCCAGTGAGCTTGGTGGCAGATAGTTTGTCCATTGTCTGTTTGTCCTATGGCCTAAGTAAGTTTGGAAACACTAGTCACTTGGAGACTAACTGTAAAATGGTGACTTTTTTCAATCATAGCAACTTATGAAAACGAGGTATTCAGGCAAAAAAAGACTATAATAACAATCCATGAAGGGAACACCCACAATAATGAAAACAGAATCACTTGAAGTATTGATTAATTGTCCAAGGAGGCATTTTAGAGCAGAAAGGGACTAGCTCTGGAGTGAGAGGACCTGGGTTTAAATCCTGCTTCTGACATGGATTACCTCCTTTGATCTTGGAAACAAGTCATTGTTCTTCTCTCAGGCTTAGTTTCTGGTGAAGTGAAGTATTTAATATCCATAGCCTCAGAGATCCTTTCAAGCTTTAGGTCTATGATATATGAAGAAGCACAGATTTCCCATTTAATGTACTCCCTTCCACCCCCTCAACCACTGTATTTGATTTTCTTATTATTATTATTTTTCTTCAGACTGGTGATTTCATGACTGTGGGGAGAACTTCTGGCACAGAAACTACTTTCAGGAAGGCCAACTCATCTACATCTTATTGAGTTTTCTAGACACTGAGTCAAGTGGCTTATTCATGATCAAAACACTATCAAATGCTGGAGCCAGTCTTCGAAGACTTGTCCGCTATCCATTTTGTCAAGATGCTTCCTTTCTTGTATCTTTATATTTCAAGGGGAAAATATACATACATATATTCATATACATATATACATGCATATATATGTATATATGCACATATATAATATACATATATGTACACATACATATATGCAGATATATACATATATGTGTATATATTTATATCTATACATACATTTAGAGATAGACAGATATTTAAAAATCCTCCAGTTCTCCCATACAGTCCTTCTATAATGGCTATTGTTGGGGAAGCCCTCTTTTTTCAACATCAGTGCTAGCCAAACACAAATATTGGTAGCTCCTTCAGAGCAAAAAAGGATTCATATATAGTTTCTGCAATAGCTAATATCTATTCAAGGAGCAGCCTGGTCAGTTTGGCCATATTTTATAGCTACCAAAACTCTTTTCAAACTTTCCATAGGGAAGCATGAGTGTGGCCTATGTTGATGGAGGAATTACCTACACAAATGAAACCATGTACACTTAAAGCTCCGAAATAAGCAGTGTATTCATGTGAAACTTCAGCATATCACTGTGGTTGGCATGGTACGTGGTTTCTAGAGTTGTTTCTTTCTCAAAATATAGAGTGTTTATGTGCACACTTTAATGATGTATTTATTTAGCACTTTAAGGTCTGCAAAACATCTCCTTACCAACAGCTCTTGGAGAAAGTCAGGTTACTGTGTGCTGCTGTAGTTTATAGAGTTTTAGATTAGGAGTAACAAAGACTTGAATTCAAATCTAATATCAGATGCTTACTATGTGACCCTGGACTATTCACTTAACCTCTGACTTAGTTTCCTCATTTATAAAATGAAGATAAAGATAGCACCTATTCTCTGGGTATATTGTAAAGATAAAATAAGGTGCTTATAAAGTGTTTTTCAAAGCCTAAAATGCTGTGTAGATTTTTCTATTATTATTTCCTATTATCTCCACTTTACCAATGAGGAAATATGATCTAAAAGTTTAAGTGACATATACATGGTCACAAAGTTGTTGTTCAGTCATTCAGTTTTGTCTGACTTTTCGTGAACCTCCCCTCAACCCCCATGGGCCATAGTACCTTCTATTCTCCACTGTCTCCTGAAGTCTATTCAAACTCATGTTTGTTGTTTCCATGACACTATCTACCCATCTCATCCTCTGTCATGCCCTTCTCCTTTTGCTTTTATCTTTCCCACCAGCAGGATCTTTTCCAACAAATCCTTTCTTCTCATTATGTGGCCAAAGTATTTAAGCTTCAGCTTCAGTGTTTGACCTTCCAGCGAGTAGTCTGAATGAATTTCTGTAAGCATTGACTGATTGGGTCTCCTTGTTGTCCAGGGGACTCTCAAATATAGCTAGTACCTGTCTAATTCAGGATCCAGTCGTAGTGGTCCTGACTCCAGATTTAGCATTCTTCCTATCATATTGCCTTATTTGGGGAAAACCAACTCTCCTAAGAGCCTCAGTGAAAACTGGAGGAAATAGTTTATTGGCTCTTCCAGTCCATGGGCTGCAAAGCCACAAAATGTAATCATCCTCCTATTGGATTACTAACAGATAACCTCTTCTTTCTCTGTTTTGCATAAAAAAATAAAATGTTTCCTTAACAAAGAACAATTTAAGAATACTTTTCTCCTCCAATAGTTTTTGTTGTTATTGTTGTTTATTTGATCTCTTGAACAGTTGTAACTGTTTGGTGGTAGTCAAAACAAGACTTGGGAAATATCATACAATGAATCAAAATATTTTTGTAGGCTCTTGAGGAAATCTGAAAAGCTGTGACTCTGCCTAGAAGATTGTAAGAGTATGTGGATCTCATGCACTATTGGTGCATGCAAAAAGTACTTACTAATTGCACAGTGTTACTTAAAGAACTGTGCTTGCCTTTGGAAATAGAATGACAAGAATGAGAATGGCACTTCCTTCAAAGAATTTACATTATACTGGGAGGATACTTACATATTTACATGCACTGAAATGTAAATCAACAAGATGTAGTAGACAGTAAGTAAGACTGAGCATCTGAAAAACATAGGTTCAAGACTCAATTTTGAATAAATTCTGCATATGACAAATATGACAAATTCTGCATATGACCCTTGACAAATAATATTTATTACTTTGGTTTCCTAAATCACTCTCTAAGACTTTAAATTACCTGAACCCCCACTGAATTACATTGGTAGCAGGTATTTCCTCTTCAGAAGTTCTCTAAACAAGTTAAAATAAAAGTTTAGCATCTCTTCCCCCAGTCCTCCTTTACCAAAAAAAAAAAAAAAAATAGCCCAATTAAAATATTTAAATATAACATGTCACCTCACTGCTTTGGTTATATTTTCCAATAGTACATATCATAATCTGCTCATGCTTGCTCATCCTTTTATATTTATACTTATCCTTTCATAAGGGTCTTCCTTTATTTCCCTTGAAGTCATGAGAATATCAGTGAATTTTTAAAAATCAGTGAATTTTAAAAAATTCTCTTCAATTTTCTGTCAATATCTTCACTTAAGGAGTCCATAGCAAACAAACAAAATAAATAAAACAAAAGAAAAAAAAAACAGTAGTATCCTGTATTCCTTATAGTTTTTTTTTTTTCAAATTTTTAATGTTAAAAACTGGTTTGGTGTAGAAAATTGTTTATGGAGGTCTTTCTGTCTTCTAATAATCTCATAAAAGATGATTTTTGAAATTAAATTTTATTTCATTTTCAGTTATTTCTCCCCTCACCTACTCCTGCTCAAATCTTTCCCTATTCTTTGAAAAGACAAGAAAAATAAAACCATTAAAAACATGTATAGTCAAGCAAAATGAAATCCCTGCTTTTTTTATGTGTTGTGGGAAGGAAGGAAGGAAGGAAGGAAAGAGGAAAGGAAGGAGGGAAAGAAGGGAAGGAGGGAGGGAAAGGAGGAAAGGTGGGCAAGAAAAGAGAGAAGAAAGTAAAGGAGGGAAATAAGGAAGGGAAAAAGTATAGAACTAGTAACATGGGTCAAAAGGCACCTAGAGCTTAATAGATTTGAGGATATAGTTTTAAAATGTCTTCCAAAAGTCTGGAGAAGTTCATAGTTCTACCAACAGTGCGTTAATGTGCCTGTTTTTCAACAGCTCCTCCATCATTAACTGTTTTCCTTTTTTTTCCCTTTTTTGGCCAATTTCGCAAGCCGAATCGATGTGAGGTGGTCCCTCATAATCGTTTGAATGTGAATTTCTCCAATTACTAGTAATTTAGAGCATTTGATAATGGCTATTCATAGGTTGGATTTCTTCCTCTGAAAACTGCCTATTTTTCTCCATTGAGCATTTATCAAATGAGCATTGGTTTTTATTCTTATAAGTTTGACCCAGATCCATATATACCTTAGAAATGAAATTTGCAAGCTACTTTTTGATAAATGCAGAGATTATTCTCACAAAACTACAATTGTTAAATTGTTAGCAAAATTTGTTGATCTTATATCTTATATTTACCTTTTCAGCAGTAATATGGCTCACAATATCATCAACTTTAGTTTTTAACAATTGTAACAATTATTAAATATTGTCAGTTCCTATTATATCTTGGCTATCACACCTTTACTGGAAAAAATTTCTGTACATAGTTTCCCCCAGTTATATGTTTCGCTTTAAAATCAAACAGAATTTCTTTATTTGTACAATTCCTTTTAACCTATGCAATCAAAAATGTTGATTTTATTGTCTATAAATCCTCTCTATCCTTTGTTTAGTCATAAATTCATCCTCTATTGATATATATGAAAGGCATTAGCTTTCTTAGTTTTCTAATTAGTTTATGATGCAACCTTTTGTGTCTGCCACATATCTATTTGGATTTTATCTTTGTATATAGAGTGAGATGGTGTTCAAAATCCAGTTTCTGCTATATTGCCTTCCAGTTTTCTCAGAAACTTTTGAGAAATGGTGATTTCTTATTCTGGTAGTTGGGGTCTTTGAGTTTATCAAACACAATGCCCCTATTTTTGTTTTCTTCTGTGTCTGTTTTTTATCATTTTAACAGGTAACAAATAGTTTTGATAAGAACTTTTTTTTTTTAGCATAGTTTATATGGCATGATCAGTCTCTTTTATTCCATTAAAACATTTTCTTTGACATTTTTTACCCTTTGTTGCTGCAGATGCATTTCATTAGTACTTTTTTCTAGCTTTATAGAGTACTTCTTTGGTATTTTGATAGCGATGTCATTGAATAAGTAACTTAATTTAGGTAGTGTTATAATTATTAATAGTATTATTATATTTTCATGCAAATATAAATTGTATGTGAATTCAATAAAGTAGTAAAAGAAAAATTACTTCTAATATCACTTGAGCAATTTGCAATAAAAAGGGAAAGAAAAAAAACTTTCCAAATTTCTTCTATGAAGCAAATATGGCTAAATTATTTTTTGAGGAATTAATATTTCCCTAATTATTTATAGTTGCCTTTAGTTTTATAAAGAATCTTTTATAGCATATTCTTATAGTTTCTGTGTGTATCTTGGTGGGAAGACTGTCAAATATTTTATAAAATCTCTAGATCTTCTAAATTGAATTTCTCTTTCTATTTCTCCCTGCTCTTTTGTCAGTGTTTTATTGCCAATATGCAGAAATGTTCCATCAAAATTATTGATTTACAAGGCTTTTTTTTAACACATGGCAAATGTATTGAAGTCATTTTAATTAATTATGTTTGGATATTATAGATTACTTAAATAGATCATCCCATCATTTGTGAAAAGTGATAGTTTCATTTTCTCTTTTCTTTCATTTTCTTTTCTCATTTCATTGCTATATAGCATTTCTAGGACTGTATCAAAAAAGATTATGGAGTTAATGTGCATCCTTGGTTTACTCATGAGTTCATCGGAAAGCTCTTTATTCCATATATTTCTTACACTTGGTTTTAGATAAGCTTATCATATTAATTTAAAAGTCTATTTACTTCTATCCTTGTCAGAAGTTTAGCAGAGAAAAAGATTTTGAACTTGGTCAAAAACTTTTACAGAATTTATTGAAATTATTCGTGTGAATTATTATATTCAGTTTTCCTGATATTGAAGCACCATTGTATTCCTGATATGAATTCAACCCATTTGTAGTGAGTATTTTCAATAGTTTTAGCCTCTGGTAATATTGTATTTAACATTTTTATGTAAATACTAAGATATGAGTTTACAGATTTCTCGTTCTGTTTTGTTTCTTCCTTTTTTAGATATCGAGATCATGTTTGCATTATAAAAGGAATTTGGGAGCTTTCTTTCATTTCCCATCTTTGCTGAAAGTCATGTCATGTATGAATTAATTGTTCTTTGAATGTTTGATTGAATTCACTTGCAAGTCTATCTGATGGTAGAGTTTTTTCCTTGAATTTTCATTTATGACTTATTCAATTTCTTTTTCGGAAATTTGAGTTGATTAAATTGTCTATTTTTTCTTCTACTGTTAAGTTGAGTATTTTTTATTTTTGCAGCTGTTCATTGATTTCATTTAAGTTGTCAGCTTTGTTGGCATATAACTGGGCAAAATTATATCACGATAGTTTATTCATTTTAAATTGCAGTAGAGTCTCATTTTTCCTGTTTTGATACTGACATTTTGGTTTGCTTCTCCTTTTTAGAAAACAGATTAGATTATAACTGAGTTATTTCTTTTATCCTACTAATTTTGACATTTTTCTTTTGCTTTCAACTTTTAATTTTGTCTTTGCATTTAAGAAATTTGGTACGTATGTTCTTTAAATAAATGTGTTGCTTTGCTATTTTTAATTGCATCTCTAATTCATTGATGTATTTTTCCCTCTTTTGTTGTGAAAGTATTTTAGAGATAAAGTATTTCCACTAATTATTACTTTGGCTCTATCCCAAAAGTTTTGGTACATCACCTAATTGCTATCATTTTTAATAATTAAAATTATTGTTTCTGTGACTCATTCTTTGTCCCATGAATAATTTAGAATTAAACAATTTAACCTCTAGTTGTTTTTTTAAATATTTTCTTCAAAAGAACATTACTGAATATCAGTTTATTGCATTATCATCATTGGAATATGTTTAATATTTTGATTTTTTCTGCATTGATTTGAGGTATAATTCATTCGTAGTTTGATATATTGCATTACTCTAATACATGGTCAGTGTTTGTAAAGGTGTCATGCACAACTGAGAAATACTTACATATTTTCCTTCCTATTCCTTTTCAGTAATTGCCAAAGATCTACCATACTTAACTTTTCTAAGATGTTGAACTCCTTTATTGTTTATCTTTTGTTAGATTTGTCTCACTATGAAATGGGTACATTACAGTATCTATTTTATTTTTTACTGTGCATTTCTCCCTATTCTTGGATACTTTGATTAACTTTTCCTTTATATATTTAAATGCTCTTATTCAAAGCATATACATATTTATATTAAAAGCTTGTAGAAACATTCAAAGACTATTTGCACATTCAACATATGTGTGTATATCAATGTCATAGTATCTAAGTATTTAAAAGAAAAGCATCTATACATATATATAGATATGTAAGTGAGGGCATGTACATATGTGTGTGTAACTTATACAAAACACAGTTCTCAGGGAGCAAAAATTCTTTACTGAGAAGAAGCTTCAGGAGAAATTAGAGAGAGGGGTGAATGAAGGAATCCAAAAGGAGATATTAAAAAAAAAAACTGGTTCTGGAACAGAGCTTGCTTCAATTCTCTCAGCATATAGATGATAAACCTAAGACCTGAGGAAAAGACGTGATTTGTCAAAATTCACACAGCCAATCAGTGACAGAATGGAGAACTCTGGTCTCTGGCCTCTCAGGTCAGTGACCATTTTATGATACTATGATGCTTTTACAATTCTACTTTTTTTTTAACCTGGAACAACTGAACACATTTGTAACTGCCTAACTTGTTCATAGCATGTACCGTCGGTGAACTCACCCATCAATGGTACTGTTTATGTTCTTAAGAAGCAAGTTTGAGAGCATGTTATTGTCATGATGAAATTACAATATGGTGGTGGGGGGAGGTTAGAGAAAACAACGGATATTTAGAGAAAAGATTGAGTAAAGTGGCATTTAGTCCCAAAGGACATAGACATAAAAATGTCCTTGGTGATAGTTATGAATTCAGGGCACTGGCATCCTGTCAATGTAAATGTGCAAAGTGATCTATAGATAATAGTTTAACCTAAAGGAGTGATACTATTGGTGAGAATTTCAGAACCTGGGACTGACAAATGGGAAAGAAGTTGGTGCATGCTATTGGATATTGAGTGTGTTACTCTGGGTGTGCTGTATATTGTAGGTGCCTTACAGCAATGGATGGAGAAGGAAATGGCAAATCACTTCAATATCTTTGCCAAGAAAGTTCCAAATTGGGTCAGGAACAGAGGGACATGACTGAAATGATTAAATAATAATGACATCAGCAATGGATATGCAGGGCTGGCCCTCGTGATACATCAGGTTCTGTTCCAAGCTAGACGTTGGAAGTATTCACCGAGTCTACTACCTTTTCTGTTAACTAGTTACGTGACCTTGGACAAAGCATTTTTGTTCATGGGGGTCTTTGTTTCCCACTTCATTTATAATTTTAGGTTATTATGCTCTGAAGTTCCTTCCACCTCTAGCTCATAAATTGCATTTTTTTAAAACTGAAATGGATTATCTGACCTAATGGATGGGGATCGAGAGAGATGAGGTTGAGATATATGAAATGTCTTATCCAAGGTCACAGAGTAAATTATTAGTAGAACCAGATCTAGATCTTTGGTCCATGTCTACTCTCTCCAGTTTAATACTCTTTCCCTACATTGATTATAGCAAAATTTAAATAATAGCCAATGCAAGCAGTCATTTGGTGGTTTGATTTTTTAAACCAGTTTGACTCACCTTACATCCAGTTACCATGATGCTAAGTTAGGTTCCTTTGGCAGGCACTTAATTCTTTTCAGGTCACTTTGTTGTTACCTAATATTTTACTCTTTTGGTTCAATATGTTATCATGCCTCCTTAGTGATTGAACAATTTAAAATACTGACAATTGGTAGGAATCCCCCCCCCCCCCAAAAAAAAAAACAAACCTTGCCATCACAGTTAGGCTTTATTGACAAAGAACAAAATAAACAGCTAAGGTTAAGGAATTAGTTGAATTGGCTAGTTTATTTGTCTGAAGGCCAAACTTAATCTTTATTCTTTTTGTCTCGCGTGATATTGTTAACCAAGACCCATCAATTTTCTCACCAGTTGCTATATGTCTGTTAATAGAGCCCCCTGAATTTAGTTAAGGACACTCTAAAGATCTGGGCTTTCTTAAGTAGATATAGAGAGATGACTGTGGGGTTGGGTGGGGGTGAGAATGTTTTAGACATAGGACTTTAAGTCCTACCCAACACCTGAGGTCTTGACATATCTATCACAGGTATGGAGTGACATAAAAAAAAGCCACCTGTATGTATTTCATCAAAAACATTTGTTAGGCCATATAATGTACATGGTATATAGTGTACTGTACAAATTAGGCTCTATGTGGTTCAGCTTTATATCTGGCATTACAATTTAGACAATTCTATAGTCCCTGCTCATTAGGGGCTTACAAGTTAGGGCTCTGGACCTAATGAAACTAACTCCTCTTAAGTGCTGCTCTCTGTACAAGTCAAGCAAGTTAAACATCTTTATCTTTCCTTCACTAAAAGTGAGTTATAGATCCAGATGGCTCAGGAGGAGAAAGTGAGACTGATGACCTTGCACAGCCCTCCCTCACTCAAAACGAAGTCAAGTGCAAGTCATGTCATCATTTCTCTGATGGCATGGTCCTCTTCGAAAATGAAGGAAGAACACAACCTGTGACCAGACCAAGTTGGCTAAATGGGGACACAACTAGCTGGGTAACTCATCTCATTCTCTCTCTTAACCTAGCGCTCTCCCTCCCTTCTCTCCAAAAGAAAGTAAATTTTGATGGCCAGAAGCTGCCCAAGTAATTTGGGGTACATTGGCTAGATTCCCTTCCTTCCCTCCCTCCCTCCCTCCTTCCTTCCTTCCTTCCTTCCTTCCTTCCTTCCTTCCTTCCTTCCTTCCTTCCTTCCTTCCTTCCTTCCTTCCTTCCTTTCCTGTCTTCCCTAAAATCTTAGACCCCATGCACTCTGAAGCCCATGGATTGAACAATGAAGGGCCCCTGCCCAACCTTCACTCAGTGGCTTTTTTTGGACCCTCCAAAAAAATGAATGAATGAATGAATGAATGAGTGAATGTCAATAATAACAGTTTCTCTTTAAAACAGCAACCCTGAGGCTCCTGCCCCTCCCAGTGTGATTTATCTGTTTACTTTTTCTTTTCTGTTAAAGGGGTCATCCCCCTGACTACTTTTTAAAGAGGCCTATTCACTGAATGCACATTATCTCACTTTAAGAGAGTACCTGAAAAGGCCTTAGTCTAAAAGGTCATGGTCTCGCATTGCACTCTGGGCCATCTCCAGTCACCCTGATGAATATCTTCACTGGATCCAGATGGCTCAGGAGGAGAAAGTGAGGCTGGTGAACTTGCATATCCCTCCCTTACTCAAAACAAAGTCAAATGCAAGTCATGTCATCATTTCTCTGATGTCATGGTCCTCTTTGAAAATGAAGGACCAACACAACCAGTTATGTATCCCTTTGATTAAAAAATAAAGTTTAATTCTTTTGACTTAAGCATAAGGCCATTAAAAAGAAATTTAGTTTTCCTTTTGTAGTTCTTTGTAAGAGGCTGATAACATGTGCTATCAAATGGCTTGGCAAATGAAGAGTCAAGGATGACTCCTTGTACCCTGCAAACCAGGGTGATTAGAATTGTGGTGACCTTGACAGAAATGGACAAGTCAGCAGCAAGGGAAGTTTAAAGAAGAAAGATCAGTTCTATTTTATGCATGCTGATTTTGTGATGTCTATGGGACATCCAGGTGGAACTGTCAAATAGGCAGTTGGTGTGGGCTGCCATTCAAGAGGGAAAAAATGGTGCTATGTAGATAGAGTTAGGAATCATCCAAATGAAGATGCGAATTAAATCCATGGGAACTAATGTGATCACCAAGAAGGAGAGTCCATAAAGAGAACAGGGGAAGAGCCCTGGGATCTCAGCATGCAAACTCAATTGTTTGACAATTAGGAAGAAAGTCATGTTACAGTAATGTTACAAAAACTCAAAAGAAAATATTGAAAAAGAGGCTTTGATTCACAGTCTTAAATGCTGGAGAGAGATCAAAAAGAAAAAGGATTAAGAAAATGCCATTAAATTCAGTATTAAGAGATTATCAGGGATCAGTGGTTGAAGGATATATATGATCAATTAGTTTTCAGAAAAATAAACCAAAGCTATCAATAGTCACATGAAAAATGCTCTAAATCACTGTTTATTAGAGAAATTCAAATTAAAACAATTCTGAGGTACCATCATACACCAATCAGAAATGGCAAATGCTGGAGCAGATATAGGAAAACAGGTACCCTCATCACCTGTTGCTGAAATAGTAAACTAGTCCAACCACTCTGGAGAACAATTTGGATTTTCTTCCATCATGAATATAGACAAAATACGTAAGAGTTCATAGGGTCCTTAATAACACAGCTCTAATCAATCAATCAAAAAGTATTTATTAAATCCAACCCTATAAAAATTTTCCAATTCAATAAACATTTATAAAACATCTACTGTGTGTCAGGAACTGTGCTAAGTGTTGGGGATACATTTGATAAAGGAAAGACAGTCTCTACCCTGGAGGAGCATAACATCCAGTGGGGGAGGGAGACAATTTTCAACAGGAGGTAGGAAAGAAGGAAAGGGAAAGAAGGACTACCAGGAGTATCTTGTGCAGGAGCATCTTGTTCCAAGGACTTAAGACAAGGTAGAGCAGCAGGTGTAAAGTGGAGTGAGCTGGGTCTAGTGTCTTTTCTGTATTAAGGATGGCGTTAGGAGGAGTATCATTCAAGGCTTGAATTAAAAGCATGGTGATGAAATTGAAAGTGAAGAGCTGATCCTGAAAGCAGCATCTTCTTCCTTAGAGCTAAGGCTAGGCAGAGCGGCAGATACAAAACGTTGACTATGTGCCATACACCATGAGAGCGACTAAGGAAACAAGTAAAAAGAATGAAACAATCCCTCCTCACAATTCTAGGCTTATTTTATATTACTTTCTCTCTTGTGCAAGGTATGTTCTAGCCAAATGAGTTCCCTCAACTGAGCATTTCTGTCTCCTATCACATAACTCAGTCTGTAATGACATAGTCTTTAGACCATGCTACATTATTACCAGTTTCTTGAGGGCAAAAATCATTTCTGATATTCTCCTGTGTAAAACAGATAAAAGAATATGGTATCAGTAAGCACTCTGTGGATTAAAATATGTCTGGATTCTTATAAGTCAAAGCCTTCCACTCCCATAGTCCTGAATCTATCTTTTGAGATTCCTTTGGCCTCAGGGGCTTTCAGAATAAATGTTAAGAGACAGATAATCCGACGCATTTATTTTACATCTGATACAGTTATGGTCCATAGAGGCTGGTAGCATTAATTTCCCTTCACCTGTGTCATTGCAGTAATCTTTCCACTTTTCTCTGTCCCCTTATCACTTCTATTCTATCATACTACCACTTACTGGGGATACTTGTGTGGTATAAAAGGCACCCTTGAGAGTAATGATTATAAAGCTTTTATTGGGGAGCCCTTGGAAAATGTGCTGTTGTTGATTCATTTAAATGATATATGGCTCTTTTTGACCCAATATTGGGGTTTTTTGGCAAAGATCCTGGAGTGATTTGCCATTTGCTACTCCAGCTCATTTTACAGATGGGAAAACTGAGGCAAATAGAGTTAAATTACCCATCCAGGGTCACACAGCTAGTAAGTTCTGAGGCCAGATTTGAACTCATGAAGATGAGTCTTCCTAACCCCAAAGATAATGCTGTATTCACTGCACCATCTAGCTGTCCCTTAGGTAATTACTACACATACATCTAAAGTTTATCAATGGGTTGAGGCTATCACTTTTGAAATGTCTTGTGTTTCCCTTGCCCCAACCCCACTTTTGGTAGAAAAGATCATAGGACTGAGAAAGGGATCTTGAGGGTGACCCGGTCCAGCCTCTTCATGTTATAGATATTGAAACTGAGGCACAGGGAGATTAAGGTCCCATAGGAAGTAAATGTCAGAAATTGCAATTGAACCGTTGTCTTTTGATGCCAGAATTATTGTCCCTTTCGTTTTCCATACTACTGTGGGCTGATTTATTTTCTGGTCATTGGCAATAGTTTTAAGCTTATCTGTCTGTACTCTTATCCTCCCCTTGCCCTTGCAACAAAAATTCAAAAAGATAGCATGCCACAGTGAGTGAACATGGAATAATGAAATTAAATGACCCATACATGGATCAAATCCATAGCCTTGAATTCACTGTTCTGTAACCCACTGAGGGATCTGATAGATATTGTAATAAGGAACACACAACTTCAAACAACTGTGCATAGGAGCTATGTGCCCACCACCATTGAGACATGAGCATCCCGATTTGTATGGAGCCTTGGTTTACTTCCAGCCTTCCTTGTACCAGTGAGAAGATTCAGTATCCAGTACTCAGAATATGAGTATATTTATGGCTTGTAGTTCCCTGCAATACATTTCCTGAAACAACCTGCTTTCACATTTATTTCTTTCTAAGGATGAATTACCACTTGTCACATATATATTGGAGAATACATCCTACTTCAGTTATGAGTTGAACTAGGTGGTCACTGAGGTCTCCTTGAATCCCAAGATTCTGTGGCTGTATGATTCTTCATTGGCTGTTTTTATTTATATCCTAGACAAATCATTTTTCTGAAGGAAATAAATTAAAATATATCCGTTTTTAAAGAGTTGTTATGTTTAGAGGCATATTTGCAGTTTGAATGCTTTTATAGTATGTTGTGATCCATAGCATTGATGCACAGTTTCTTTGACATATTTGTTTTGGTGAACTAATTTTGTATCCTTTTGGGAAAAGTTAAAATTGGTTATCTCTAACCAAATATGAAAAAGAATGGTCTACTTCTATAGAAATCTTACTGTTTGCTATCTTTAATAATTTTCTTCATGAATCATTATGAAATTAATCATAAGTATTTGCTTAATATACACACACATGCATGCATGCAGACACATATGCATACAATGCACACTAATTACACATACACACCCACACATGTATGTGCATATGTATGTAGGTATAAGATACATACACATATGCATACATAGATACATGCATATATTTACATACACACATACATGTAATTTTATGGCTCATTCACAGAAAGCCTTTTTAAGAGCTTAGAAACTTAACAATAATATTTATTAAAATTCTTATTAAAATGTCTTTATGATCAATAAATATGTACATTGCATGATAATCTAGGGAGAGCATGATAATTGTGAGGGACTATCCTGTGTAAGAGGAATTAGACTTATCCTGTTATTAAGTGGTTCTGTTTATAGTTAGAGAAGACCTGAGTTCAAATATGACCTCAAATAATGTCTACGCTTAGGACCCCAGGCAAGTCATTTAACTTCTGTCTACTTCAATTTCCTCATCTATAGAATAGAGATAATAATATCTCCCAGGATCATTGAGAAAATCAAGTGAGATAATTGGAAAGCACTTTGCAAACTTTAAAACACTATATACATGCTAATAAGTGCTAATTATTATTACCATTACCGATGATGATGATGACGATGATGGTGGTGATGATGATGTTTGGCCCTAGAAGACAAAACTGGGACCGCTAGATGGAAGTATAAGAGAGCTAGATTTAAACTCAATGTCTAAGGCAAAAAAAAAAAAAATCTTTCCTAAAAATTAGACCAGTTCAAAAGTAGAATAAGTAGCCTTTGCAAAATGGGACTCTTCTTTTCAAGCAAAAACCAGAAGATGATGTCGTCTACATTTATGGGTGGGTGGTTAGCAAGTAAAGGATTGGATAAGATAATTTTAGAATTAGGGTTGTTTTGTGAACAGCTGAATAGAAATATGTATACCAGGATGAGGAGAATACAGTTTAAAAGGCCAACCCTACATCTTTGTATGATTTCTGGCATTCGTAAGGCTCTCCTTACCAATTATGTCTTTACCCCTCACCAGGCTATCTGTCCTCAGAGGGGAAATGGGTATCTATCTGTGTTTATCTATGTATCTCCCTATTATCTATCATCTGTCTACATATATATCTGTCGGTCTGTCTGTCTATCATCTGTCTATCTATTCAGAATCATCAATCAGATCTGTCAACCTTAAAAAGATAATTTCAAATGTAGTTTCCTTTTTCTTTTTTCCTATCATTTGAAAAACAGGATGAAAGATAGTTGTTATGAGGCACTTGGCTTTTTATGAGGGTCCTGGCAATGAAATATCTCCTTTTTATACCAAGTTCAATAGTCATAACTTGCACTTATGTATAGAATCTCTTTAGATCCCTGCAATCACCCTATGAGGTAGACATTATTATTATCACCCTCATCTTATAGATGAGGAAACTGAAGCCGAGAAAGATTAAGTGATTTATTCAGGGTCACGGAACTAAGAATAATTTGGGGCAGAATTTGAACCCAGGTTATCTTGTGTCTGAATGCAAGCTCTCGGCTCTATTCACTGTGCCCTCTCACTGACTCAATAATGGGTGGGGAGAGAGGGAGAACTCCCAGAGCTCAATTCAAACTCAACCCCTCCCTTCCTGAGATTTGGAACTTGTTCAACTAAATCTTGAGAAAAAAAATGATAGCCAATGTAACAAAGTTGACAGATTTTTTTGTTGTTGTTTTCCATCTTGTAATGTTGAATTTTTCACATACTTACCATCCTTCTTACTGTCTAATAAAGACTTGCACTTTTGAGAGAGAGACTTTGCTATGAATTGGGTTTCTTAAAATTTCAAAAAGTCCTCAAAAGTTTGGGGTTCTATCAAATCCAACATATTTAAAAATAAAATTGTTAAGTTTTTGAGACACATGCCGTATGTGGCTGCTGAATTTCCATGCATCGTATCTAAAACATGTTTTTGCAATAATGATGGGATTTCAAAGTATAACTTGAATACAGAAGAGTTTCTCCTTCAGGAAAAGTACTACTTAAGAGTTAGAATTTTCTTTAAAAATCTGTATAAGTAGCTGCCAATTCAGAAGTCACCTAAAGATATTAAAATCAAGGCCAGCTTTTAAGAGGAATTTCAAAGTAGGTCAATTTGTCTTCAGCATCTCCCTAACTCATCTTAGGAGGACCTTTCACCCTTTCTTCTTCCACTGTCTTGCAAAGAAATCATCCCCAGTTTTCAGCTGTTTCCACTCTCTGCTTAGGATATCTAACCCCAGACCTTCTGACCTCTTCCTCATCTTCCTTGACCTGCTATTACAAACCTTTAAGAGTCACTAGGAGACATTAACTAACCTGAAATGAGAATAAAATATTGGTATAACCACAGAAAAACACTCTGCAGACATTCAAATGCTCTAGAAATATGAATTATGAAGATGATATGAACATTGTTGTTTTATACACAATATGGTCTATGTAAATGTATACACACACGCATACACACACACAATTTCTTTTTTCTTCCAGAAAGTTTAGTCAATCCTTATCTCTGTTTACTTTTATGCATCTCATCTGGAAGGATGTGAAGCTGCCAGAGCTCCTGGCATGTGTTAGTAGCACCACCTGGGTAAGGTGACATGTTTGTGAAGTCGCAGGTGTCTCAAACACCAATCATATGTATTAATTAGACACTTTAAAGCCAGAAGGGATACAACAACAATGACACAATATATTAAGAACCTAATGTGTGCAGGACATAGTGCCAGTTGCTGGGGCTACAAAGACAAAAATAATACAGCTACTATCCTCAAGGAGTCATTCTATGACATACAAAGGCATAACATCCCTTGCCCTAGACCCAGGAATCTCAGCCTCTGCAAGTAAGGTTTTTCACCTCTTCTCCAGGTATTCTTTAAATACAATTTAACATTCTTGGACCCATGTGAGTATGTGCTTGTACTTAGATTTGGTTTATATGATTAACAACATAATGGGTTTTTATCCATTCTTTCCTTGAGTGTAGGACAAGACATTGCAGCTAAAACATATACGTATAGATATTTATAGTTTACATATGTATATGCGTATTATGTATATATGTGCATCCATATATGTGTGTGTGTGTGTGTGTGTATATATATATACACATACATGTCTGAGAGAGAGACAGGGACAGAGAGACAGACAGAGAGAGAGAGAAAATCTAGGGAAACCTCAAATCAACGTCAGTATCACAAAGTATTACAAGCAAATAACAATAGAAAATCATAGTACTATAGTCCATTGAAGGCTCCCAAACTATATTTCCTATATCTCTGTGAAGTAGGTAACACAAATAATATCTCCCCCTCCCTTTTACGGATAAATAAACTGAGTTTTGGAGAAATTAAGAGGATTTGTTCACTGAAAGTGGCAGTTACAACTCAAACCTAGGTCTCTCCTAACTCTTAGTCCTGGGTTCTTTCTAATGGAACTCCACACACTCCTCTATGCCGCCACTGGTTATGATTTTCTTTTTCAGTTCAGTTCCATGACACAAGTAACTGCCTTCTATATGCCAACCTACCTCCCCCCCACCTTTTTTTTTTTTTTGCATTACGGCTAGGATTGGGCTCAGTCTCTGTGTGACTGCTATGAAGTATCAAAGTGTAAAAAACGAGACACATTTCCCAAATTGTATAAAGCTTCGGAAGACGCCAAGCACATCTCTCTCTATGTCTTTGCCAGCTTTCTTTGCCCGACAGATAAGAGCCTCAGGCTGCGTGGACCCTAACACGCTCCCAAGGATTGAATGAAATGCCTCAGTGCACTATGCTGCCTTTAAATGCCAACACATGTTTTTTTGATTTTCTGGAGTGGAAAGGATAGAGTGCCTTTGAGTAAACAGAGTATCCTGTGTCTTTCTGAGAGATGTGTGTTTATCTCAATGCTGCCAATCGATGAATTCCAAACGGTTTATAATTTTTTAGACTCCTACAGGGCAATCAGACACTAAATTCTAAGGGATTTAGAAATGTCAACTGGTAATACAAACTAGTGGTGTCCCTATGGCCGGAGATCAGCACCATAACTCAACATGTTTACAAATTATATCATCTGGTGAGCTGAGCTAGCAGTAAACTTACCTACAATTACAGACAGAAAGGATTATAGGTTGTTTCTCTCTTTCTCCCCCACTCCCTGTCTCCCTCTCCCTCTCTCTCCTTCTCTCGCTCTCTGTCTCTCTCACTGTCTCTGTCTCTCTGTCTCTGTCTTTCTGTCTCCGTCTGTCTGTCTGTCTGTCTCTCTCTTTGTCTGTCTGTCTCTCTGCCTTCTCGAGAGTCTGAACTATCATGATACAAGAGGGGGAGCAAATGGCTTCTCTAAATGAATCCCCTATGTAACTCCAGGCAGATATACGCACATCTGTGATCTTCAGTGGGAGAGACTAAAAATATTGCATTCCTTAAGGTAATTTATAAATAAGAAAAGTTACTCTTTTTTATGTCCTTTTTTAATTTTTAAAATTTATTTTATTTTATTTGTTTTCATGTTCTACAATCACTTCCATATATCTTAGATTTTTTTCCCTCACTCTCCCCCCACCCCCTCCCTCCCCACTTCCTCCCTCCCCACTCCCTCCCTGAGATGGTATACAGTTTTATATAGGTTCTACACATACATTCCTATTACACACATTTTCACTTTAGTCACGTTGCATAGAAGAATTAAAATGAACGGGAGAAATCATAAAACAAAACAAAACATGATACAAAAGAAAATTATCTGCTTCATTCTGCGATTAAATTTCATAGTTCTGTCTCTGGACATGGAAGGCATTTTGCCTTAAGAGACCATTGGGAATTTTTTAAGTCCCTGCATTGCAATGAAGTTCTAAGTCTACCAGAAAAATTCCTTGCACACTGTGGTTGTTGCAGTGTACAAAGTTCTCCTGGTTCTGCTCCTTTCACTCAGCATCAGTTCATATAAGTCTTTCCAGGTCTCTCAGAGGTCTTCCTATTCATCATGTCTTATAGCACAATAATATTGCATTACATTCATATACCACAATTTAATCAACCATTCCCCAATTGATGGGCATCCCCTTGATTTCCAGTTTTGGGCCACCACAAAGAGAGCTGCTATAAATATTTTTGTACCTGTGGGACCTTTTCCCATTTTTACTATCTTTTGGGGATACAATCCTAGAAGCAGTATTGCTGGGTCAAAGGGTATGCACATTTTTGTAGCCCTGTGGGGATAGTTCCAAATTGCTCTCCAAAATGGTTGGATCAGCTCACAGCTCCACCAACAATGAATTAGTGTTCCAATTCTCCCACATCTTCTCCATCATTTATCATCTTCCTGTTTTGTCATGTTATCCTATCTGACAGGTGTGATGTGGTACCTCAGAGTTGTTTTCATTTGCATCTCTCTAAACAATAGTGATTTAGAGCATTTTTTCATATGACTATAGATAGCTTTGATTTCTTCCTCTGAAAACTACCTTTGACCATTTACCAATTGGGGAATGACTTGTAAGGAAAAGTCTCTCTATTCAGAGATATTCCTTTTCTCCCTTTGTTCCTCCTTTCACCTTTTTCCTCCTTTTGTTCACTGAAAGTGGCAGTTACAACTCAAACCCAGGTCTCTCCTAGCTCTCAATCCTGGGTTCTTTCTAATGAAACTCCACACACTTCTCTATGCTACCTCTGTTTATGATTTTCTTTTTCAATTCAATTCCATGATACAAGTAACTGCCTTCTAGATGCCAACCTACCTCCCCCCCATTTTTTCTCAGGTAGACCACTACACACCTTCCTCAGCAGAGAATGAGGAGAAGCTGAGCTAGCCTGGCTAGCCCCTTTACCCTCTCCTCTCCCTGGATATTATTCTCTCTGATGAGCTTCAAGCTTTTCTGGACTGGAAGTGACCTGACAGTTGCCAGCAACCATGCTGATACTCTTTTCTAGGCTAGATAAGTGCACATTTAGGCAAATACACACAACTTTGGAGTCATGTAATAATGTGGTCACTGGGCAGATCTATGGCAGAGATCCCTTTCCTGACCAGCATATATTCCTGGGTGTCCTGGGGAGCTGCGTGGAATAATGGGCATGTAATCACAGGGCTCTTCTCAGAATCTTGGCTTTGCTGTTGACTAGTTAGGTGACTTTGAACCCAAACAGAGAATTGGATCAGATGACCCCTAGAGGTCATTTCTAGTACCAGATCCAGGGGATTTACCACGATAATATTTGTAACATTTGTAAAACATTTTAAAAAGCATTTTCCACCTAACACCATGAAGAGGGTATTATATTATTATCTCTACTTTAAAGGTGAGAAAACTGAAGCCTGCAAAGGTAAGTGACTTGGCCTTGACTAGCAAGAAGCATAATTTATAACTCACAATGCTTTTCAAACAATAACATAGAACCCAAACAGGGGGTGGTGATAATTCTATGCATAGTTTATTAGAGTCAACTTCAGCATTCAGTAAGAATGTACAGCCTTTATCCTCTATTAAGGGATGTTCTTAACATGGGGTCTGTGAATTAATTTTTCTTTTAATTTTTTTGGTACACTTTATTTCAATGTAATTAGTTTTCTTCATAATCTTTATAATTCTTAGTCATTCTATATAATTCTTAATGATAAGTTTATTTAATGTATTAAAGAAACTTGAGAAAAGGTTATGAGACTCCATCCGACTGCCACAGGGGTTCGTCAGACAAAAAAAGGTTTAACAACCTGCTGCTCTAGAACAGAAGTCAGTGCAGCAGGAATCAGATTAAAATGCAATTGGGAAACATTTAACAGAACAAATGAAAATACAATAAAACATAGACAATATTACATTTTAAAACTAAGTCAATATAGCACCCATAGGGACCCTTATGTATGGATTAGTAGCCTTCATATCTATTTGAATTTGACACCATGAGCTAGAACCTTCCAACCAATGGATGATAGAAGCATACAATAGCAATGTTGTGCATTGACACAATCTTTTCCTCACATTAATTCTGGGAGGTAGATGGCATAGATTATATAATATCCATTTTACAGATGAGGAAACTAAGGTTCATAACTCAAATGTCGGTTTGATCCATATCAATCCAATCTAATTAAATATAAATCTAGCATTTATCAAAGCTAAAAGTGAAATAATTAAAAGGGTCCCAACCTCAAGAAGGTTATGGTCTAATAGGGGATATTGTATGTAAATATATACATATACATATACATACATATGTATACACATTTACACATATATATGCACATTGTGTACGTATACATGTGTGTTGTGTGCACATGTGCTCACGCATGAGTTGTCTGCATGCGTATACACGCATGCATACACATATAAACATACTCATGCTTACACACACATGGCAACTGGAGGAGAATGGAGAAAGCTTGTTGCTATGTTGTTGTGTTCGTCCTTCATTTTTGAAGAGGACCATGACATCAGAGAAATGATGACATGACTTGGGCTTGACTTTGTTTTGAGTGAGGGAGGGCTGTGCAAAGTCACCAGTCTCATTTTCTCCTCCTGAGTCACCAGGATCCAGTGACCAAATATTCATAAAGATGAGTGGAGACCACCCAGGATGCAATGGGAGACCTTTTAAGCTAAGGCCTTTTCAGGTACTCATTTGAAGTGAGGTAATGACCATTCAGTGAATAGGCTTCTTTAAAAGGTCGTCAAGGGGATGGCCCCTTTAACAGAAAAGAAAATAAATAGATAAAACTCTCTGGGAGGGGCAGGAGTCTCAGAGTTGATGCTTCAAAGAGAGACTGCTACTATTGACTTTCACTCTAAGCCAGGAGGGTCCAAAGCCCACCATTGAGTAGAGGTTGGGCAGGGACCCTTCCCTGTTCAATCCATGACATCCAGAGTGCATGGGGTCCAAGGCCTTAGGGGAGTCAAGATAGAAGGGAAAGAAAGGGAAGGGAAGGAAGGAATAGAGTCTACATCTACATTGGCCTTGACTCCAAGGCCAGTGCAACATTCTGGTAGGCTCAGGATTTTAGGAGCCTAAATTTAGAGCCAGAAGGGGATATAGCACTTATGAAGTCCAGCTCTCTCCTTTTACCAATGAGGAAACTGAGGCCTAGAGTGACTAAATGGCATAATAAGCAGTTGAGGAAATATTCAAATCTAGGTCTTCTTAATTCTGGGTTCAGCATTCTATCTACTCACTCACCCCTCCTAGGCTACACTTCCTGCCGGAATCCTAATAAAGCTGCTCCCAGCCACAGTATTCTAACTTTCTTATAGACCTCACTCAATAGCAAGCCCACTGTCCCTACTTAGCTACTCACCACCCTCCACTCCCATTCAATATCCTAACTTCCTCATATATGCCTCACTTCTCACTGGAAAAATGGATGTGTCCATCAATTCATATTTCTCACAGAACAGCAGGCATGTCCTTGTGATGGGATACCAGCCACTGCCTCTAGCTAGTCCCTGATGCAGACCCATTCCTCATATTTCCCACAGAAATAGCAGATGTGTCTGTGCACTCAATCACAGACACATCCATGTAGCCTTATACAGGACCATAATACTCTACCAATCAGAAAGCATCATCATCAGGATGCCCAAACAGAATGTAGACCCCTAAACAATAGAAGGGACTTTCCTTAAGTAGGCATCTGCATAGTAATAGTTAAGATCTGACCTTGAGGGAAGAAGTCCAGGGCCAAGAGGGGGAGTAACAACATGCACTTTCTAGAGCACTGCCCCCAAGCCCAGCCAAATACCTGTAAAAAACGGCTCTAAACAAACTCTGGAACTGCAGAACCCACAGAATAATGAAGTGAATCAAATATCCTGCCAAGATTTTTTTTGGAATTCCTGGAAGGTCATTAGGAAGTTACCATCACACCATGCTAGGGGCAGGGTGCTGGCAGAGACAGGACCTGAACAGGCTTTGGGAAGCCTGAATCTCTCACACCTGTGGCAGTTTCCAGACTTAAGGACCTCAAAACTCCGAGGACAAATTAGAAGGTCAGTGGAAAAAACCTGTGGGGCCAGTGTGGGAGAGTGGTGTGATCTGTCCCCAGCAGCTACAGTAGCAGCAGGGGTAGAGACAGTGACAGTTTCTGGAGCTCTAGGTACATAGATTGTGGCTGGGAGGGGTGAGTGGGTGACAGTACACCTCCCCACCCCCACTGGAAGAAGAGAACTACCTTGAGAAAGAGTTCAAAAGTCAAGTGAATGGCTGGGGAAATGAGCAAAAACAGAAAAAAGAATCAGACTATAGAATTTTACTTTGGTGACAAGGAAGATCAAAGCATGTAAACAGAAGAAAACAAAGTCAAAGCTCCTCTATCCACAACATCCAAGAAAAATATGAATTAGTCTTAGGTCATGGAAGAGCTCAAAAAGAATTTTGAAAATCAAGTAACAGAAGCAGAGCAAAAGTTGGGAAGAGAAATGAGTGATGCAAGAAAATTATGAAAAACACCCCAAAAATGCTGAAGAAAAGAATGCTGCAAAAAATAGACTAATCCAAATAACAAAAGAGATCCCAAAAACCAATGAAGAGAAGAATGACCTAAAAAGCAGAATTGGCCAGATGGGAAAAGAGATCCAAAAGCTCACTGAAGAAAACAATTCCTTAAAGATTAGAATTGAGCATATGGAAGCTAATGACTTTATGAAAAATCATGAATTTATAAAACAAAACCAAAGGAATGAAAAAATAGCAGACAATGTGAAATATCTCATTGGAAAAATAACTGACCTGGAAAACAGATCCAGGAGAGACAATTTAAAAGTTATAGGACTACCTAAAAGCCATGATCAAAAAGAGCCTAGACATCATTTTTCAAGAAATAATCAAGGAAAACTGCCCTGATATTCTAGAACAGGAGGGTAAAATAAATATTCAAAGAATCCGCTGGTTGCCTCCTGAAAGAGAACCCAAAAGGAAAACTCCTAGGAATGTTGTAACCAAATTCCAGAGCTCCCAAGTCAAGGGGGAAATATTGCAAGCAGTCAGAAAGAAGCAGTTGGAGTACTGTGGAAGTGCAATCAGGATAACACAAGATCTAGCAACTTCTACATTAAGGGATCAAAGGGCTTGGAATATGATATTACAGAAGTCAAAGGAACTAGGATTAAAACCAAGAATCAACAACCCAGAAAAACTGAGTATTATACTTCAGGAAAAAATATGGTCATTCAATGAAATAGATGATTTTCAAGCATTCTTGATGAATAGACCAGAGCTGAATAGAAAACATGACTTTCAAACACAAGAATCAAGAGAAGCATGAAAAGGTAAACAGGAAAGGGAAATCATAAGAGACTTACTAAAGTTAAACTGTTTACATTCCTCCATGGAAAGATGATATTTATAACTCTTGAGACTTTTCTCAGTACTAGGGTAGTTGGAGGGATTATATACATATAGACAAGAGGGCACAGGGTGAATTGAATAGGAAGGGATGATATCTAAAAAAATAAAATTAAAGGGTGAGAGAGGAGTATATTTGGAGGAGAAAGGGAAAAATAGAATGGGGCAAATAATCTCTCACATAAAAGAGGCAAGAAAAAGCTTTTTCAATGGAAGGGAAGAGAGGAGAGGTGAGAGGGAAAAAGTGAGCTTTAATCTCATCACATATAGTTTAAGGAAGGAATAACATGTATATTCAATTTGCTATGAAAATCTATCTTACACTACAAGAAAGTAGGGAAGAAGTGGATAAAAGGAGTGTGGAGGGAATGATAGAGGGGAGGGCAAATGGGAGGAGAGTGTAATTAGAAATAAATACTTTTGAGGAGGGATAGGTTCAAAAAAGATAATAAAATAAATGGGGGACAGGATAGGGTGGAAGGAAATGTAGTTGGTCTTTCACAACACAACTGCTATGGAAGTCTCTTGCATGACTACACAAGTATAACTTGAATTACTTGCCTTCACAGTGTGGATGAATGGGGAGGGAGGAAGGGAAAGAAGTTGGAACTCAAAGTTTTATAAACTAATGTTAAAAATTGTTTTTACATGTAACTGGGAAATAAGATATACAGGCAATGGGATATAGAAATCTATCTTGCCCTACAAGAAAATAGAGGAGATGGGGATAAGAGAAGGGAGGAGTGTGACAGAAGGGAGGATAGCTTGGGGAAGGGGTAACCAGAATGTACACTGTCTTGGGGTGGGCAGAGGGGATAGATGGGGAGAAAATTTGTAACTCAAAATCTTGTGGAAATGAATGTCGAAAACTAAACATAAATAAATAAATTAAAATTAAAAAAAAGAGAATTGACCTAGAGTGAATTTATGGCATAGAGAATCTTATTATACTATCATTACCACATATGCATACCCCCAATGAGTTTTTTCTCTATGTATTGTGGGTAATCTCATACAAAGTTCCACTGTGGCTAGAAACCCCTCCCCTATTACCTAATCTGTTAACAAGCCCTCCTACCTTTTTAATATCCATAACTTCTGTTATATATTTGCATCTCTATCCCATAAAGATCTATCTTTCTTTCTTTTGAAGTTGCTGGTTCCTCTTGGAATTTAGCCCGCTTCACGAGAGGCGCCAATCTCAGTCAATGCCTATACTTAGATTAGAGGTGGTCTGACTGAAGTCTTTGAGACAGTTCCACCATAACACACCATTTAACTGCAACAATTTTTGGCATCCCTGGGTAGGCAGAACCTAAACCCCAATACTACCTCTTACATTGCTACTCATATTCACTTTATTTCAATTTGTAGCCTAGAGCATCATGATCTCTTTTAAGCCATACTTACTAATGTATTAGAAAATAATAGTTCTCAAGGAATTTTTTTTTAAGAAACTGTCACTTAAAAATAAATATTAAGCCAATATAATAGAACATAAATTGCAATGAAGCTCACTATTTTCTAGATTCTATTGAAGGATAATAACTATATTTAATAAAGATCTGATAGACTGAGGATGCTACTCTCTAAGAAAAAGAGAAGAGCTGGCCCTAGGTAAAAGCACATTAGACAGTTTCAAGCCCTATGGGGGTAGAGTACTGGAAGGTGCACAAAAGAGACAGTGAGTGTAAGTGGTGATACTCTGAACAGCTGACACTAAAACCACAGACATTCCCTGGGGGTTTTATCTTTACCTACATTTATATATGCTACAATACGTATACACACATATTCATATGTATACACATTTAGTATTTATATAGCATTTTAAGGTTTGAAAATACAGATATCTAATTTTATCCTCATGGTAACATAAAAATTCTGAGAGATAGGTGTTATTATTGCTATTACCTTTTTACAAGATGAGGAAAGTGAAGCAGATAGATGTTAGGTGACTTGTGGGTCACACAGCCAAATTTGAATTCAGGTCATTCTATCACATGTTCTCTCTCTCTCTCTCTCTCTCTCTCTCTCTCTCTCTCTCTCTCTCTCTCTCTCTGTCTCTCTCTCTGTATACACATATATTATATGTATTATATATGTGTGTATGTATGTATATGTATACATATATATTTAGAGAGAGAAGCTATATAGAGATCTTTATATATATATGTGTATATATATATATATATATACACATATATATATATCAAGGAGTCAACAAACATTTATTAAGTATTTACTATTTGTCAGGCACTGTACTAAGCCTTGATGATTCAAAAAGTGGCAAAAAGATAGTCCTTGCCTTCAAAGGGCTAAAAATTTAACAAGGGAGACAAGATGTAAACAAATGTATACAAACAAGCTCTATACAGGATAAATAGGAAATAGAGGGAAGGCAGTAGAATCAAGAGGGGTTAGGAAAGGCTTCTTGTGACAGAAGGGATTCCACTTAGGATTCCACTTAAAGGAAGCCAGTAGGTAGAGATGAGGAGGGAGAATATTCCACGCATGAAGTCAGCCAGAGAAAATGCCTAGAAGGTATATGTATAATGCATATATGTTCATGTTCGTGTAAATATGTATGTGTATGCATATATATGTATTTGTGTGCATATGTATGTATATATATCACAGTTTTAAACATAACAGAAATATTACAGCTTAAAATGCTGCTGTACTTTTTCATCATAAGAATAAATAGCTATAATATTCCACATATAAATGTGTGTGTATGTATAGATACAGATACAGATAGGTAGATAGATAGATGGATGGATGGATGGATGGATGGATAGACGGATGGACGGACGGACGGACGGATAGACGGATGGACGGATGGACGGACGGACTGATGGATGCACATAAACTACCATAAACCTTCACTCTCTTATCCAATTCAACTCAATCTAAATTCAACAAATATTATTAAATTACTATTCTATGTAGGTGGTTGGTATTATATATGATAAATAATGAGGAAAGAAGAGAATTTATATGATACGATCCCTGTCCTCATGGAGTTTATAGTTTAATTGGAAGAAATGAACACCCCACAGAAAAATGAAGGTACCAGTTTTATACCCTCTTTCGCATTCTGACTTCCTTTTTATGGTTTCATTTTCCAAGATTTTCTTTGAAGTTTCTTTCTTTTTTTTTCTTTCTTTTTTTTTTACTTAATTGCAACATACACAAGTGAGAGAGGATGAGGTTGAAGGTCAGGTGTGCTTTGCTTTGATCTGTGTCCTTGATTGAAGATAGTATTAACAACTTCCAAAATCAGTATCATATGGTGACTTTCATTCATTTCACTTGTGGAATTTGCACATGTGAAGATTCTGTCTAGTTATACTCCCTAGAACCTGACCATCTAAAGGTTACTCATTGATAAATTTCTTTCCCCAGAAACATTTACTCTTATTTGATTAACAGCTTAAATGCATGCAAACAGGAAGCCTAAGTTGTTTTTTTTTTATTACTCATTAAGATTAGCTTCCTATTTCTGTCTGCAGAACTGAACAATGAGAAGACAATTCTCTATCACAAGAACATATAAATATTGATATTCCTCCAGAGTAAGTTTCCATTCTTCTGGCCCCATTGTGATGAAAATGTGGAAAGAGTTGCTGGTTTCTTTGAAAAAAAAAATCAATGAAAATATCAAGACAAGGCATAATGTCAAGTAAGTCCAATAATCAGATAGCTGCTAATGGCTAAAAGAATCATGAGGTGGACAAAAATGAAGTTTTAAGATGATGTAGGTTACTAAACAAAAGCTTCCCTGATCTTTTAACTAGAGTGAAAATGTTTAGGATTTATCGTCCATCCCTGCCTGCTTTCTGAGAGGTTATCTAATTACCATTTTTTGTGCTTGACTCTACCCTTTATCTTGGCCTAGAGATACCCTGAAACAGCACATTTTGTCTTTCTGTCAGGACATGCCGAACAATCCCACGTACAAAGAATGAGAAAATGAAGCCAGACAGCAGCTGGAATAGACCCAGTTTCTAGACATTCCCATCACAAATAACGAGTAAGACAAAGAGCGTAGGATACAATAGCAAATGAAAAGTGACCTGCTTCCTGTACCATCAGAGGCAGGTTCTGACTAAGAACTGGAAATTCCTGGATAGAGACCAAAGAAGGTCCTAATAAGAAACAGCAGGCCACAGCCTGGCATAGAAGAAAGGGTTTAGAAGGAGCATTGCCAGGCCTGCATTCTAATCTTATTCTTTGATATTGGAGAGTTTATCTAATTTGTCTGGGACTCAGTTTCTTTATGTACAGAACAAGGAGATTGAATCAGATCTATCAATCAACAAACCTCCATTTAGCACCGATCATTTGACAGAAACACAATTGCAAAAACAAGAGATTCCCTGCTCTCAGGAAGCTAAAGGTGAGGGGGGAGTGAAGGGGAGAGTAGATGGAGACAGCATGTGCATATATAATAAAAACAAGGAAAATGCAGGAGAAAGGGCATTAGTAGCTAAGCTAAGGGGATCAGGAAAGGCTTTATGTAGAAGGTAGCACTTGACCTGAGCTCAGAGATTGGGGAATAGAATGAAGGATTTGAAAACAAAAAAACCCAAAATGAACCCCATTCTCCTCAACCTCCCACCACTATCTGGAGGCCAGTTTTGCTGGGAGTTCCTTGAAGCTAGGCAGGAAGAATTGTGTCTTCAAGTAGTACCTGAGTGATTACAAGCAAGGGCATGTTCCTGGCCCACTCTCAAATCTAAAGGATAAAGTCTGATGGTCTGATTCACTGAACTGTAACACCTAGGGTCTTTACATTTTCAAACAAGGATTCTCAACCTAAAGTTTGAAGACCACCCTTCCCCAAAGGGATTACAGATAGAGTTCAGGTGGTCCATGAATTTTTAAAAATGTTTTTAATAACTATTCCCCAAAAGAACTATTTTATTAGTTTAAATATTATTTTAATATGCTATTATTATATGTTAATATATTGTATATAATGAAACATATATTAATATACCAGCAATAAAAATATTATGAGGAGTGCGTAGACTTCATCAGATTGCCAAAAAGGAATCATAACATGCGGGAAAAAAAACAATTAAGCATGCCGCTTCTAGAGAGAGAACCATAAGACAGCAACCTGTAAGATGATTTATTCCAACCCCCTCATTTTAGAGATGGAGAAACTGAGGCCTGAAGAAATGAGGTCACTCACCAAAATAGAATATGTATCCATAATGGTTATGGTGATTTTCTTTTCTGAACAAGCGTGCCCTTCTCATTACCTCCCCCCATGCAAAAAAAAACAAAAAACAAAAGACAAAAACCAGCCAGCAGGTAAGAAGGGCCAGGAAATGAAGCAGGCTGTAGATTTCACTAGCCACTGCTGCGAGTAGGGCATGTTTACTTAAGTGTAGAAAAAGGAAAATATCCTTTCACTGAAGAAGTAGAGCTCTCATAAACCATCTAGTGGGGCAGGGGCTGAGTGGAGGCGTAAGATGAAAAATTGCTCAAGTACAAGGTGAAATATATAGTATGTCCAAAGAAAAGGCCAAAGGGTTTTGTAGGTTTGAACAGGGACTAGATAAAAATCCAGGTGCTTGGATCAGGGAAGGCTTGAAGGAGGAAGTGGTGTTTGAATTGGGCCTTGAAGGACAGATAGGATTTCCATGAGTTAGATGTGGGAGCATTACAGGAAGGAAAAAATGACAGCAAACATGTCACTGAGCTGTCAATGCTTATTCACAGAATAGACACTAAGACAGTTTGTGAAGGTCAGATTTTAAAGATTGCCTGAAATATAGTTAAGAATAGGAAGATACAAGCTACTATAGTGGACCTGTGATTTTATTAGTTAAATCAAGACAAAAGGAATTTATTAAGTGGCTACTATGTGTTAGGAGCTGTGCTAAGTACTGGGGACACGTAGAAAGGAAAAAGAAAATACCCAGACATTGCTTTGGAATTACCATTTTAATGGGGGAGACAATACACAAGCCACTCTGAACATATTTGATATATATTGGGTAAACTAGAAAGAATTTCAAAGGGAAGCAATTAAGATTAAGGAGGAAGGAGAAGGGCTTCTTACAGAAGGTAGAATTCTGGCTGAGACTTGAAGAAAGCCAGGAGCCAAGGCTGAGGAGAGAGAGAGTTCCAGGTATAGGGAAAAGCCAGTGAAATTCAAGGAGTCAGGAGGAATATCTTGTGCAAGGAACAGCAAAAAGGCTTGTGTCACTGGATTACAGAGTTCATGTTGGCTCCATTTACCTGCTGGCTTAGAGTGATTATCAATAGTAACAGTTTCTCTTTCCCTCCCAGTTTGATTTAGTTATTTTTTCTTTGCTCATTAAAAGGGCTGTTCTCTGACTACTTCTTAAAGAGACCTATTCACTCAATGGGTGTTACCTTGCTCTAAGTAAGTATCTGAAAAGACTTAGCCTAAAAAGGTCAAGGTCTCCCATTGCATCCTGAGCCATCTCCAGTCATCCTGATGAATATCTGGTCACTGAATCCAGGAGAATCAGGAGGAAAAAATGAGACTGGTGACTTTGCACAGCCCTCCCTCACTCAAAACAAAGTCAAGTGTAGATCATGTCACCGTTTCTCTGATGTCATGGTCTTCTTCAAAAAACAAAGGATGAACATAACAGTAACAATTTGTTGGGAAAGAAGGTGTAAAATTGTGAAAATGGTAGAAAGGGGCAGGGCAATGAAGCCCTCCATGAAAATCCCACTTCTATTGATTTAGATGGCAGCTACTCCATGCCTTCAAACTTACCAGTAAAAGATTTGCCAAGTAATCTCATTTCAAGTGGAGATCATTGTACTCTTTATACACTTATTGGAAGGGTCCAGTACTATGCTTGAGAGATGATAGATACTTAGCAAATGCTCATTGAGTGTCTGAAGGTTTCTTTTTGTTTGTTTAGTATCTCAGGGGCTCGGATATGACACACCCAGGTTGTCCTTGCGTTGTCTCTGATTCCCGTTATAGGAAAGTATAGAGCACTGATCCAAAGATAGTTATTAGATCATAGGTAGAGAATGAGAAAAAGACCCCAGAGACCATCAACTCAATTAAAATTAAGCGCATTATTCAAACAAACATTTATTCCAACCTCCTAATTCTACAAAGGAAGAAATAGAGGAGCAAAGTTAAGTGAATTCATAGTCACCTAGATAGTTAGTGTCTAAGAATGGATATGAACCAAGGTCCTTAATCTCCAGAGCCCTTCCCACCCCCACCACACAGTTACTTTTCTTGTTTGTTCAATCATTTCAGTCCTATTGGACACTCTGTGACCCACTTGTGGTTTTGTTGGTAAAGATACCAGACTGGTTTGCCATTTCCTTCTCTAGCTCATTTTACAGAGGAGGAAACTGAGGCAAACAGGGTTAAGTGACTTGTCCAGGATCATACAACTCTTAAGCATCCAAGGCTGATATTGAGCTCAGGTCTTTCTGACTTTCTGACAAAAACACTCAAGCTTTCCAAATGTAAGCTAGCCCCATCCATGCTTCCTTATTGTCCGTTGGTAGTCGCTTTACAAGATATACACGATGATGGATGAACTCAAGGGCTGCTTGTCTGGCCATGGGTCATTACCTTAATAGCTTGGGGCCCTTGAGCAATAGGACTTTTTCCTCTCATTTTGGTTTTCCCTCACAGATGAGGTGCATTTATCTTCCTGTCGTTACTTTGGATATCACCAAAGCCACCCTTCCCTGCTCTGGGACTAGATGTAACTGAAGTTCTAAAGTACCTCATTTTCAATAAGGAGTCATTGCTTCTTGTATTAAATTCCCACTAGAGAAACAAAGTAGAATAAATTAACATTCTCCGTTACAGACTCATCTCTTGATCTTCCAAGGACAAAGAATTACAAAGCAGAGCAACTCAGAGTATAAGTGTCACTGAGGGATATATGTAAGGAACGTTAAAATGAAATACTGAAATTTACATAAGAAATTAATATGAATAATAAAATATTAACATGTAAATTATATACTTAATAATTTATTATATAATATATTAATTTAAATGTATAAACATTAAAACATACATATATAAGAAATATGAACATTATGTAATATTGATATAATCCTAGTATATATGATGGAATTTATAATTATATGGTATATATTATACATTATGCATGTGATATAGAATACATATATAACATATAGGTATTATGTGGGGAAAGTCAGATGGTTCAGTGGGCAGAGCACTGGGCCTAGTATCAAGAAGACAAGAGTAAAAATCCAGCCTCAGATACTTACTAGTGACCCTGGGTAAGTCACTTATTCTCTACTTTAATCCACTGGAAATGGAAATAGCATATCTTTGCCAAGAAAATCCCATGAAGAGTAGTGGTAGACTATGGTCCACAGGATCGTGAAGAGTTGGACATGACTGAACTACTGAACAACATAGATATGGCATATAAAGCATATGACACATACATGTGTATTATATAACTCAACATGTATACAAATCCTGTAGTCTAAATTTATTTTATCTTAGTTGGGTACAATAAATGGGGGAGCATCTAGGTGATGCCATAACACATAGAGTACTAAGTCTAGAGTCAGGAAGACATCTTCCTGTGTTCAAATCTGGCCTCAGACTCTTACTAGCTTTGTGACCCTGGACAAATCACTTCACCCTGTTCGTCTGTTTCCTTACCTGCAAAATGACCTGGAGAAGGAAATGATAAAGTTTTCCAGTATCTTAGCAAAGAAAACCACCAGAATGAGTCACAATGGATCAAATATAGCCGAAATGACTGAACAACAACAAATGAAGGGAGAAGCACATAGAAGGAGGTCCTGAAGTTCATTGTTAAAGGATCTGATTTCCAATTTCAGCTCTGCCACTTAATACTTATGTGATCTTGGGCAGGACCCTTAGCTGCTCTGGTCCTCAGTTTCCTCAACTGAAAACAAGGGTGTCAAGCTTGTTAACTTTCAAGGTCCCTTCTGATTCTACATCTATATCTCATACAGAAGATATGATTTTACCTTACTTTTGTGTCCCAGGCCTGTGGTTTCATTGTTGGAAGGCAAGTTACCCTTTTCACATTGCTAGGGTCATGCACACCCACAATCCAGAAAATCCATGTAAAAAGTTTTGGTCCTCCTTTCATACCAGAGAAGTCTGAATTGTTATGATATTAAAAGTTAAAAATATGTTGATGTTATGCAATACTATACATATAGCTTATACATTTCTTAGTTTCTAAACTTTTTCTGTGTCATTGTCTGGCCTTTGGCTGTCAGTGGTGGCTTCCACACAACTCCCCCAAAATTTCCACTTAATTTCTTATGCTAACCTGCAATATATTGAAACCATGATGAGGAAAGTCTCAGTGTGGAAGGGATAGCTATACACAGATGCTCAATTTTTTGAAATGTTATGAACCTAGAAAGTTACCCTTGGGGGCACAAATAGGTTAACTGTCTTTCCTACAATTCCCAGGCTAGTAGTAATTCCCAAGCTTTTGTCCCAGATAGAAAATGAGACCTTTCTGACTTCAATACCAGACCTTCATCCTCTAAGTCTATTGATTTTGATTTCACTTATTCAAGATGATACACATTCAGTCATATTGTGGTTAAATTGGTTATCTCTTCCTTCAGCTAAGGGATCTTGGGGAGATGTTTATTGAAATTCTCCCAAGGATGAACTGTTATGGAACAATGAGGGAGGCATTCTGCAAGACAAGAGTGAGGACAGACTCTCTGCCTCTACCTTTCCTATATTTAAAACTTGGAAATGGACTCTACCATCTGTTTAGTTCTCACCTCATGCATGGTGAAGCCTGTGTCCAAAAAATCCCCATCTTTGTATGTTTTTTGCATGAGGGATACATTTTCTACCTTGAAGAATTCTCCTATTTGGTCCTTAACCATTCTCCTCTGCCTTTGCTCTGCTCCTTTTCTATCCCTCCATCCCCATTTGAAAGATTTATAAGGGCAAAGTATTAGGCCTGCTATCTGTGATTATCCTGTAAACACTGGATCCAGTCAATTGTACTAGGCTTTCAGCATCCTTAATAGAGGCAGTATGGTGATAACCTTTGAAAGAAGACCCTAACTGAGGAGGCAGGAGTGTGATAAGGCCTAGTCATCAAAAGAGAGCAGTGGGTGGAACTAAGGATTAGGTTTTAAAGAAGCCCTGATTAAATTACACATTCTGGAAAAGGTCAGTCTCAGAAGGTGGTGTGGACCACTGATAAGATTATCCCATAATTATAATGGTCTCCTAAAACAAATATATAAATGAGCCAAGAGACAAAGGCAGTTCCTCCCTCCCCAAACTTAAGGGAAATTGGGTCTCCTAGTTTAGACTTGCTGAGAAGGTGATTCTTTTCTATATTCCAAATATGCTGTATTCAATAAGTCAGGAAACAGGAGAAGAATGAGGAACATCAGAAAAGAAGGTATTCTTCTCTAATAAATGCATGTGACATAAATCAACAGGAAAAGCAAACACATGAGCCATCAGAAAGCATGACACACTTTTTTCTGTGGGGGTAACCTCAATCTCCATGTTTGCTTGACAGAAAATCTCCAGAATAAGCAAGTTCAAGGATAGCTATTGACAGGGAGGCAAAATGAGATGAATTTTTAATAAGGCATGGGGAAAAAAATGTCCAGATAGAGCAAGAATTAGGTAAAACCACTGTTGTGAAGGCAAGGCAGAGGACAGGATACTTGGCCCAGATGAACTATATCCTCAGATACTAAAAGAAGAAATAAGGTAGGACCAAGATGGCAGATTAAGGGCAATCACCTCGCTGAACTCTTCCAATATTCCCCTCTAAACAACTTAAAAATATGCTTTGATTCAAATTTTTGAGAGGCAAAGCCAACAAAAGGTCATAGTGATGTATTTTTCCAGCCTATGGTAGCTTAGGGATCTGCAGGAGAAGTTCGTGCACTTGTGGAGGCCTGTCCAGAGCCTTCCTCTGTGGCAGTGACAAAATGAGCCAAAGCAGCAGCAGGAGCTGTGGCAGCTTCAGGAGCTGTTGGCCCACAGATGGTAAGAGGGTCGGACAACTGGTCAGAAGGATTACAGGGCATTCTTTGCTGGCACTGGATATAGCTGGCAGTGATTGGCAACTCTATTGCGTAGATGCAGTTCTGGGTCAAAGCCTAAGAAACCCCGGGGGTCAGTCTCAAGAGAGAAAGGCACCAGTCTTTGTCAAAGCAAAGAGGAGTTCTAGCATTTGCAACAACAGGGGTTGGGCACCCTTCCTTGCAAAAGACCAGAGAGTAGACCAAAATAACAGTGAGCATACCTCTCCCAGGATCTTGAAAGCACCAAAAACTTGCAGACCCCTAGAACTGGCTGCATGAAAAAGCCTGAAACATGGGATAGTGCTTCCGTAGCTTCACATGAGCAGAAACAAACTTTAATAATAAATTTCAGAGTGAAAATATAGGCTGAAAAGATGAAGAAAAAACAAAAGGAAAAAATAATTTAATCATAAAAGCTACTATGGTAATGGGGAAGAGTAAGATAAAAACTCAGGGGAAAAAAGCTACCAAAAAACTCAAAGGAAAATTCTAAGTGGACCAAACCCAACAAGAAATCCTAGGGCAGTTAAATAGAGAGATGTGAGTGGTAGATAAAAAATTGGGAAAATAAATATGAGTGAAAAAAAGAAATTTATGACAAGAGAATTGACATCTTGGTGAAAGAGGAACAAAAAAGTGAAAAAAATTTTACCCTAAAAATCAGAATTGGCAAAATGGTTAAAGTGACATAAATATCTGAAAAAAAGAACTCCTTAAAGAACACAATTAGCTAAATTAAATATATATATATATATATATATATATATATAAATTCTCTGAAGAAAATAATTCCTCAAATATTAGAAAAAAAATATCAGTGGGATGCTAATGACTCCATGACATATATACGAAAATAACAAAGTAAAGTCAAAAGAATGAAAAAGTAGAAGAAAACGTGAATTATCTTATTGGAAAAGCAATTGAGCTGGAAAATAGATTGATGAGAGATAATTTAAGAATTATTGGACTACCTAAAAAGTCATGGGTAAAGAAATAGACTAGATATCATTGAAAAGAATTATCAAGGAAAACTGACATGATATCTTAGATCCAGAGGATAAAATAGAAAAGGAAAAAATCCATAGATTGCCTTTAGAAAGTGATTTCAAAATGAAAATGCCCAGGGATATTGCAACCAAATCTCAGACCTCTTAGATCAAGGAGAAAATACTATAAACCACCAGAAAAAAGCAGTTGAAATATTGTGGATCTTCAGTCAGGTTCACACAAGATTTAATGACTTCTACCTGCAAAAATTCCAGGGCTTGGAATATGATACTCTGGGATGCAAAGGATCTAGAATGAGAATCAAGAATAGCCTACCCAGCAAAATTCAGTGTAATCTTTCAGGAGGGAAATGGATATTTAATGAAACAGAGGACTTTCAAGCATTCCTGATGAAAAGACAGAAGTGGAATAAAAATTTTAACTTTCAGATACAAGAATCAAAAGAAACATAATATGGTAAACATGAAAGAGCAATCATAAAAGATTAAACAAAGTTAGACTACCTACATACAGTGAGTAAATTATATTGTAATGATATCCCAAAAATGGAGGAATAAAATCAAATAAAAAGGAATGTACGTGGTGAGGGGGAAAAGGAGAAATAGAACAAGGAAAATTTTCTCACACAAAATATGTCCTCATAAAAGAATTTTTACAATGGAAGAGAAAAGAGTGGGTAGGTAGGAGAGGCAATGCTTGAACCTCACTTTCCTTGGAATAGGTTCAGAGAGAGGAAAAAAAAATATGTGTATATATATATATATATATATATATATATATATATATATATATATATATATATATATATATATATATATATATATATATATATGTATGTATGTATATTAATGTTAAGCTGTGCATAGCAATGTAACTTAACCAATAGAAAAGTAAAAGAGGAAAAATGATAAAAGGGAAGGCAAGTAAAGGGAAGAATGGGGATTTTGATGTGGGTCAGGATAACAAGGAAGGGGGAAAGAAACAGAAGAAAATGTAATGGAGGGACATACACAGTAATCATAACTATGAATGTGAATGGGATGGGCTCACTCATAAAATGGGAGTAGGTAGCAGAATGAATTAAAAGCCAGAATCCAATAATATGTTGTTCACAAGAGACACACTTGAAACAGAAAGATACACACAGAGCTAAAATAAATCTGTTATGCTTCTGCTGAAATAAAAAAATAAATCTAAAAGTCAGGTGCACAGTCATGATCTCTGAAAAAGCAAAAGCACAAATAGACCTAAATCAGGAATTGATTATACTAAACATTACTCTAAAAAGTACCATGGAAAATAAAGTACCATCAAAAGATATCAAACATATGAAAAAAATTGCAATTATTTTGTCTGATAAAGGCTTCATTTCTCAAATATAAACTGTGTATAGAACTTGATCAAATTTATAAAAATAAGAGCCATTCTTCAATTGACAAATGGTCAAAGGATATGAATAAGTAGTTTTCAGAATAAGAAATCAAAACTATAGTCACAAAAAAATATTCTACATCACTATTGATTAGAGAAAGGCAAATTGAAACAATTTCAAGGTGCTACCTCATACCTATCAGAAATGACAAATACTGGAGGGGAGAAGGGGAAAATAAGTACACAATGAACTCCTGGTAGAGTAATGAACTGATGCAACAATTCTGGAGAACAATTTGGAACTATATCCAAAGAGCCATACAATTGTGCATATTTTTTATTAATTTATTTAACTTTTAACATTCATTTTCACAAAATTTTGGGTTCCACATTTTCTCCCCTTTTGTCCCCTCCCCCCACCCCAAAACACCGAGCGTTCTAATTGCCCCTGTCTGCCAATCTGCCCTCCCTCCCTCCCCACCCCTTCCCTTTGGAAGGCAAGCTATTCAATATAGGCCAGATCTGTGTAGTTTTGCAAATGACTTCCATAATAGTAGTGTTGTGTAAGAACTAATTATATTTCCCTCCATCCTATCCTGTCCCCCATTACTTCTGTTCTCTCTTCTGATCCTGACCCTCCCCATGAGTGTTGACTTCAAATTGCTCCCTCCTCCCCGTGCCCTCCCTTCCATCATCCCCCCCACCCTGCTTATCCCCTTATCCTCCACTTTCCTGTATTGTAAGATAGGTTTTCATACCAAAATCACTGTGCATTTTATTCCTTCCTTTAGTGGAATGTGATGAGAGTAAACTTCATGTTTTTCTCTCACCTCCCCTCTTTATCCCTCCACTAATAAGTCTTTTGCTTGCCTCTTTTATGAGATATAATTTGCCCCATTCCATTTCTCCCTCTCTTCTCCCAATATATTTCTCTCTCACTGCTTGATTTCATTTTTTTAAGATATGATCCCATCCTCTTCAATTCACTCTGTGCACTCTGTCTCTATGTGTGTGTGCGTGTGCGTGTGCATGTGTGTGTGTGTAATCCCACCCAGTACCCAGATGGTGAATAGTTTCAAGAGTTACAAATGTTATCTTTCCATGCAGGAATGTAAACAGTTCAACTTTAGTAAAGTCCCTTATGACTTCTCTTTGCTCTTTACTTTTTCATGCTTCTCTTCATTCTTGTGCTTGAAAGTCAAATTTTCTTTTCAGCTCTGGTCTTTTCATCAAGAATGCTTGAAAGTCCTCTATTTCATTGAAAGACCAATTTTTCCCCTGAAGTATTATATTCAGTTTTTCTGGGTAGGTGATTCTTGGTTTTAGTCCTAGTTCCTTTGACTTCTGGAATATCCTATTCCATGCCCTTCGATCCCTTAATGTGGAAGCTGCTAGATCTTGTGTTATCCTGATTGTATTTCCACAGTACTTGAATTGTTTCTTTCTAGCTGCTTGCAATATTTTCTCCTTTATCTGGGAACTCTGGAATTTGGCCACAATGTTCCTAGGAGTTTCTCTTTTTGGATCTCTTTCAGGCGGTGATCTGTGGATTCCTTGAATACTTATTTTGCCCTCTGGTTCTAGAATCTCAGGGCAGTTTTCCTTGATAATTTCATGAAAGATGATGTCTAGGCTCTTTTTTTGATCCTGGCTTTCAGGTAGGCCCATAATTTTTAAATTGTCTCTCCTGGATCTATTCTCCAGGTCAGTTGTTTTTCCAATGAGATATTTCACATTATCTTCCATTTTTTCATTCCTTTGGTTTTGTTTTGTGATTTCTTGCTTTCTCATAAAGTCATTAGCCTCCATCTGTTCCATTCTAATTTTGAGAGAATTATTTTCTTCAGTGAGCTTTTGAATCTCCTTTTCCATCTGGCTAATTCTGCTTTTGAAAGCATTCTTCTCCTCATTGACTTCTTGAACTTCCTTTGCCAATTGAGTTAGCCTATTTTTCAAGGTGTTATTTTCTTCAGCATTTTTTGGGGTCTCCTTTAGCAGGGAGCTGATCTGCTGTTTATGCTTTGACTACATGTCTCTCATTTCTCTTCCCAGCTTTTCTTCCACCTCTCTAACTTGATTTTCTATGAGCTCTTCTATGGCCTGAGCCCATTGAGTGGGCTGGGATATAGAGGCCTTGACTTCTGTGTCTTTGCCTGATGGTAAGCATTGTTCTTCCTCATCAGAAAGGAAGGGAGGAAATGCCTGGTCCCCAAGAAAGTAACCTTCTGTAGTCTTATTTTTTCTGGGCATTTTCCCAGCCAGTGACTTGACTTCTGAATGTTCTCTTCACACCCACTTCGCCTGCGGATCCTCCCAGCCAGTGCTTGGGGTTTGAGATTCAAATGCTGCTTGCCAGCCTCAGGGCTTTAGGCGGGGGCAGGGCTGCTATTCAGTGTGAGATTAAGTTCAGGTGCTCAGGTTGGGGCAGGGCCACCTCACGGGCACAGTTCCCTCAGGGGGTTTATGCAGAGACCTTCAACAATGGATCTGGGCTCCTGCCTGCTTGGGGAGCCCCGGTCCCTCTCCACCCGCCAAAGAGACCTTCTCACCAACCCCTGTCACCTGTGGGTAGAGGGACTCGCGTGGCCGCTGCAGATTCCGTCCCTGAAGCCTGCTCAGATCTTTTTGTCTCGGTGCCACGGCAGGGCTGTACTCAGCTCCCAGTCCTGGCACCCAGTCCGCCGGGCGAAGGACCTTTTGCGAGAGGTTTGCAGGTCTCTCTGGAACAGAAATCTCCCTCGCTCCAATGTTCTGTGGCCTCTGGGTGCAGAATTCACAGTGAGTTACTTTTTTGTAGATGTTCTATGGGTTGTGGGTTTGGAGCTATATGTATGTGTGTCTTTCTACTCCGCCATCTTGGCTCCGCCCCCACAATTGTGCATTTTGATACAATGATACCACTACTAGGTCCATCTCAGACATCAAAGGAAAAGAACCTATATATACAAAAAATATTTATTGCTGATCTTTGTGTGGTGGCAAAGGATTGGAATTTGAGGGTATGCTCATCAATTGGGGATCAGTTGAACAAGTTGTGACATATGATTGTGGTAGAGTATTATTGTGTTCAAGGTTTCGGAAAAACTTGGAGAGACCTATAGGAACTGATAGAAAATGAAGTGAGAAGAAACGGGAGGTTATTGTGCACAAAAATAGCAATGAGGTAATGGTGATCAACTGTGAGAGACTTGTTTATACTCTGATCAGTATAATGATCTAAGACCATTCCAAAAGACTCATGATGAAACAAATAACCTGTCCACTCCAGAGAGACAGCTTATAAACTCTGAACTCAAAGAGGGAAGAAGATATGAACACACTCAGTTGTGTATAGAAATATAACTTACCCAATAAGGAAATAGGAGGCGAAATTGAAATGTAAGTTCTCACTTTTGCTATTTTTCTTGTTTTTTTTTTTTTTTTTTTGCAATATGACTAAACATGGAAATGTATTTTGTATGATTTCATATGTATAACTGATATATTGCTTGTCTCCTCAGTGGGTGGAGAAGTGGGAGAGAGGGAAAGAATTTGTAACTCAAAGTTTTAAAAGAATGTTAAACATATATAATAAATTAAATTTTTTAAAGAAGAAGAAAGGGCAAATATAATTACCAAACTCCAATCAATGTTATTCTATGTGGAAGATTTTGTCAGAGAGCTTGAGTTTGAATGCCAGTTCTGTTTATTTTATGTGTCACTTTGGGAAAGTCATTTGACTTCTTGGAGTCTCAGGTATTCATTTGAGGTTGAAGAAGATAACCTTCAAATGACCTTCTAGTTCCAAATCAATGATCCTATTAATTGTCTTAGATGGACCTTTCTAATCCACTTGGCTCAAAGTAATTAAGTAGATTTGGGAAGAAACAATTTGCCATCTCTCATTCTTTTCCTTCAGATAGAGGCATTTTGTTTTTCAATCTATAGAACAAAATCTAACAATAAATATGACATACCAGAAGCAGAGGAAACACAGGATCCAGGGCATTTTACAGGGGAAAACAACATATGGGTTTTTATGAGCTACACTTATAGTAAAAGACATAGCAATTTGAAAACCTGAGTATTGAAATGGTAAATGCAAAATGTGGAAAGACCTCGTTATATTGAAACTGGTGTGAAACTCATAAACATTATAGAGGGTATGTGGAAGGCTTACAAAAGCATCTTACAGGATAATCGTCATGGATGGGTTGATACTAGTAATGGCAGAGAGAGTAACTATGTCCGTCTTGGAGAAGTAAAGGAAAAACACACAAATTTTTAAATTTATTTCAAATGTAGACAGTATTTATTAAGGGATTTCTGTGGTCAATACACTATGTCAGGTATTAGAAACACAAAAGCAAAAACAAAGAAGAAGCAATCACTGCTCTCAAGCAGCTTTCTTTCTATTGGGGAATCGATCAGAGACAATTTATTAAAGACCCACTATGTGCCAGCCATTACACTGTTTGTTGTCATTTTTCAGTCACATCAGACTCTTTGTGACCTCATCTGAAATTTCTTGGTAGAGATACTAGCATGGTTTGGATTTCCTTCTCCAGTTCATTTGGCAGATAAGAAAACTAAGGCATATGGAAAGTTAAGTGATTTACCCAGGGTCACCCAACTATTAAGTGTCTAGCATTCTATCCAGTGTGACACTTTTCTGCCCAAACATTGTACTAGGTGCAGGAGAGCAAAAGCTAAAATGAGATAATCAGGAATGTAAAACATAAACAGGTAAGCAAATATTAGCTAATTAGAAGATGGAGTGAGCCACAACAATCAGGGACATCAGAAATTATTTAATTTTTTAGCTGGAAAGATCATTAGAAATAGCTTCTAGTTCATCCTTCTCACTTATAGATTGAGACAATGAGAGAAGAAAAGTAACCCATCAAGGCCACATAGCTAGCTGAAACTAGGGTCTCCTGGCTAAGTCAGGGCTCTTTCTTCTAAACAGAACTACAGAATTTGAAGAGACCTCAGCAATCATGTAATCTAATTCCTATACTAAGAAATCCCCATAAAAAAATCAATTGGCATGTGGTCATCCAGTCTTTACTTGAACACTTCCATAAAGAGAGGGGGAATCTTCTTTCTCAGTCAGTCAATTTCCTGTTGAAATACTCTTAATGATTTCTTCGGTGTTGAACCTAAATTTATTCTTTTCTAGTTTCCATTCTTTGGAGTCAAACTGAACAAGCCTAATTTCTCTCCCATGACATTCCTTCAGACACTTGAAGGTATCTATCATATGACCCTGAGGTTTCTCATTTCCAAGCTAAATGTCCCCAATTCCTTCAATGTTATGCGTTGAAGTAAAGTCATTGAGTGTAGGGAAAATTGTTGGATTAGGACTTGTGACCAAGATTTGACATACTAACTTACTTAACTAATGTGGATATTTACATATGAAGTACTCTTGTGGAACTAATGGCTTTATTAAAATATTTACTCCAGAATAAGATACTAGAACCAGGAGATAAGAAACTTAGAAAAGGAAATAGGGCATCCAAACATATCACAGCCCTACTCCAAAATCCATGTTGGTTCCCTGTTTCCTTTAGGATAAAGTACGATCTCTTCAGTCTCGTATTTAAAGTGCTTCAAAATTGGCTTCCAACTACTTCAGATTTGTTTTCTGGACATACCATTTCCCATTCATGTGCCTTTTTGCAGGTTGCTCTTTAATTCCTTGAAGGGACTCCCTATTCCCATCTGAGTCTTAGAACCCTTAGGGTCCTTTAAGACTAAGCTCAGTTTCCACCTGCTATAAGAAGTCTTAGCTTCGTCAAAGCCCAATTCTGTTATTATCTTGATCTTCGCAAATCATTTAATCTCACTCACCATCTGCTTCTCAATAAACAGATAGTCGGACTAATGAACCTCTGTTATCATTTCCAGTTAAAAATCTATCAAAACTATTACATAAGAGATGAAGAAATATAGATACTATTATTGAAATATTTGCAAGTTGAAAGTTTCCAAAATAAGAGTCTGCCTAGTTTGATTCCAAGGAGATTCAACAGAATAGTTTGCTGACAATTTGTAGTTGGCTTTCCAGATTCCAACTACACAGACAGCCTACAATTCTGAGGATATATTGGAATGTAAAACAATGCCCAGTTTTGGATAATTTTGAAATTGTTTTCCATGGGGAAAATAATCACTGAAGGGTAAAAGGTACCAAAACTCATTTTATGAGAAAATAGAGGCTATTCTAGCACATGCAAAACCTATCACTAAAGGCACATATTTCAGTACTTATTATAAAATTGTCATTTTCATATTTTCAAATTCACTTTGTGTGGAAAATATACATAATATGGCAAGTATTGTTGAGACCTCCTTTATAACGGTGCAAGTAATTCCGTTCAGTGTAGTCAGTTGGTAGCTTCCATTACAAACTGATAGATACACCTGTCCAACTTATTATCAGCTGATTTTCTTTGGAAATTCCATTTTGCCACTGAATTTTTGGAGAATAGAGTTGGCATATTAATGAAACAAAATACATTCATAGTTCAAAATAATCTAGCCTTACAGGTAGGCAGAATAGGTGATAACCTATTTGGATTGATTTGAGGGATTTGAAAAGCCACTTTAGATTAAATATTCTCTACCTGCCTACTATAGTGACTGAAATTCTACTTGAAGAAATGCATTTCTTTGGGTTGTGATAACCTCAATTTGTGTTCTAATTGCTTTCCTGCTGGATCATTGTTAGGGCTGCCTAACAGGTTTACCTAGGTGCTTCCAGTCTCTCCACTCTCCACTTGCACAGGTCTGACTGACCATAGCACTTCTTTTTAAAGGTTTCTATTTTCCTATCAGCCTCACTTCTCCTCCAGAGCCATCTGAATCCAGTGACCAGATATGCATCAGGATAACTGGAGATGAGCCAGGATGCACTGGGAGACCTTGGCCCCTTTAGGGCAAGGTCTACTCAGGTACTCACTTAGGGTGAAGTAACGCCCATTCATTGAATAGGACTGTTTAAGAAGTAGCCAAGGCATGGCCGCTTTAATGAGGTCAGGCTGGGAGGGAAACAGCAAGAGTTACTATTGATCATCACTCTTAAGCTAGGAGGGTCCTGAAGAGCCCTTAGGCAGGAGCCTAGTGTTATCCAGTATATGAGCTCAAGTACAAGTCACATAGATCTCTTTAGCTCATGTTCAGAATGAAGTTATCTTCTCCAGGGTCCCAAGGCCAGGGTGTGTCAGAAGAGGTACTTAAAGCTAGGTTTTACTGTCTCCAAGGCCACTCTATTCACTACCATATAATTCCTCTCCTCTTTCACTCTCCGCAGTTCATTGATCCTAGTATGACTGAATAGTGACTTTCTTTGACCCCCAATATCTGTCAGTTTGTTTCCCCAAGAAGCACATCCCCCAAAACTATGTAATCAAGACACTGATGTATGTCACCTCCCTTGTGGACAGAATGTGAACATGGAGGTTTTTTTAATCTCTGTGGTTTTATAACTGAGGGGACCCCACTTTTGTGATGATCATTTTCATTCCCCTCCTTCCCACTATCCAGATATATATTTATGGGATAACAACAGTTTAAAGGGTGAAAAGGGGACTGACAGAAACTGTGGTTAGCTTTAAAAGTTATCATCCACAGAATATGTATGGGGTCTGTGTTTATAAGGCTTTCTAGGAGCCCTAAGCTTATTAAAAAAAAAAATGTATAGGATAGTCTCCTTGAAATTGTGACTCACAGCGTGGCATTATGGGTAGAATATTGGCCCTGGAGTTGGGAACACCTGCATTTGAATTCAGTCTTAGACATTTACTGATTGAGTGATTCTGGCCAATCTCCTGAATCTCTTTTTGATTCTCTGAAAAATGGATGCAAAATGTTTTGTAGTTTATCTAATAAGATTGTTAGAGGGATCAATGAACTTATATACTATAAATATAATAACAATGATAACAATAACTGGCATTTACAAAGTACTTTAAATTTATGAACGTTATCTCATTTCATCTCCATAACAACCCTGGGAGGTAAGTGCTATTATTATTCTTATTTTAAAGATGAGGAAAATAAGGCAGGCAGATATTAAGTGACTTGTCTAGGGTTATGGAAATATTAAGTTTCTGAGGCTGAAGTTGAATTCAAGCTTTCCTGACTCCATGACTGTCCATTGTGCCACTTCTATGTATGTCAGGCTCTTTGCACATTTAAAGCACTTTGTGTGAGCTACTATATAACAAAGTGACAGAAGTATCAAAACATTCAACTCTATGATATACAAACAGAAAATAAAGATAGAAATCTTTATTTGAGGTGACTTAACTAGAATTATCCTTGCAATTGCTTCATGTTTATGATCAAAACTCATGGCTGACTTGGTATTCATTGGGGCCATATGGTTGTACCCCAATAATGTTGTACCCCAATACCACCACCACCATCATGATCATTATGATCATTGCACTGTTGGAAATAATAATACAGCATTCACAATTTTATTTAGTTTATAAAGGCAGTCATTTTATACATCTGCGTAACAGTCTAGAGGACACTGAATGTAAAATGATACACTAGGGACCTATCTTTCTATGTGAATTCCACTGAATTAAAACAAGAACAATGAAATAAAATTAAGAGTAAGACTAAAATCAATAGAAATATAAATACTAACCCACATATCTACTTTAACTTAAGATTTACAAAATATTTTCCTCCTAATGACCTCAAGAGATAAGGGCTACACATTATTATATGAATTTCATGCATGTAGAAACTGAGTATGGTAGATGAAGTCCTCTTAATTCACACCCTAAAGAACACAGGAGATATCTAAAGACATACACATCCTTGAGATAAGAGGAAAGTCCTTGAGAAGTTTTATTCACCATCATTATATTCATGCAAGTTTATTGAGAGGAACTTCAGGATCCAACAAGTGGTTAAGGCTTTTTGTTTGTTTAGGGGAAATGGAGGAGGGGTAGTGAGGGCAGAGTCTAGACCTGATGTTTCTTCATTGAATTCCCTTCAGCAGTGCAGACTAATGATTCATCTGTAACTTAGTTTTAAGAATTACTGTGGAGTGCTAAAAGATTAAGTGACTTGTCTATACCAACACAGAGAACATATGTTAAGGGCAAGACTTCTAAGTCTTCTTGACTCTCAGTTCAGAATTCTATCTTCTAAATCAGAGATTTCCAAATGTATGTTATGCTTATAAAAAATAATCCTGAGCATGATCTCCCCAACATGTATATATATGTATGTATGTAAATATATATGTATAATACATACATACACACATACATATATATGTATGTGTATATATGTATATATATATACATATATATGTACATATATATGTATATATATACACAGACGTGTGTGTGTGTCTCTGTGTGTGTGTATGTATCTTAAGGTTCAAGCCCAAGCATTTGCTTAAGACTCTCCTCAATGGTGGAGAATGGTCACTAGATTCTCTGTGTCCCTATGAGGGATGCAGTTGTAAAGAACTTAGGAGAAGACAGATCCTTCTTACTTCTGGCTTTGGGAGAGGTGATGGTGATGGCACTAAGGTTATGTGACTTGCCGAAGGTCACACAACTAGTAAGTGTGTGAGGGCAAGTTTGAACTCAGGAGATAAGTGTTCCTGACTGTAAGTCTGGCACTCTATCCACTGCACCAAAATTCTTATTGATGTATTTTGTATGTTCTTCTATCTGTACATGACTCTTTAGATGGTAAGTTTTATGAGGGGAAATAATTGTTTCCTTTTTATCTTTGTATCTTCAGTGACTTTCACCATACCTGGCACTTAGTAAGTGCTTACCAAGTGTTTACTGATTGAAGATGTTAGAGGGATCATGTGGAAAACTACTGGCATGTATAATACTGACAAAAAACAAATACAAATTTTTAATTTGCATAAATTTAAACTCAACTATGATCTCTGTTGTCAGTGATTTTTTAAAAATTATTTTATTTTTTTTCAGTGTTCTACAATCACTTCCATATATCTTAGATTTTTTCCCCTCCCTCCTCCTCCTTCCCCCCTACCTCCCTACTTCTTCCCTGAGATGGCATACAATTTTATATAGGTTCTACATATACATTCCTATTAAATACATTTTCACCTTAGTCATGTTGCATAGAAGAATTAAAATGAATGAGAGAAATCATAAAACAAAACATAATACAGAAGAAAATGGGTCTGCTTCATTCTGCGATCAAATTCCATAGTTCTTTCTCTAGATGTGGAAGGCATTTTACTTCGAGTCCATTGGGGATTTTTTATGTCCTTGCATTGCAATGAAATTCCAAGTCTACCAGAAAAATTCCTTGCACACTGTGGTTGTTACTATGAACAAAGTTCTCCTGGTTCTGCTCTTTTCATTCAACATCAGTTCATATAAGTCTTTCCAGGCCTCTCTGAAGTCTTCCTGTTCTTCATTTCTTATAGCACAATAGCATTCCATTACATTCATATACCACAATTTATGCAACCACTCCCCAGTTGATGAGTACCCCCTTGATTTCCAGTTTTTGGCCACCACAAAGAGAGCTGCCATGAATATTTTTGTAAATGTGGGACTTTTTCTCATTTTTATGATCTCTTGGGGATACACTCCTAGAAGTGGTATTGCTGGATCAAAGGGGATGCACATTTTTGTAGCCCTTTGGGCATAGTTCCAAATTGCTCTCCAGAATGGTTGGATCTGTTCACAGTTCCATCGATAATGAATTAGTGTTCCATGTTGTCATGTTAGCCAGTCTGATAGGTGTGACGTGGTATCTCAGAGTTGTCTTGATTTGTATCTCTCTAATCAATAGTGATTTAGAACATTTTTTCATATGACTATAGATAGCTCTAATTTCTTTCTCTGAAAACTGCCTGTTCATATCCTTTGACCATTTATCAATTGGGGAATGACTTGTATTCTTGTATATTTGACTCAGTTCTCTATATACTTTAGAAATGAGGCCTTTATCACAGACACTAGTTGCAAAAATTCTTTCCCAGTTCTCTGCTTCCCTCCTAATCTTGGTTGCATTGAGTTTGTTAGTGCAAAATCTTTTCAATTTAATGTAATCAAATTATCCATTTTGTACTTCATAATATTTTCTTGGAGGTGATTTTTTTTTTTGAGAAAAAGAGGAATCATCTCAGAATTTATCACAGAATCAATCTTCGTAAAAAAGAAAGAATTCTATATACATATATTTGCTTTGAAGACAAACCCTTGTATAAAGCAAGTTTAAGCTGTACCAAAAAAGCAATTTGGATAAGGTAGGCATAATTTGGTATTTCTGTGGTAAGAAAATCTCCAAATTATCAATTAATTTTACAACAAATTGTTTAATCACTATATCCTATTATTTCATAGCTTATTTTTTCAATTTTAGTACTTAAAGAGTTGATTTTTCCCCTCAGGTAACTGATTATGTCCAACTTGTCAAAAGCAATCTCCTCTTCCATTGTAAATTTCAGCACTGGAATTAAAGAAAAGGGAGGAAGAATTCATATGGGATTCTATTTTACACTTGTTTTCTCAGTTCTTTGACTTCAATACAAAATGTTTTTTTCTACCTCTTCCTAAAAACACAGATTTTTTTTTTTAAATCAGTAAACAGAAGTAAATGATAACTTCATTCTGACTTTTGTTATCTGCAGATTAATAATATTTGATGTATGTGGTTAAGTATAATATGGGAATTAATTTTGCATTATGTCATTAACTATCACAAACCACAAATAACAAAATCTTTCTATTCTTCCTTGGCTCTTAAGGTAAATTAAATTAAATTATTTGAAAATTTTCAAAGCAATTCCTACTTTTTCATTTTGCCAGCACATATAACAGCGGCCAGAACATAGTAGGTACTTACTGAATTTTTACTGTTTGAGTAATTCTTTTTACCATTAAAATTCTGAAAACTATGTTTTTCAAGCATAACATGCTTCTCAAACAGAGGCAAGAAAATAATTTACAAAATGACTTCAGTAATATAGAGGAAAAACAAAACTAAAAGACATGAGATGTCTATTCATTGTACACCAATCTTGGCATCATAAGACTAGTAGAAAAGCAAGCCTTTCTCCTCTTATGAGAGAGGTCATGCACAACAGGTATAAAATGAAGCATTTGTTATCACCATGATCAATATTTTGACACTGCTTTGTGTGTGTGTGTGTGTGTGTGTGTGTGTGTATGTAAGGGGGTATACTGTGGGTAGATAGGAGAGAAGAGGAGCATTGGGAAGTGACTGCCATCTAAAAAGCATCAATAAAATATTTATTTTATTAAAGAAAGAATTGCTCATTACACATGAAAGATGACATCTCTAACATCACTTTATAGACACTAGCCTTCACATATGCTACAAGAAAAGTCAAAGATTTGGCTTGGTTTGGTTTGTGGGTCTTTCTTTTTTCTTTGGTACTTTCCAATAAACTTATTCACTTAACATATGTGTGAGCCAGATATATAAAGTATATTAAATGAGCCCCTCAAGGCTCTCCGAAAAAATCCTAGCTCAGCTCTCCATTTCCTTATTAAACTGAAGTTGGGCTTTTGGGTGCTTAAGACTTGAAAGGAGAAAATTCCTGACAAGGTTGTGACCCTCTGTGGTGGGCTTGGTGAGACAATAAAAAGGGCAGGTCCCCAGCTGTGTACATGTCGACTAGTGAACCTCAGATGTGGGGTCACGGGTGAGAGAGAAAGACTTAAGTTAACGTGGGTGCTCAAAGACTATAGGTGAAGAAGAAAATTTCAAGTACAGAAAAAGAGACTTTAAAAAGGTATATGTTTGTCCTCATGCTGAAAAGAGAGATAGATACTTTAATGATCTCAGTGCCTGGGGTTGAATCTAAATCAGGTCAATAATGAGCTTGTGGACCTATGAGGTCATTTGTTTGGTTCAGGCAGTGTGGGGTCCAAGAAAGCCATTCATTAACAAAGGCAACCATTACCTGATGATTGTATTTGTGTTCAATGCCAAAATGAATTATTCACCATCTTTTGAAAGAAATGGAAACCAAATAGTTTTAACCTAACTTTGCTAGTCAGGTAGAAAGGATAGGGATTTAACAGGTGAGATGTATTTGACACCTTTCTAGGAAAACTGAATTTACATAGTCTAATGCAGAACAGACCTAATGTAGTGCAGGAATCAGGGGATCAATGGAAGACACTTGAAATCTTGTTGGGCCGGGTTGGGTTGTATTTAAGCTAGTAAATCAAAGAATCTTCATGTGAGGTAGCAATAAGCAGTGACTAGAGAGATAGATTTGGACCCAAAAGAATTAGTTTCAAATTTGCTTTTATACACCTATTAACTATCTGACTATCTAAGTTAGTCAACTAACTTAATCTTTCTGAGCCTCAGTTGTCTCTTCTAAAATGCTAGGACAGCCCTACCGCACAAGAGTGTTTTAAAGGTCACATGATATAAATGGGAGGTATTTTTAAATATTTAACAATAGGTTCTCCTGGGGAAAAGTTTGATCTGCATTATGAATATTTTCTCTATTACATTCTTCAGATGATCAATAAAGGAATAAACCAACTTTAGACAGTAGCACTTGCAGATTGCTGATTTGATTTGATTTTACTTTTCTTAGGCAGTCAGATTTAAATGACTTGCCTAGAGTTACACAGCTAGCAATAATCTGATTTCAGATTTGAACTCAGGTCCCTATACCAGGGCCAGTGCTCTATCTACTCCACCACCTAGCTGCTCCCCTCACTCTCCTTTTTTTTTTTTTAATCTAACAGAAAATTTTAAATTCTAACACAGAAAATTTAAAAATTATGATAGTGGTTGGCTACAGAACATCCTTGAATATAATAATGGGTATAAAGCAATATGTACATCTTAAATGTTAGCTCTCCTCCTTTATTTTTATTTCCAGTGCCTTGTACAAGGTAGGTGTTTAATACTTTTTATTTTATTTAAATTTCACTTTTGTTTTTATTGTTGCTTTCTCTTTTTGATGGAGATGTTTGTTTGAAGTGAGAGTTTGGCAGAAAGCATGGTATAATAGCTAGTAAGCTGATCTTACAATCAAGGAACTCTAGGTTCAAGTCTCCCCACTGACGCATACTGCTTCTTGTGACATTGGACAAGTATCCAATGCAACTCTCTTAAGATTGTGAGTAGTAGAACATGTGCGACTTTGTTGTTCTGTTGACTAGGATTGCACTGAGTTGGAAGACTTGACTGTTTTGATCTGCAACTTGGAGGGTATGGTCCTCATCAGTGAGTTCATTTTTTTTGTTTGTTTGTTTTTTAGTCATGTCCTACTCTTTGTGACCCCATTTAGGATTTTCTTAGAAATGATAATATAGTGCTTCACCATTTCCTTCTTCAGCTCATTTTATAGGTGAGAAAACTGAGACAAATAGGATGAAGTGACTTGCCCAGGGTCACACAGCCAAGTGTCTGAAGCCAGATTTCTAGTTTGGTAGTATTATTATTAATCACTTCATGAGTTAATTTGATCAATATGAAAATGCAATCATAAGTAGATTACATACTGCATACTATGGTCCTTACTGACTACCAAGTTGTACTTCCCAAAACTTTGAGTTTAACTGAATTATATTGAGCAGGTCTTTGAGAGAACTGAGATATATAATCCAATATTTCTTAGGTTCTCCTTCATATAATAGATGTTTAGTTGAATGATCACTGAAGACTCAATTAATGGGAGATGCTGCTTGAGTTCTCCCAAATACTTTGACGATACAGGGTGAGCTTTTCTAGAACAGAGAATTAACTCATGTCAAGGAATATCTTATTGTTCCTGCCACACATGGGTTTTCAGCCCACCCAAAGGATAAAAGATAGAAAAGTGTGTAAGGCCAAGCAAAGTAGAATCTTTTACTGTTTTTGTTTAAATAAAAGTGCCTCTGATTGAATAATGTGATTAAAGAAGATCTTCCCCACCCATGAATGGGACTGCCCATTGTGGGAAGATTGATTAGGGAAGTTGTTTTGTGGGAGGGTCCCAAGTACCTTTTTTTTTTTTTTTAAATTGAGGCACTGCCTCAGAGGTTTATGCCCTTTGGCTCTAAAAAGTGTTTAAAGATTGTGAGGCGTGGTTTTACTTTGGGACTTACTGACTAGAAGTGTTTGTTTGGCCAGACAAGGACTCTGGGAAGCTGCTAAGGAACCTCCCCCACCCAACTTGATAAACCCAGATGTCAGTGCTTCCCTCTCTGGTAACTATGGTCAAACAGTTGGACCTGTCTGTTGATAGTCAAGCAGAGGAAGCCATGTCTGTTGACTCTTGATTTCTCTATATTTTCTTTGAAGTTCAGAGTACTGACTCCCTTGAACTAGGTGCATGATATACGTGCTTGGTTAAAGGAATGATACACGTGCTTGATTAAAGTGATTGTTAACCCTTCAAAAGTTGCCTTTCCTTTTATGAATGCAGATCTAAAAATCTGTGATAACAGGCTCCTCTGTTTTTGGTATGTTTAATGATACAAAGTGTCAAAGACCTATCTTCTGCTTTTCACAGGTGCCCACCAAAGTATCATGTGAACACCCACAGTGAGGTAAGAGAATGCTTCTGAGAGTGACTTGGAAACATAACAACCACATAACATTGCAAAATCTTACACTGAGATGGGAATGCAGAGATCATTTCATTTAAATCTTTTTCAATACAACATCCAGAGAGTTTCTGGTTGTTAACAAAACAAAATAAAACCATGGATTTTTATCCTGGTATCTTCTCCAGATTTTTGCACAGTGCTCTACACATAGTAAATATGTAGAGATATTGGTTAAATTGAATTCCCAATTCAGAAAGTGGGTCTCTCTTTAGAAAATGAACTGATATTGGCATTATCTGCCCAGTATTGCCCCAAACCAGATGGTAGGTGCCCTTTTCAATAATAAAATAAAACTTTTAGAAAGGCAAGCATGACCTTTTATCTCCTTCACTGAAGCATCAAAAGGGGAGGAGAATAGTTAAAATGAAGAAGCCTGGAGATTATAATGAAAGTAAATGAAATAAAAATGAAATCACCTAACTGAGGTTTCTTTCCAGAAACATATTTAATGTTGCTTGAAACCAAACACACAGAAAGTTTTATAGAACTGATTAGACATAGAAAGACAGAGGTTGAGACACATGAAATCTACTCCCTTTATATTTTCCTTCATAAAATGCCCTGTCACACAAATTTGACTAGTGTTTTCACATCATAGAGATGTCAAGTTGAGATCAAGAAGAAGAAAAAAAAGAAAGAAAAAGGAAAGAAAAAAGGAAAAAAAAATTTTTTTTTCTCCTAAAGGTAAACCATGTTCCTTTGCTTATTTGTCTCAAGTAATTTCTCTTTGATTAGTGATTTATTTGTATTACTATCTACTCCAAATTCATAATGCCAGGAAGTATCAGTCTATACAAAATTAGTCAAATTGAGGAAAACTAAGAGTGATGCACAGTGCCATAGGTTTGCAGGTAGAAGGGAACTGAGACACAAGCTATCAAGTCCAACTCTCTCATTTTACAGATGAAGAAGGGGAGGCACAGAAAAAACAGATGATTTGTCTAGTCACGTAGCCAACATGTATCTGAGGTAGGATTTGAACCTATGTCTTCCTGATTCTAATTCTCATCTGAATTGGGTCTATCATTTCAATTATGAGCAGAATCCTAAAACGTCCTACCAATGCAACAGACTGGTACTTCTGACTCCTTGTTCAGCAGTCTATTATGAACTGAGTTGAGCCAAATTGGATAAACCAGGTTAAAAACTCCCATTTGAAGTAATGTTACCTTCATGGACAAAATGTCTGTATTAACTGGATAAGATAAGTTTAGAATATCAAAAAGCTGTCTTTTATTTCTTTCTCTCCCCTACCCCCTCCATGAATTTTATTCTACTTTCCCTTTCAGATTAGACAGTTATCCCATCTGCCATAGATGGGTAAGTTTAAACCTAGGAGATATTTTCAACCATTACAGAATTTTAACTAGCTAAACAACCAACTATGCCAACAGAAAAAATTCCGATTTGCCACCAGCTGCATTAACATATTTGCTTGAGAATTTTCTATTCCCAAATTACATGTTAATGGTTTTCAGTACCTTGTTTCACTGCTTCTCTCTGCCTTATGAAAATCCGTGGTTGCTATCAGTCTTTTTCAAAGAACAATGCAGCTATCCTACCTAACTCTTGGAAATGATGAGATTATATAAACTGACCATTTAAAGTTAATTTTCCCCCACAATTTACCAATCCTCTGTCTTTTTTTCTTTGACTCTAAACTAAACAAAACTCCCAAGGCCAAACTGAGCAATTGGACTTGACCACCTACAGCATCAGATTAAGGAAATGAGAAAATGATGTGTATTTTCTCCAAAGTGAATACTCTCTTTTCTATAGCTTGGGAAAGTCGTGTGTTTTACATTCCAAAGCCCTAAATTAAATATCATGACCTCTGAATTAGGAAAATTAGGTCTGTCTTAAAAAAAAAAAAGAAAATGATTTCCAATCACATCTATCATAAAAAAAAGAAGGAAAAAGAAAGGTCACGCTCCTGCTGTTTGGGCATTTTATGACTTCTCATGAGGGACTTTTATTACAAAAGACAATATTTAGAAGATGTTACAGGTTGGAGAATGAAATTGATTTCTTTTTCACCAGAGGCATTTTCTTGCCACTTTATTTATTTATTTTACTATTTTATAGCAGTCTCTCATACTTTCAGACCATATTAGAGAAAAAAATCAGTCCATTTTCCTCAGTTTCATTGTTAGTTTTTTATTAGAGAGATGTTAAAACAGTGACTCTTCAGTCATATGGATCTCTTATGTTTTTCTTTTCAAATGTCCTTGGTACTTGTTACAATTTCTGAAGACTTTTGAATTAAAAATTGATAAAATGATCTTCAAAAGATCAAAATGGTACAATGTTAACATAGATATTATCAATTAGATATGTTTCTGATATTCAGTGGTCATAACATTTCACTGACAATAAAGACAACAAATAAATAAGGAAAACAGATGATATTGTAGAGGAATACATCCATGAGAATAAGATATTAGCAAGGTGCTTTAGTGCTGTATTTATTTGTGTAATAAAAGAATGCTGCCCACCAACAGTCTATTGAATCTCTGTCCTCTCTGGTATAGGAAAGTTATTGGAGAAAGTGTTCTAGATCAAGAAGAGTGAACTTGTAGTCAGGGGACCTGAAATTAAGGGACTTTAGTTTAAATGCTAGCTTCAACCATTGCTACTAATGTGCCATGCACAAATCTCTTAATGTCATTAAGCTTTAGTTTTCTTTTCTATAATTCATAAGATCCCACCCAGTTCTAAACCCATATACTGCTGAAATCTATTAAAGAGGTAAGTCATCTTCACCCTCCTTTGTTTTCTTCCCTCTCGTAATATCTCCTGCTTCCAAACTCCATAAAGGTACACCATAACCTCATGATTTCTCCAGACATTGGAAAGAGCATTGAAATTGGAGTCGAGAGTCTCATTTTTAAATTCTTCCTTCAACATCTTTTAGCTGTCAGATCATGGTCCAGAGCTTTGACCTCCTTAGATTCAATCTTCTTATCTGTCAAATGAGCCTAAGGATATCTGTAGTTTCTAACTCACAGTCTTATTAAGTTTGTTTTGTTTTTAGCATCAACTAAAAAACATTTATAAATGATGTGCAAATATTTTAAAAAGTTGCTCTTTACATGTCAGTTATCCTTATTCTAAAAAAGAAAACACTTTGGATTTAAGATCATAATAAAACTCATTCACATTATCTACAAATGAATTATAAGGTTTGTCACATTATTCTTCCTGTGTGATATTTACATTTTAATTGCTGAAAAAAAGCCACAGACCAAATGAAATGAAATTCTAAGTGGAATTTCAGGTAAAGAAAAGGGGTAAAGAGGAGGTTTTTGTTTTTGTTTTTTTTTTGTCAGGCAGGGAGGTAAGTGGCAGAAAGACCTCCATAATATCATTCAAATCACTATTTTGACACTTGCTAATTCCCTTATATTTATCCTAGGATTTTTGGAATCTAGAAATGCAACTTTTTCTATATTGAAGGTAAGGAAACTGGAGGCCAGAGAGAAAGAAAGAGAGTGACTTGGTCAAGGTCACGCAGCCAGAAACTGACACAGGCGGTATTTGACCTCAGATTTCATGTCTCTAAATCTAGTGATTTTTCTATCATATAGTGGCTCTAATGAATAAATAGATCTACTAATATGTTACCTTAGAAAAGTTTTGTCAAACTAATTTGATTTAGGACATCTCTCATGATTGAAAATACTCAAATAGTAATTTCTTAAAAATGCATGGTAATTCATACATTTCCTAATTCAAACTGACCCTCTCAACTGGTCCAGATTAGGGAGGCTTTTGCCACAAGAATCAAATATAATGACAATAGACAATAGAAGGATTCAATCACACTTTAGCTATTTAATTAACAGCATGATGCAATGAATAAAACACTGAAACGGGAATCAGAAAGACCATGGTTCAAATCCTACCCCAGTTACTATGTGACCCCGAGCAGTGAGTTAGTTAAGGAACCTTTAATTGCTTATAATATGTCAGGTACCATGCTAAGCCCTGGGAATATAAAGAAATGCTTTAGAGGACTAGGTTGTGAAAGTTTGAAAAAGCTAAATGAAAGAATTTCTCTTTCATTGTGAAAGTAATAGAAAACCAGTGGGGTTTATTGAATGGGAAGAGGGGTGGTCTGGTCATATCTACACTTTAGAAAAACAACTTTGGCAGCTGAATGAAGCATGAATTGGAGTGGGAGAAAAACTTGAGGCAGAAAGAATAATCAGAATGAGATTATAGTATTCCTGGTAAGAGGTGACCAAGATCTCCTCCAGTGCAGCTGCTTTATAAATAGAGAGAAGGAAATGTATATTCTGAGAGATGCTCTGAAGGTGGAAAAGAATGAGATTGGATATGTATGATGAGTATGAATGAAGAGTCAAGGATGACACTGAGAATGTGGCCCTGCATAACTAATAGGTTGGTATTCCCTGAGGAAGGCAAGGTTTGATGAAAGAAGGGACGATCATAAATTCTGTTTTGAATATGTTGAATGTGATGTATCTATGGGAAATGCAATTCAATAGTTTGAGAGGAAATTGATGATTTAAGACTGGAGATAAATAAAGAGGGACAGCATTTTAGTCTCTGGTCATTTTTAAAATTAGGGTGTTGAACTCAGTGACCTATTGGATCCCTTTCAGATCAGCATATACGAGTCTTTGATTTTTCAAACTATTAAATTATAAGATACTATATAACTCCCAAGAGACCATCTAAGGAAGGGATAACACTTTTTAAAAATGACACCAACTTGCTGAAAGCATCAGTTATATTGCAAAGTTGAAGACCATCCCAAAAAATAGATGTGACAGGGGAGGGGAGGGCAGAGAGAAAGAAAGAGAGAGATACACAACAAGGGAGGAACAGAGAGAGAAAGAGAAGAGAAGAGAAGAGAAGAGAAGAGAAGAGAAGAGAAGAGAAGAGAAAGGAGAGGAGAGGAGAGGAGAGGAGAGGAGAGGAGAGGAGAGGAGAGGAGTTGACTAGCATTTACATGCCAATTGTAAGGGTATATTTCCCTATGTGGCCAGAGAAAGAGGAGAGAGAGGAGACAAAGAAGGTAGAGAGAGGAGAGAGCAGAGGGAAGGAAGGAAGGAAGGAAGGAAGGAAGGAAGGAAGGAAGGAAGGAAGGAAGGAAGGAAGGAAGGAAGGAAGGAAGGAGCAGCATTGTTCAACTGGAATTGGCCAATTGGGTGCCCCAGTGGGGCAGCTACTACTACTCACAGAATGTTGTTTGTCCTTCATTCTTGAGGAGGATCAATGGAAGGTGATGTCCTTGATGGGGATGGGGCCTTTAAAAGGAGCCAAAGCCCTGGAACCAAGTGTCTGGTGTTTGCCTGAGGCACCCAGATCATCCTAGTAATCCTTTCAACAATCCTTTCATCATGGTCCTATGCCCAACACTTCATTTTCTGTTACCCCTGACCCAGTCCAGCCTTCATTATCTGTTACCTCCAGATCACCCCAGTTTATTAGCCACTACTATATCACACCCAGATCTTCCCATAGTCTTTCTGTTCAAAAGGTCCATCTCACCTCCCATTAAATTGCTCAGATTCCTAAAATCTTGTGAATAGGGTGGATTCTTAAAACCTCACCCACTCCAACCAGCATTTTAATAAACCTTTTCTGTGACTGAAAGAAGGTTTGAGTCAGATTCTTTTAAGGCAGCCCATTTATTTTGCCCTTGAATTTCAAGGTTGCCAGACCCCCTAGACCACAACATCCTGACTTGCAAGTAAATTGCATTTAAATGAGGTAGGGCTGTTCAAAGTCACCAGCCCCACTCTCTCCTCCAGAGCCAGCTAGGTCCACATAGGGATTCATACTCTTACCTATGAGTACTCTACCCAAAGAAATATAAATTTTGATTGCTGAAACCTAGCAAAATACCTTGCAGATTACAGGTTGGATTTCTTTTTTAAGGACCATGCCTTTAACTGAAATCACTCTGACTCTCATAGACTAGCCAGCAATAGTTCATTTGGTCATTGTTTGGGTTCTGAAGGCTGGGAGTGAGTGTAAATAGCAATTGTTTCTATTTTGGCCAGAGACCCTAAGGATTTTTCCCTTTCAGATTGCCATTTTTTTTTTTTTAATTGGGCAAAAGAGGGCATTCTTTGTCTCATTTCTTACCTAGCCTTAATCACTGAATGGATGTTGTCTCAGACTAATTAAGACCTGGGGAAGACCATAGCTTAAAAACGTCCAGGTCTTTGACTGCATCTAGGGTCATTTCCAGCCTACCTGGTCTACATCTTCCTGCTGAACCCAGGTAGCTCTGGAGGAGAGAGTGAGGCTTGTGACTTTGTACAGGAGTGCTTCACTTAAATCTAATTCATTTGCAGTTAAAGACATCATCTTCCCAAAATCTTGGTCCTCTTACAGAAAGAAGGACAAACAAGTGCCTATTACGCTCCAGGCACTATGCTAAGTGCTAGAGAAGAAAGGGGGGAGGGGGAAAGGTCTTATACTCTGGGAACTCAAGTTCTAGTGGAATCAAGAACTGTCCAAATGCTATCTCTGACACCTTCTATTTGTATGACTGCAAGCAAATCACTTAACCTCTCTCTCGGCGCACAAGGGAACCTCTAAGGTTACAAATCATGGACTAGTTGTTAATCTGGATAAGTAGAGGGAGTTTCTAAAGTTGGAGTTTCCTATAATAATGAAATTATGAGTCTGGACCATCATATATATATATACATATATATATAGACACATATGAAGGGTAAGTTATATCTATATCTATATATAAGTGTATGTATGCTTTTATTTTTGTGTGTATCCATATTTCAAACATATATTTCCTAATATTTAAAATTTCTGAATTTTGTGAACAAAGAACTAGGGGAAAATTGAATACATGGGAGGATGGAGGGAGTACCTAGAAAACATGTTTTCTGTGCATTATCAGTAAGTACCTAATTGAAAAAAAAGGTTCCTCATCCCTAAAATCTATTTAACTTTTAAAATAATTTAAATAAATTTGACCTTGATTCATCTCAGGAAGTTTGCTGTTTTCTTTTTCTTCTTCTTTTTTTTTTAAAGCCTATATATTCCCTTTCTTTTGAAATCAAAGATTTTAGTGGTAAGTAGTAAATTTTAAATCCTTTTCCTCCACCTCCAAGTTAAGGTTCTAAAAATTATCTTTTATGAGAGCTAAAATCAAAAGCATACATTGAAGAAAGAACCCCTGACCAATTCCCATGAAGGGCAACTGGTTCTCAGACCACCCACTTGCATAGGATTTACACCTACAAATAGGGATCAATATTACCAGTTGATCACTGTCTCTAATCCTCTTGTGGAAAAAAATGGAGTTTCTTTTTGTTTCTTATTTTGTAACTTCAATTTCACTATTTTCTCCATCTTCCTTTGCTGCCACCTCCAATCTCATACCCCCCTACTCAAAAAATAAAATAAAATGCTTCATGGCATATATGTACTATGAGCAGAAACTGGGGTAAATTAATTTTATTTCAAATATATCCCAGCATCCTGAAAAAGTTAAGGGGATAAAATAAAAAAATTTAAATGGGGGGGGAGAAGTGCAGTTTTTGATATTTTTCAAAATAAGTATAAACAATCTGAAAGTATTTAAAATGAGAGGTGGGGATCCCTGCTTTGAATAGAGACTTTCAGTTGTCTTGGGAGCAATTAGTTGGTGCAATAGATAAGTGCTCAAATGGAAGTCAGGAAGATCTGAGTTCAAATCTGGTCTTCAATACTTTCCAGCTTTGTGACTCTGGGCAAGTCACTTAATCCTGTTTGCCTCAGTTTCCTCAAACCACTCCAGTATATTCTCTAAGAAAACCCCAAATGGGATCATGAAGAATCAGACATGACTAAAAATAACTAAACAACCACAACTCAGTTGTCTTAAATCCTCCAAGGATATAGTTCTTCTGGTTGTTTCCACTTCTGCTGTTCTAGGGCAGCCAGACTTTTTTTTTTTTTAAATAAGATTAACTCATTTATTTACAGAGAATAAAATATTTTATTCATCAAGGAAGGAATATTAGGTTGAAAGTGATGTTTGTGATAATCCAAAGTAAACAAGTCACTTAGTTGTGTTTTTTTAAACAAATAATATTTATGAAAAACTATATCAGAACCTGAAAGGAAAAAATGTGAGAATATCAGTCAAAACTGTATTTACTTAATGAACAGCAGAGGAGCAACATTATTATTCATGAGATTTCTTCTTGAAGGATATTCTAATTAAAGTATGTTCTAGACTTCTTGAATTCTAGTTGTGGGGTAAGGGGGAGGGGTAGAGGCACACACACAGGTACTTTTCACATAAATATCTTTGTACTCATTAGCAATAATCATCGAAATGATTTCTTAAATTGAAGGATTATGTTATAGTTAATGAAGCTTGGGTTAAACAGTAGATTGTTAAGAAAAGACACATTTTATTTTTATCAAATTTTTGAAGCTATATACATATTCCTTCTCAGCAGAGCCAATTTTGTCTACGATAGGGCAGGTGATTTTTCTCCTTGGCAGCATGCTCCCCAAAGAACACTAACCCTAAACATCTTTTCTCCCACCTACCTTCCCCTAACCTATCACACTGACCAAAATGTCTAGAGTTTCTTTCATTCCTTCAAGATTAAGACAGTACTAACCACCTGAGACAGACAGTGTGGAGCAGTGAACAGTGATGGAACTGAGTAAAGTTAGCATTCCAATTCTGCCTCTGATCCAGGCTGACTGAGGGACTGTGGGTAAATCTGTGAATCTCTTCGCAAATTTGAATTTACTCAGCTATTAAAAGAGAAAAAGAATGCCTGCAGCATCTAATTCACAGTGCTGCTGTTTTAAAGAACCAAGGCAATAATATGTGTAGTGTGCATTCTAAATCATAGAGGACTCTATGGAGGTCAGTTATTATAATCTGGAAGGCAGTGTCTTAACTATATAGCTGGTTGCTTTTCTTGGCTTACACAGGTCCTTTGATTTTCTTGAAATAGGGAATTCTCAATGAGAAAATTCCCTCTTTCAAAACATATACCTGTCTTGCATCTCAGAGTCTTAGATCTCTCTCTCTCTCTCTCTCTCTCTCTCTCTTTCTCTCTCTCTCTCTGTTTTACTCTCTCTCTCCTTCCCTCTTTTTCTCTCTTTCTCTCTTTCTCCTTCCTCCTTTCTCTCTTCCCCATCTTTCCTTCACTCCCTTCTTTTTTCTTTTTTCTCTCTTTGTTCTCTTTCTCCTTTACCCTTCTTCCTTCCTTTTTCCTCTCTCCCTCCTCTCTCTCTCTCTCTCTCTCTCTCTTTCTCTCTGTCTCTATCTCTCAGTCTCACTCTGTCTGTCTCTCTGTCTCTGTCTCTCCCCATATCTGTGTCTGTCTCTGTGTCTATCTGTCTATCTCTCTCTCATCTTTACCCCACCTCCAACTAATTGAAGCAGTTATTTGTGCATTGGAGAGAACATTGGATCTGGAATCAGAGGATCTGATTTTGAATCCTACATTTCTGTTCAATATTGGTAAATTATATTTGTCTAGCATTTTAAGATTGGCAAAAGACTTCCCTTGCAACAGATGGTGAGGCAGACAGTAAAAGTATTATTAACCTTTTTATTGCTATTGACTTTTTACAGAAAAAAAGGTAAATTCCCTGCAATTCTACATGCAGAAGGAATCATCAGAGCTAGGACTCAAGCATAAGTCTTTGGAACCCAAGTCCAAGGTTGTTTTCATTATTTCCTGTTGCCTCTGTCACTACCCTAACAATTCAGTTGATCTGTGATATCAACAATGTGGGTCATTCTTTCAGTGATGCCAGCCACATTGTAACCATTACCACTCATTCTGTTTAATCCACTTTTTAAGAGAGCATCTTTCCAAGGGATCACACACAATTGATAATTAATTATTATAATAATTACTAACTGTATGACCCTCAGTAACTCTTTTCTATTTTCTGAGCCTCAGTTTCTCCATCTGTAAAATGAGACAGTAGGCCTGGGGTGACAATTCAAGTGACTATATGCTCCTAGGACATCCAGGGTCACTTCTGTTTCTTATGGTGTATAATTCTAGATTATCTATGAGTCATATGATACACAATGGCAAATAGGCTTGAAGTTGAGAGTTTATGAAGTCAGAGGCAGTGTTATTCATGAGAAGATCACTGGATTTCAAGTTAGGAAAGACCAAGGATCAGATCATGTCTCTGACACTTAAGAGCTGTGTGGCCATGACCAAGTCAGTTAATCTCTGATTCTAAGGCTCTTCATCTGTCAAAAGAAGGCAATAATAATAATATCTACAGTACCAACTTCATAAATTTATTGTAAGACTTGGGTGAGATAAAGTTTAAAGAGGGTTTTGCAAATGTTAACGTATTAAATAAATATCAGTAATTATAAATGTCTACCTACTAGGCTATGTTCATGGATTAAGGTTGAAGCCCAGAGAGTTGTGGTATAATCATAAAGATTAATTTCCTCGAATTCAAGTCTGCTGGTTTTGTCTCCTAGAAGATTCTCTTTAATCCAGAGCTATAAATTGGAATTATAATACTCAGTAACAATCGTTTGACTTAGTTATGGGGATTAATGATGGTGGTGGTGGTGATAGTGGTGGTGGTGGTAAAAGCATGAGATGAAAGTCCCTGAGATATTCTGAGTCTGGTGAGTTCTACCATCACCATTTATTATGGGTATCATGTGATACATGCTCAGTAGCATGAACATTTAGTATAATCATACAAATGGGGGAGGTAGGTCTAGAGAAAAGGGTGTGATGGCAATGGAGTTCTAAAGCCTTGTGTTGAAGGGTGGAAGGAAGAAGGGAAGGCAGAAGAGATAAAAAGAGGGAGGGAGCAATAGGAGGGATGTAGGGAGGAAGAGGGAGAGGGAGTGAGGAAAGGAAGACATTTCTGGCTAATTTTCCATGGTACATACAGCTACAAATGAGATTATTATAAAACAGAGACCTTATCATACAAATTTCCTCATTCAAGTATCTTTGGATAGCTCCCTATCGGCTCTAGGATAAAATACAAATTGCTAGATTTGCTCTTTAAAATCCTTCAAAATTAAGCTTCACACACCTACCATATAAGCTTTATTTTCCCTTATCCTCTGCTCCTTTACGCACCAGATTCAACTGGCTTCTTCATATGTAACATGGCATCTCTTACCTCCAGAAAACAGGGCTACCCCCATCCCAGCGCCTAAAATGTCCTTCCTCTATATATTTACCTCTCAGAGTCCATAGTTTTTTTTAAAGCTTAGTTTAGGTTACATAGTTCTAGAGACTTTTTCTGACCCAGTTCTTAATGCTTCCCTTAATGCTTCCCAATGTATTTAGTGGATTATAATTCTTTTCATTTGTCTCTATACAAGTTGTATCCCCAGGAGAGTGTAAGTTTTTAAAAACACAGACAGGTCACATTTTTACTTTTTATTCTCAGGGTCTAGCAAGGGTTATGATACTTCACAAGGAGCTGTTGCTTAGTAAAAGTCTGCTGAATTGAACTGTCGAACTAATACTATGCACATGGAAAATAGACTATTTGTACACAGAGATCCAGAAAGGCCATTTCTGGAAAGCCACACTAGAGGAGATAGTCATGTTGAGCAAAGTTTTTCTTTTGAGCTCAACAGAGAAAAAAGTGATTTTGTTTTTCTTTTAGAGCAGTGTTATTATACCAGTGGCATGATGGGTGATAGGAAGCTGTAAACATTTGTTTGCTACGATGGCAGATTCGTTTTCACGAGCTGCAGGAGCAATGCTATAAGTTTTCACAAGAGGGAAAACATAGTGTCCTAGGCAAATTTATGTATAAATTAGGAAAGACTTCTTGAGAGCCAGAATCTTATCCAATCTGCTCAATTCAATTTCAATAAAGATTCATTAAGTGCTTGCTATATTGAAGGCACTATGACAGGCCCTGGAGATACATAGACAAAAATGGAACAATCTCTGTCCTCAAAGAACTTCCATCGTATGGTAGAACTGAGGCCCAAAGAGGAAAACTGATTTACTAAAAGATACATATAGTGATTTAAAGGGAGAGTTGGATCAACCCCCCAGGTCTCCTCATTCTTCTTTCTTAGAATTAAGATTTTTCTCACTCCCTCCTGTAAAGTAGATTTGATCCTCTCATTGGAAGTTCACAATAAGCCCAGGAATAGAAAGGTGTGGGAATGGGAAAAAGCTCCCACTTTTAGTTCTTCCCTTTAGCTTAACTGCTCTTGAGATGTCCAGAGGAACAAATTCGCAGTTGGCTTTCATCTACACAAGAGAGTGGGGGTAAGTCTATATTGTGGATCAAAGACTTGATGTCATGTGCTGGTTCTGTCAATTGTCAGCTGTCACACCTTAGGAAAGATATTCATGACCTGAGTATCTTCCTCACCTCCAAATGATGAGTTAAACTAAATCTCTAAAGTCTCTTTCAGCTCTCACCTGCTTTGGTTCTGTGATTCCAGGGATGCACCCTATATCTGGCATACCCTAACCATTGTAGTTTTAATATTATCTCAGTATTCCTGCAGGGCTCCTAAGTAGTGTGACATTTCTTTTCCTTCAACGAGCAAAATTAGGTCAAAGATGTCCCTGTCAAACCGAAAGAGAGAGCTTATTGTACCCCTTTACAAAAAACAGTGGAATACTGGAGGGGAGAAGCAATTAAGGCTGACAAGAGAAGGATTCATTGTTCTCAAAATATAACCACTGATGAATTTCCCTTTTAGGGAGAGTGATAGTTTTATGATGGCTAAAGTAATAGCAGAAGCTGCTTGAAGGCAGGAACTCCGTAAGCTTGCTACATATTTCCCTCATAGGTTTTAATCTTAAAATCCCATAATCTTGGTTGTTCCCATTTTATAAATGAGAAAAGTCATATTGAGAGTTTCAATGAGTAGCCCAAGGTCACAAAGGTAGTATGAGGAAGAGCCTAGATTTTATTATGGGTATCTTCATTCCAAATACTGCCATTAGCCCAGCATTTTTTTTTTTTTTTTGGTAAACCGTAGTCTTAGAATTTGCAAAGTAAGGTGGAAGATTGATGTAATTTTAAATGATAGAATAAAAATATGTTAATATATAAACATAAAATGGAATTTCTCTAGTTAACCTCCTTCATAAACACCTTCTTCATTCCTGTGGGTGATGGGGTTCTCCTATTATGGTCTTCTTGGTGCTACAAATTCCTGTTGGCTCATAGTAAAGACTTATTCAAGAATAAGATTGGTAGAGCCAAGCAAGGCTCATAGTAAAGAGTTATTCAACAATAAGGTGGGTGTAGCAAAATGAAGTACTCTTATGAGTAGACATCATAGGCAATCATCTAATCTTGTGATTTGAAGACCACAGAATGACTTAGTTTGTTCCAAATCCCTCATATTTTGGCCTGCATCTACCCCAAATTCCTACCACTGCTCCCCCTGTTGGGGTTAAGGAATTGGAAGAATGTTAAAATATAAATATCTTGCCAGGTAGGAGTAACATTTGTCACTGGAGTGTAAGAGCAAAGTTGTATTGAGGCAATAATGTTTAGAGCTAGAGTGGACCTTAGAAACAGATACATACAAGGACATAAAAGTTGTTTATAAAAAATCTACATTTCCGGATTCTTTGTCCACTATTCTTTTTATCAGCCATGTTACCCTGTCATTTCAGTCAAAAGGATAGAGTTCTGAAGGAATGAAACAGAGGACAAGTAGGTATTAACAGACAGAAATGCTAATAAGAAAAGCTCAGACACCTAGGATTCTGCTAAAGAAGCCAGCTCTAGGTTCCATTGCCTAGTAAATTGCTCTGGGTAGAATGAGGGTACTGTCTGCCTTTAGGGAACACAAAGTAGAATTCCCAAAAGTACAAGGAAGTCCCTGAACTGTGCATAGAGAAATAACAAAGAGAACTTTGGGTTTGGTTCTTTTTTTCTATGGCTAGACCTAATTTTAATGCATATTTAAACCAAGCATATTTAAACCAAAGAGAAGAGACATTTCCAGATGCAGTATTTAACACAAGTCCAAAATACATCTGTTATTTTTTTCAAAATTCTTTATTGCTGTTTTCTTTTAACATCACCATTATGCCTGGAAATGTCCTCCTAGTACAAAATTGAAATGTAACTATAGAAGCAATTAAGCAAAATCAGCTGAAAAGGTAAATGAGCCTGCTATGCATGTGAGTTCCAGCTTTTACCATTCTTCCTTCACTATCCTTCTGAGAAAAGGGAGTCTATTTTGTTACCAATTTTTTGGGACCATTGTTGGCTTTTTAAGTTCCTCAGAGTTAAGCTTGCATATAGCAATCTTCTCAGTTGCATTGTGATAGTGATTTTGTTTATTTTTTCCCTAGGTTCCATTTATTTCATTCTGCATCAGTTCATACAATTCTCTTCATGCTTCTCTGAATTCTGTGTTTATCATTTCTTATTGCATGATAATATTCAACTATATTGATATAGTACAAATTATTAAGACATCTTACCAATACTGGAAGCCTACTTTGCTTCCAGTTCTTTGTTAGCATAATAAAATGCTACCACAAATATTTTGATATTCATTGGAACTTTGTTTCTATTTTTTACTTTTTTGTATGATTATATTCCCAATAGTGGGATCCCTAAGTCACAGAATATTAAAATTTGAAAAATTTTTCTTGAAATATTCAAAATTATGTCCCTCCCCCTCTACTGAGAACAGTAGGACCACTTCACAGAACTAGCAATAATGTATTACTGTCCCTGTCCTCTCATAGTCCATCCAAGAGAGACCATTCTCACTGGTTATCATCTTTGTAATTTACATTGTATTGAATGAAACCTTAGTATTGCTTTAATTTACATTTCTTTAATTATTAGTGATGTGAGACATGTATCCATGTAGCCCTTAATAACTTATAATATTTCTTTCCAAAACACTTATGCATCAATATGATAATCATTCATGATTCCAGATGGCTGATGATGAAATATACAATCCATTTTCTGAAAGAGAGTCCATAGATTTAGAGTATAAAATGAAACTCTTACTTTTTAAGATAATAGTTTATCATCCCAATTACATGTAAAAACAGTTTTTAACATTCTTCTTTTTAAAATTTTGAATTCTAAATTCTATCCTTCCCCTTTTTTCCCCTCTCTTTTTGAGACAGTAAGCAATCTGATACAGGTTATACATGTGTAATCAGGCAAAACATTTCCATAGTAGTCATTTTGTGGAAGATGACACAAACATACGCCAAAAAGAGAAAAATAACATGCTTCAGTCTGTATTCAGACAACATCAGTTCTTTCATTGGAGGTGGATAACATTTTTCATCAGAGTCCTTTGGGATTTTCTTTGATTATTGTATGAAATATGTATACTTCTGTATAGAGTCAATTAATGAATTTCTTTTAACTGTATATTTATAAAAATATTTTTTCTTTTCCATTTCCCCCCAATGGAATGGATAATGGGAGGAAAAGAAAACAGATTTCTGTTCACCAAAATAAATGAATAAATAAAATAGAGAGGTATAGGGAGTGCTAGAAATATGGAAAGTTGTATGCAGTATGAGATGAGGTCAATGTAATCTTAGTTTTTCCTAATAGTTTTTTCACCATTATAAGAGAACTCTCCAAGAATATGCATAATCTGTAAATGTCGATAAAGATGAAACATATCAATAAAACTTAAAAAAAGAAATCAGGATCAACTAAAACTTTTTTGAATTGATTTTTTTATTAATTAATTTATTTTCAGTTTTCAGCAATTTCTTCCATATGCTTTAAATTTTCTCTCCCTTCCTATCCCCTCCCACCCCCAAGGAAGCATAAAATCTTGTTGTCCTAAATTTATTGATTTATTTATTCTTAGTTTTCAACATTCATTTCCACAAGATTTTGAGTTCCAAATTTTCTCCCTGTCTCTCCCCTCCCCCACCCCAAACACCATGTATTCTGATTACCCCTTCCCTAAATCTGCTCTCCCTTCTATCACATCCCTCCCTTCTCTTATCCCCATATTCTCTCTTTTCTTGTAGGACAAAATAGAGTTCTATACTTCATTACCTGCATTTCTTATTTATCAGTTTCTTGCAAAAACATTTCTCAGCATTCATTCTTACAACTTTGAGTTCCAACCTCTCTCCCTTCCTTTCTCCCCACCCATTCCCACTGAGAAGGCAAACAATTAAACATGGACTATATATGTGTAGTTTTTCTAAAGACTTCCATAATAGTCATGCTGTGAAAGACTAATTATATTTTCCTCCATCCTATCCTTCCCCTTATTTATTTTATTCTCTTTTTAGACCTTGTCCCTCCCCTAAAGTGATTACTTATCATTCTCTCCTCCCTTTTGCCCTCCCTTCTATCATCCCATCACTCCACTTGTCCCTTTCTTCCCTACTTCCCTGTAGTGTAAGAAAGATTTTCATACCAAATTGAATGTGCATGCTATTACCTTCTTAAGCCAAATATGATGAAAGCAAGCTTCACTTTATCCCTCTCACCTCTCCCTTTCTCCTCCCAATACATTCCTCTCTCACACCTTAAATTTATTTTTTTAGATACAATCCCTTCCTATTCAACTCACCCTGTGCCCTCTGTATATATCTGCATATATATATATATATATATACACGTGTGTGTGTGTGTGTGTGTGTGTGTGTGTGTGTGTGTGTGTGTGTAAAATCCATCCAACTACCCAAATGCTGAGAAAAGTTTCAAGAGTTAAAAATATTATCTTTCCATGTAGGAATGTAAACAATGCAACTTTAGTAAGTTTCTTATGATTTCTCTTTCCTGTTTACCTTTTCATGCTTCTCTGGATTCTTGTGTTTGAAAGTCAAACTTTCTATTCAGCTCCGGTCTTTTTATTCAAAATGCTTGAAAGTCCTCTGTTCATTGAATGACCATTGCTTCCCCTGAAGTATTATACTTGGTTTTGTTGGGTAGGTTGCCAGGCCTAGAGGCCTGAGGGCTACCCGAGTCTTCTTACCTCTCCTCTCGAGGTCTTCGGTTGGCCAAACCGGATGCTCGTATGAGAGAAAGGACGTTCCAGAGTCGAACAAGGGTTGAGCTTTATTTCAGGGTCTAGTTACAAGTGCAGGGGAATTCTTCCTTAGGAGGGAGCAAAGAATCTCCCAAGGAGGCAAAGATCTTACAATAAGAGATTGGAAGTAGAAGTGTAAGTGGGGAGAGAGGGGGAGGGGAGAGAGGAGAGAGGAAAAGCGGAGCCTTGTTGTCCTGTCCGCTCCGCACCCCTCCGCCCAAGAGAGCTTTCAGGCTTTCCTGATCCTACTTAAGCTCTGCAGCGGCATAGTTTGCATCTGAATACCGTGCCTGTTAGGTAACTAGGTGTGCTCCAATCCGGGACAATCTCGAGGGCGGGGAGAGCTCTCTCCCATCACGTTTCTCACGGGAAGAGGCAGAAATACACGAGATAGCTCGGTTCACCTCAATTCCCAGTCATTTCCTGGGGGGTCTCGTGAGAACTCTAAGATTTAGAAGTTCCCACCTTTACCCGCCCAAGTCTGTCCACCTGGAATTGAGCTTCCATCCCCAGCAGTAGGTAATTCTTGGTTTTAATCCTAGTTCCTTTGACTTCTGAAATATATTCCAAGCCTTTCCATCCCTTAAGGTAAAGTTGCTAGATCTTGTGTTATCCTGATTGTTATTATCCATAATACTCCAATTGTTTTTTTTCTGGATGCTTGCAATATTTTCTCCTTGATCTGGGAACTCTGGGATTTGACTACAATATTCCTAGGAGTTTTTCTTTTTGGATCTCTTTCAGGAGGTGACTGGTGGATTCTTTCAATATTTATTTTACCCTCTAGTTCCAGAATATCAAGGCAGTTTTCCTTGATAATTTCATGAAAGATGATATCTAGGCTCTTTTTTTAATCATAGCTTTCAGGTAGTCCCATAATATTTAAATTGTCTCTCCTGGATCTATTTTCCAGGTTAATTGTTTTTCCAGTAAGATATTTCACATTGTCCTCTTTTTTCATTCTTTAGGTTTTGTTTGTAATTTCTTGATTTCTCATAAAGTCATTAGCTTCCATTTGTCCATTCTAATTTTTAAAGAACTATTTTCTTCAGTGAACTTTTGAACCTCCTTTTCCATTTGGCTAATACTGCTTTCTAAACTATTCTTATCCTCATCGACTTTTTGGGCCTCTTTTGCCATTTGAGTTAGTCTATTTTTAAAGGTGTTATTTTCTTCAGCATTTTTTAGGTTTCCTTTAGCAAGCTGTTGACTCACTTTTCATGATTTTCTTGCATTGCTCTCATTTCTCTTCCCAGTTTTTCCTCCACCTCTCTTACTTGATTTTTAAAATCTTTTTTGAGTACTTCCATGGCCTGAGACCACTGCATATTTATTTTGGATGTTTTGGATGCTGAAGCTATGACTTTTGTGTCTTCCTCTGGTGCTAAGCATTGTTTTTCCTCCAAAAGGATGGAAGAAAATGCCTGTTCGCCAAGAAAGTAACCTTCTATAGTCTCGTTTTTTCCCCTTTTTGGGCATTTTCCCAGTCAGTTACTTGATTTTTGAGTCCTTTGACAAGAAGGGTATGTACTCTGGGGATCTGTAAGTTCTCAGTTCCTCCCAAGTGGCACAATCAAGGGAGGGAAGTTTACTGCTCTCCTGTCCTTCACTCTGGTCTGGGAGCTACCAAAGCTTTTCTACCCAGAATCTGCAAGTAGAATTCCCTTTACATAGCCTCCACCAGCTGCACCAGCTCCACCACACCAGCACTCTTCCTCAACCCATGGCCACCACTCAGGACTGAGACCCATATTCACGACTCATTTCCCCCAGGGTCTTTAGGCTGAGAGCTCCCAAAATGGACACTGCTGCTGCTGCTGCTGCCACCTAGGGCCACAGTTAGGGGAGGACCCTGCTCCCTTCTCACTCAGGTGAAAAAACTTTCTCACTGACCTTTGAAGCTATCTTTGGCCTTTGTGGGTTGAGGGATCTTGGAACCACAGCTACTGCCAGGGATTCTGCCCCTGAGGCCTGCTCAGGTTCTGTTCCAGCCTGTGCTGCATGGCCAAGACTGGGCTGGGCTCCATGGTCTGTATTCTGCCCTGCGACCCATGCAACGGACCTTTCCTATCAGCCTTTCAGGCTGCCACGGGCTGGAAATCGCCTTCCCACTTTGTGACTTCCGCTGCTCTAGAATTTGTTTAGAGTCATTTTTTACAGGTATTTTATGGACTGTGGGGGAAGAGCTAGAGCAGGTGTGTCTTTCTACTTTGTCATCTTGGGTCTGCCCCTGGCAGCATGAAATCTTATGTGGGTTCAACACATACATTATTATTAAACACATTTTCACATTAATCATGCTACATAGAAGAATTAAAAGTAATGAAACCATGAGAAAAACAAAACAAAACATAACACAGGAAAAAATACTTTCCATTATGCATCCCAATTCCATAGTTCTTTTTCTGGATGTGAATGGCATTTTGCATTGTGTCCTTTGGAAATGTTTTAGGTCCTTACATTGCTGTGAAGGGCTAAGTCTATCAGAAACAGTCCTTGCACACTGTGACTGTTACTGTATATAATGTTCTCCTGGTTCTGCTCATTTCACTTAGCATCAGTTTATATAAGTCTTTCCAGGTTTTTCTGAAGTCTACTTGTTCATCATTTCTCATAGCACAATAGTATTCCATTACATTCATATACCACAAATTGTTTCACCATTCCCCAATTGATGGGTATCCCTTTGATTTCCAGTTCTTGGACACCACAAAAAGAGCTGTTATTTTCCCATTTTTATGATTTCTGTGATATAGCCCTAGAAGTGATACTTTTGGGTCCAAGGATATACACATTTTTGTAGCCCTTTGGGAATAGTGTCAAGTTGCTCTCCAGATTAGCCAGTGCCAGATTAACTCACAGCTTCAGCAACAATGAATTAGTGTTCCAACTCCCCTACATCTTCCTGTTTTGCTATGTTAGTCAATCTGATAGGTTTGATGTGCTACCTCAAATTTGTGAAATATCTTTTTAAATGCACAAAAGTACAGTTAAGCCTGAAGGAATCAGACATGAGAAAGCTTTCAAAAGTTACATGTTGAATGGATTCAGGCAGCCTTTGATTACAAAGAAAGGAGAAGCAAGCTGTATGTAACAGAAATTTCTAGTTCTATGTATAACTCTCATTTTCTGGTCTAATATGCATATGACATCATTCATTCCATTTGCTAGAGAAAAAACATTTTTTAGAAAAATAGAAAATTTGAGACAAGAGAAGATGGTGGAGTAAAAAGATACACATATGCTAGCTCCAAACCCACAGCCCATAAAATACCTGTAAAGAAGAACTCCCAAAAAATCCTGGAGCAGCAGAAGCCACAGAACAACAGAGTGGAGGAGATTTCTGTTCCAGAGAGACCTGAAAAACTAACCTGAAAAGTCCATTGTGCACGGGACCCATAGCAGAGTCCAGCCCTGCCTTGGCCGTGCAGCACTGAGAAGAGCAGATCTGAGCAGGCTTCAGGGACAGAATCTCCAGCAGCAGTGCAGGTCCTTCTACCCACAAGTGCCAAAGGTCAGTGAGAGGGTCTTTTCAGCTTGCCAAGAGGGGAGTGGGGTGTCTCCATAACTCAGGCCCCCTCGGGAGGCAGTAGCAGAGGCAGCAGCAGACAGGGGCTCCCAAAGCAGGCAGGAGCTCAGATCCCTTGTTGAAGGTCTCCACATAAATCCCCAGAGAGTACTGAGCCCCATGTGGCAGCCCTGTCCCCACCTGAGCACCTGAACTTAATCTCACACTGAATAGCAGCCCTGCCCCTGCCAAAAGCCCTGAGGCTGGGAAGCACTATTTGAATCTCAGCCCTCAAGTGCTGGCTGGGTGGATCTGGAGGCAAGGTAGATGCGGAGAGGAAACTCAGAAGTCAAGTAACTGGCTGGGAAAATGCCCAGAAAAGAGAAAAAAAAATAAGACCATAGAAGGTTACTTTCTTGGTGAACAGATATCTCCTCCCATCCTTTCATATGAGGAAGAAAAATGTTTACCATCAGGGGAAGACATAGAAGTCAAGGCTTCTGTATCCCAAACACCCAAAATAAATATTCAGTGGGCTCAGGCCATGGAAGAGCTCAAAAAGGATTTTGAAAATCAAGTTAGAGAGGTGGAGGAAAAACTGGGAAGAGAAATGAGAGAAATGAAAGAAAAGCATGAAAAGCAGGTTAACACCTTGCTAAAGGAGACCCAAAAAAATGCTGAAGAAAATAACACCTTGAAAAATAGGCTAACTCAATTGGCAAAAGAGGTTCAAAAGCCAATGAGGAGAAGAATGCTTTACAAAGCAGAATTAGTCAAATGGAAAAGGAGGTTCCAAAGCTCACTGAAGAAAATAGTTCTTTCAAAATTAGAATGGAACAGATGGAGGCTAATGACTTTATGAGAAACTAAGAAATCACAAAACAAAACCAAAAGAATGAAAAAATGGAAGATAATGTGAAATATCTCATTGGAAAAACAACTGACCTGGAAAATAGATCCAGGAGAGACAATTTAAAAATTATGGGACTACCTGAAAGCCATGATCAAAAAAAGAGCCTAGATAATCATCTTTCATGAAATGATCCAGGAAAACTGCCCTGAGATTCTAGAACCAGAGGGCAAAATAAATATTCAAGGAATCCACAGAACACCGCCTGAAAGAGATCCAAAAAGAGAAACTCCTAGGAACATTGTGGCCAAATTCCAGAGTTCCCAGGTCAAGGAGAAAATATTGCAAGCAGCTAGAAAGAAACAATTCAAGTACTGTGGAAATACAATCAGGATAATAGAAGATCTAGCAGCTTCTACCTTAAGGGATTGAAGGACATGGAATATGATATTCCAGAAGTCAAAGGAACTAGGACTAAAACTAAGAATCACCTACCCAACAAAACTGAGTATAATACTCCAGGGGAAAAAAATGATCTTTCAATGAATTTGAGGACTTTCAAGCATTCTTGATGAAAAGACCTGAGCTTAAAAGAAAATTTGACTTTGAAACACAAGAATGAAGAGAAGCATGAAAAGGTAAACAGCAAAGAGAAGGGACTTCTTAAAGTTGAACTGTTTACATTCCTACATGGAAAGACAATATTTGTAACTCTTGAAACTTTTCAGTATCTGGGTAGTGGGTGGGATTACACACATACACACTCACAAACACACAGAGACAGAGAGCACAGAGTGAATTGAATAGGATGGGATCATATCTTAAAAAATGAAATTAAGGAGTGAGAGAGAAATATATTGGGAAGAGAAAGGGAGAAATGGAATGGGGCAAATTATCTCTCATAAAAGAGGAAAGCAAAAGACTTTTTAGTGGAGGGAAAAAGAGGGGAGGTGAGAGAAAAACAGGAAGTTTACTCTCATCACATTCGACTAAATGAAGGAATAAAATACACACTTATTTTGGTATGAAAACCTATCTTACAATACAGGAAAGTGGGGGACAAGGGGATAAACAGGGTGGGGGGGATGATGGAAGGGAGGGCATGGGGAGGAGGGAGCAAATTGAAGTCAACACTCTTGGGGATGGATGGCATCAAAAGAGAGAATAGAAGCAATGGGGGGCAGGATAGGATGGAGGGAAATAAGGTTAGTCTTACACAATACGTCTATTATGGAAGTCATTTGCAAAACTACACAGATCTGGCCTATATTGAATTGCTTGCCTTCCCAAAGGGAATGGGTGAGGAGAGAGGGATGAAGAGAAGTTGGAACTCAAAGTTTTAGGAACAGCTGTTGAGTACTGTTCTTGCTACTAGGAAATAAGAAATATAGATAATGGGGTATAGAAAGTTATCTTGCCCTACAGGACAAAAGAGAAGATGGGGACAAAGGAAGGGAGGGATGATAGAAGAGAGGGCAGACTGGTGATAGGGGCAATTAGAATGCTCGGTGTTTTGGGGTGGTGGGAGGGGAACAAATGGGGAGAAAATTTGGAACCCAAAATTTTGTGAAAATGAATGTTAAAAGTTATATAAATAAATTAAAAAAAGAAAAAAAGAAAATTCTTGATATTCTCTGCCCATATATATTGAAGAATAGATGATAGAATCACAGGCTTAAAAGTACAAGGGATCTTAGAGGTCATCAATTAACACTGGATTATTTTTCAGATGAGGTCTCTGAGGGTCCAGAAGCTTAAGTGGCTTGCCCAGTGTCACACAAGTAACAAAGGTCTGAGGAAAGATTCTAACCCAGGTCTTCCTGACTCTCTCCTCTACATACATTCCATGCTGACTCTCTAAGCAATGACTATATAGGAATTTGTACCTGTCCCACCTTGCCTACTCTACTATAAGTGCTGCAAGAGAAAAGAATCATGCCTTAGTCTTCTTCTAAACCAGGAATTCTTAACCCATTTTATGTCATGGTCCTCTTTGGCAGCCTAGTGAAGTCTATAAATCCCTTTTAGAAGATTTTTTTAAAAATGGAATACACACATATGTATATGACAAAAGAAGCCAATTCTATTAAACATAATTACTAAATGTTAATAGTTCCCAGTTTACATGATCCCTTTATGGACCCCTGTAGATTTGAAGACCCCAGGTTAAAAATCCCTGCTAAACCAAATAACCTGTTAACTAAGAGGTCAAGCATCCCTTCATAGTTAGAAAATATTGGGTGAATTGACTGAACGGATATTGGAATAATGGAAGTTTGAAGCATCTTATTTGCTCTGACATTAGACAACTATTTGAGTAGCTACCCTGTACCCCTGAATATGTCTACATAAGGATGATGATCCCTCTGGGGGGAGAAGCAGGTGGAGGTTTAGGTTAGGTCTTAATAGCCAAACCAATCTGTACCAGAAGGAATGTTGGGTAAACAATCCCACATGAGCCTGTCAGCTCATTCACAGAGATGGGAAGTTTCCAGCTGATTCATTTGATTGCTCTCATATAGACAATGTAAGATCCTAAAGGGGAGATTTCTGTAACTACTTTCTTGTAATCAAAGGCTGCCTGAAGCGACCAGCCATTCCCTGATGTGAATGCAAGGTTCAGTCTTCTGGACAGGTTAAGGAGAGAAAAAAATAGGAGGAATGGAGGTTTTCTATATGAACTGACCTTTAAAATAAAGCCAGAATTGTCTTAGGAGTAAAGTAGAAGAGGTATTGGGAAAAGTATTCCCAATATGAATAAGAATTGTCTTAGATCCATCACTTTCCTTAGATTTTAATTTTGTTGAAATATATTTTCTTCCTTTTTCTTATATCTTTTTCCCCTGCTTCTTTCCTTCTTCAAAAATCCCTTGTTTTTTTTTTTAAATCTATAGACTGAATACACACACACACACACACACTGTCTTTTTTTTCTCAATTCAATTTAGTTCAAGCTGACAACGTATTATCAAATGTTTTCTCTATGCCCAACATTATGTCAGGCCCTATAGGGTACAGAAAAGAGATGTAAGAATTACTCCCTGCTCTCCAGGACCTGCCAATCACATTAGAGAGACAAGCCAGGCACATGAGTAGCAGTTACACAACAAGACAAAGAATTACATAAGTAGGGCATGAAAGGCATTTCAAGGGGAGGAGAGTAGGGAGAAAGTAGAGCAAAGGCATGTTAATAAGAATGAGGATGGTATACCTTCTCATCACTATGGAGTACGTCAACCTCCAAATGGTGAGAGTCTATGTTAGAGAATGGAGGAAAATAAAGGAGAATAAAATGGAAGCTCATGAAACTCATGAGATGACTATTCTATCATTTTCTTACAGGTCATGGAAATTTGACTCAGCTACATCGGAGGGAGAGTGGTCTTGAAGCCAGTACTACTGTGTTTTTGCATGGCTCTTCCAAAGTTATATGATGGCCTGCAGATGCTAGGCTCACATTCCCAAAGGGGTTCCAATAAACCAAGGCAAATCCCAGTCTCTTTCATTTAAATGCATCTGATTTGGTTGTGGACAAGTAACATCCTTAGCCTGGAGTGTTGCTGGAGCCAGCTCCAAATGACTTGGGAGAGCCAATTGTTAAATTTTTGATGGGATCATTTACATCTCAGAAATCAGCAAATGCTACAAATCAGGACTCAATTTGTTGTTTTGTTCATTGCCTAAAAGTAAAAAAGTGATGAAAAATGTTAATAATTTGGATTAAATTTACAAATGTTATCACATGTCATTTTTTCCAGAGTGCAGGTTATTAAACATTTTTCACCACAGCAGCTTATGTAACGTACTTGTAGAAAAGACAAAGTAAAAATAATAGCTATCACTGAGTGCCTTAAGGTTTTCAAAGAGCTTTAAAAATATTGCCTCACTTGATCTTCACAACAACTGGGGAATTAGGTACTGTATTATCCACATTTAAAGAAGAGGAAACAAAAGCAGATATAGGTCAAAATAATCTGCCCAGTTACACAAAGAATAAAACTGTCTGAGGCTAGGTTTGAACTCAAGTCTTCCTGGCTTCAGGTCCAACACTCTATTCACTGAGATACCTAACTGCCTAGTCAAGTGCAAAAAAAGGCATTACCAATTTACCTCTCCCAGAATACTTCTAATCTGAATTCCATCAAATATAAGATGAGGATATACTACTTCCTCTACCACTACCACTACTACTGTTACTACTGCTTCTGTTACCACTATTATTACTGCTGCTGCTGCTGCTACTACTACTACTACTACTACTACTACTACTACTACTATTACTACTACTGCTACTACTACTACTACTACTACTACTACTACTACTACTACTACTACTACTACTACCACAAATTCCTAGCTATCAAAAAGAAGTTACAGTAGTTCAATTTCATATGAACTGAGATCATGAGAATAAAGCCTTTTAAAAAGGCTTGGCAAATAACAAAAAGAGTTATAACCCACATTTATAAAGTTCTTTAAGGTTTTCAAAAGACTTTTCTCATAGCAACCCTATGAGGTAGGTGGTACACGTCTAATTAGGTCTGATTTTACAAAAAACTAAACTGAAACTCAGAGCAATTACGTGACTTGGCTGCCATTTCACCAGAAGGATATTCAGTGCTTTTACTGAAACCTAAGGTCTTCTAAATTCTTAACAGGTGGACTTTTTCCACTATCCTTCTACTAGCATGTGTATGTATAGTGTATCCCAAAAGCCTTACAGCAGTCTTAAGCTTAAATAGATTAATTAATTAGATTGAGGGAGTAGTAGAATGTGTGCATATAAACATATCTGTCATCAGCTCTAGAAATGTCAAGGTACAGACAAAAGTGCACCACGAAATGTAATATGGTCTTGATTGATTTCAGCCATACTTGCATAGCACTGGTGGCTGAGGAGGTGCTCTTAAATATCAATGCAGGCATTTTAAGTTCCATCCTTCTGCTCACAGTGATGTGTGTACAAGAATTTATTCCACAGTAGTACAGAAAATGCAGAAATTTGTAGCCATGTGGAGTTTAAGGGGAAGAATGATTTGTAAATCTCTGTCCCTTGCATGACAAATGAGGAGTTCCTCTGAAGATCAAGGGTGACACATTATTGGAGGCAGTCTATCCTAATAATTAGAGCTGACATTTATACAGCACTTTGATGAGTATGAAATGCTTTACGTATTCTTTTTTTTCTTTAGTTTCATAACTTTTGCAGATATCTACATTCTACAGATTAGGAAATAGGCCCAGAGAAGTTAGGAAGGTTCTGATGGACCACAGAAATAGGTTAGGGAGGATCCAACACCCTGCAACACACTACATTCCCTGGCTACAAAATTATGCTGGATGAATCCTGGAGCACAGATGACTGACAATAGGTGAGCCATCTACCTACAAACAAATTGAATTCATAGGAAGGTAGGAAGGTTAGGGCTTGGAGAGAAGATAACGATACAGTCATTATCTCCCTGAGTTCCAATCCAACTTCAGACACTTTCCAGCTAGGTGATCCTGGGTAAGTCAATTAATCTTGTTTGCCTCACTTTCCTCATCTGTAAAAGGAGTTGGAGAAGGAAATGGCAAACCACTCCAGGACCTTTGACAAGAAAACCCCAAATGGGATCATTAGGAGTCAGGCATTAAAAAATGACTGAAAAACAACAAAAATATTTATTTGTTTTCATAATAGAATAAAATATGAAGTCAGAGATAAGGACAATTCAATTTTTTTGTCTCTTAAAAATCTTATTTTTATCACTTCCTTTTGCTTTCTCATTATTTATGTTTGCATATTTATCTGATTATCTTACCATTTATGGTAAACATTGAGAGAGAGAGAGAGAGAGGGGCAGGGGGAGAGAAGATATTTGCAAAGGTGATTGTCACATCAACCATAAATGACAATGCACTATTCCAAACCCATAGTCTCCCACCTCTGAGAAGGAGGTTTATTTTCTCAATTTATTTCTATAGCTGTGCTTTGTCACAATGCTCTTTCCACAAACATTGTTACAGCTACTGAGTTTCCTAGATCTGCTTACTTCTTTCTGCATCATAAAGTTCATGAAGCCAAGACATTTTGACTGAAGTCTATTCAGTCATTGGTCACTAAGGCTGAGAGAGACCAGTTTGAGACAACCAAGCATCTAGCCAATGAAGAAATTGCCTCTAGATATGGGGTTCCTTGAAGTACTGCCTAATTTAAGACATAGTTTGTCAAGTATTCTATTTAAGAAATATATCCATGGGGCAAACACTCAAATTTTTTCTGTTCTAGTGACGTGTTAAGAAGAATCTAACTTGCAAGAAAAAAAGAGCATTTCAATGAATTTTTTTTAAAAAATTATTTGCACTGTTTTTTAAAATTAGATTTGTAAAAAGATACACATTGTATTGGCACTTTATGGTCACCTGAGAGGGCTCCAGGTTATGTGATGTATTGGAGTCAACCACTTGCTAAAAATAGGGAAATGTGCAATGATTAGTGAGGTCCCCAGCTAGGACATGACCCAAATAGTGAGCACCCTAAATATAATTCTGAGATGTTAACTGAGAATTCTTTCTTTCATAGAGCTAATTGATTTCAACTTTTATTTAAAACGCTGTTTGTCACCTGACCAATGGATGGATCAATTCTGATTGTCAGTATGTCCACCTGTCCAAATAATCTCATTAGTATGTACACTTTTATTATCATTATTCCAGTGTATGGTGTTATGCTGGCAGATATAGCTTACTGATTAATAACTTTTAGTTAGTAATTAGACCCTAGGTTTGATTTCTAGATTTTTCATGTATTATCTATGTGATATTGGATAAGACATTAACCTCTCTTGATGTCAGATCATGTACAAGCAAGAATCCTTCCTTCTGTGACTAAACTCCTTAAGAAGGCCATTTACGATAGATTTGTCCACTTCCTCTCACCCTCTTCTTAATTCTCTGCAGTCTGACTTCTAAACTCATCATTCAGCTAAAATGATGCCTCCCAGTCACTAACAATCTCTTCATTGACAAATCTAATTGGTTCGCCTTATTTTTCCATTCTTGCTTTCTCTGTAGTCTTCAACACTATTGATCACTTTCTCCTTTAGTAATGAACCGTTCTCTTCTCTCCAGGTTTTCATGACCCTACTCTCTCAGTTTTCCTCTCATCTATCTGGCTACTTCTTCTCTCCCTCCTTTCCTCAATCTTCATCAAGGGCATGCCTACCAACTAACTTTCCCGCAATGCATTATCCTTGGTCCTCTTGTTTTCTCCCTCTATACTATTTCACTTCATGATCTCATATGGTCCCAAGATTTCAGTTATTGTCATTATAGAATATACTATGCATGGGTAAATCCATCTGGTCCACACAGTATTCCTCAAAGGAAGCCCAGTTCCCTTTTAGTAAGGAAGCCCCAAACCCACCAATGTAGTTTTTCTTATCATCTATCCCCATGATGAGTTTATTGGGAATCTATGTTGGGATTTTTCTACTCGTAGGCAAACATCCCATGGATCCATGTCCCACCCAAGGAGGCAATTCAGAAATTAGGACTCTTTGATTCTCTCTGTCCCTGTGTCTCTGTTTCTGTGCCTCTGTCTCTGTATCTCTGTCTCTGTCTGTGTGTCTGTGTATCTGCGTGTCTGTGTGTTTCTCATGCACACACACACACAGAAGATTGGAATCTACTGATAGTCTTGATCAAGTACTGATTCTCTTTGATGCTCAACTCTTTCCAGTCATTTCCAAACCATATATATACATAGATTATCAGTCAACTAGCCTTCATTTAATCACCTTCTGTGTTCTAGGATTTGTGCAAAACTCTGACAATACAAAGAAATGCAAATACCAATACAAAACAACACAACAACAAAATAGTCACTTCTCTCAAGGTACTCACAGTCTAACCACAGAGGACCATACTGCCAACAACTGTACAAACAACACATAAATTGTGCAAATTAGGGGGCAGTCTCAGAAGAAAAGAATTTAGATTAAGGAAGACTTGAGAAAGGCTTCTTGCAGAAGGTGGAACTTCTGAGGGGACTTGACAGAATACAGGAAATCTAGGAGGTAGAGATGAGGGGGGAAAGCATTTCAGAAATGGGTGACAGCCATTGGAAACTATCTGAGTAAGAAGATGGAGTGTCTTGTGTGAGGAATAGCTAGGAGACCAGTGTCACTGGATCAAATAATAAATGGAAGGGAATAAGAGATAAAAAAAAAGTGGAATGGCAGAAAGGGGCTGAGTTATGAAGTGTTTTAAAAGCCAAAAAGCAGATATTTTTTCCTTTTCAGAATATTTTTAAATGCATAACTAAAGTACATAGGATTACAAGGGAAAGTAATTACGCTGAGAGTTATCAAAATATATATTTAAAAAAAATACAAGTTTACTGACCTTAAATTAAGAATTCCTGAACTACTTATCCAAGAATGCTCCATTAGAATTGTTGTGAGGACTGTCCCCTACACGTAGCATGAGGAAGTTACTGTGTGGCTCAAAAGGAGGAAGAACAGATATCTCTACCATTATCTCCTCCCCCTGTTTTCCAAAGGAGACGTTGATTCCTGCAAAGAGAGGAAGCAAGATATGAAGTCAGAATCTTGGCTACCCTTCTTTCCCCAAGGATGGGGTACTGGGCTAGGATTATAACCATCTGCTCTTTTAAAAGTTATTACTCTAGGGATTTGATTTTCAGATTCAAGCTTACTTCATTAATATTTCATATTTTGGAGAAGAAGGGTCTCAGGTTCTGTATACAAGGCTTGATTCCCTGTCCATCAAAAACTAGCTCCCCAATAAACACACATAGAAAATATCAAAGAAATCCATATATCTCAATCACAGCAGAACAAAAATCAGAGGAAAGTATAATACCAGGCAACATGGAGTGAAGGAGTTCTTCTACTGAAAGTGAAATACAGTAAAACCTCAATTTACAAGTAACTTGGTTTATGAATAACCTGGTTTATGTATGCTTTACTGGAATAAGATTTTTTTTTTTTTTTGTGGAAAATTTGTCTTGCAGAACAAACAAAAATTCACAGTAGGAACATCATGCTTGGACTTGAATGGCTTATGAAGGGATGACACTCAACTAGGGCAATTTTGTTTTTTGCAAAAGTGCAAAATTTTATTGAAAAACAACACCCAAATAATGCTGCAGCAATGAGAGTCATGAATATTTTTAATCATAATGCAATGTCACATTTCTATGACATTCTGTAAAAACATCAAAAACACGTATCATTAGAGTCCTAGTCAGAAGTGAACATAAACAAAAAAATATCAGTGAGTCAATACATGAAAGTGATTCTAAAAAATGAAAAATAAGTGAAGACAGTAGTGTTAGTGTTACTTTTGGTGAAAGTAGCATAAAAGAGAACACTACTGATGTTGAAATCCCCTATGTTCTCATAGAAGATTCTCCTTCCAAGCAACAATGCTTGCTCCTCCTCATCCTCCCTCTTGTCCACCTCACACCAGCCTCTTCTCAAAGGTAAAGTGCAGGTTAATTTATTTTATTTTTGGTTATATTGTGCACTAATCATTACTATTGTGTTTCAGGTGCATTGGGGACAAAAAAGCTTACTTAAAATTATACATAATTATTTTATATGAATATTTTTGTGGATGTTGTATCAAACATCTGACTTTACATTATTTCCTATGGAAAAATTCACTTTGCAATATGAACAAATCACATGACCAACAGAATCTGGGAATGAATTAAATTTGTAAACCGAGGTGCTACTGTAATTCAACTCAATGAAGAGAGAGAGTCCTAGATCTTATCCAAGGGGAAGATTCCAAAAGCCTCCAGTGCAGCAAGCTAAGAATTGAGACACGGTAGATGGAGCTTGCCTACTCTTCTTGTGTTGGCTTCTTCCCATACTCTGATTTTCTCTACACCATCCTGAAATGGGATTAGCCTTGTCCACCTTCTCTCTTGGAAGTGGAAGCCAGAAGAGATTGCAGAGTTGGAAGAAAAACTGAAGAGACTTCTAAGAGTGAAGAGAGAAAGACTCCTCTGTCACATACTCTTACCCACTCTGCCCTGCCCCTCGTACAGATTCAGGGCATGGCTCCCCCCTAATTAAGGAGAAAGTCCCATACCAATGGGCTCCATTGCGCTCAAGGAGCTTTGTAGAATATAAGCTCCTTGAGGGCAGGGATGTTATTCTCATTCTTTTTGCACCTAAGACTTAGTACAGTGCTTTGGCACAGTGGCACACACTAAGCATAGAATTAATTCTTGCTGACAGATTAGTGATAAATCATCCTCAAATAGGAAAGATAAGGCAACAAATGCATATCACCAAAGCCTTCACCATTTCTACAGAATAACTAGAAGGGCATTGGTTCCTTTTTCCAATCATCCTCTTTGTTACTAGTACACTGTTTCTTCCAGGCTCCAGACTTGGAAAAATGAAGTTCTGTCTCACTGATTGAACCCCTAGGAATATAGATTGGTGGAGGGAATAATGAGAGCCAGGAATTAAGCTGAAGTTCAGAGCTAGAGGGTCTAAGAAGATATCAGTTCCTGTGCCTCTGAGAGAAGGTTTCCCAAACCAGAAAATCCTGAAAATCACAGTAGTTCTCTTGATTCAGTCCAGTAACCAAAAGGGTGTTTATAAGATCTCCCTAACCCCCTAATTGGCTTGTTCATTTTGTTTATTCTTTGTCCAGTTGCCTGTCTTCATTTTCTTTCTAGGCACAGACCCAGTAGGTTTTCTGATATCCTTTATTGGAACAAAATGGCTGGAGCACAGGGGTGAAACTTGGTGAGTTTCAATGGAATGTAAGGAATTATTATGATGAATGAGTTTGGCTAATCAATATCCTTATGAAATTGGACTGCAGTGTTGGTCTTGACAGCTAACTTAATACAGTTTAAATATGAAGACAGTAAAGCTTGTCGAAGGAAACTCATTTTAAAGTTTATTAATGCTATTTTCCACAGCCTATATACCTTCTGGTGGATCTTTTTTTTTCAGTAATAGAGTACCACAGAACCCCATTACAAGCTTTCTCACCCACATTATAAGCCTCCTGTGTATAATGGAAAGGGAACACTCTGCATCATCATCAGAAGACATGGTTTGATTGTTGGCATAACCAAATTCATGTACAAGAAAGGTATTTTCTAATGGAATTTAGAGCATATTTCAGCATTTGTTTTTCTAATACTGAGGTCAATATGTTAAAATCTGGTAATCTGAATTCATTTTAGCTGTATCATTTATTATAAAGTACATCCACAAGTTCTTTCTAGATATAATATGCTTCAATTATTAGACATAATTGATACAGAATGATAAGTTTGAAATTTTCCTGTAAGTGGCATACATTTTTTAAATGTTTTACAAATAGCTGTAGAAGTAAAATAATCCCTTGTACTAAGGACACCATTGCTAGTTAATCATAACCCAGCAGCCACCTCCCTTGGCATGAATAAAACTTAGTAATATGTGGTTTGGCTCCATTTGCCTAAATCTTCCTACTTTGCTAGAGAATGGGGTTTTGGAAACCTCAGAGAGGCAAGCCTTCCATTGACAGATAGAGGTACAAATAATCTCTTCCCTTCTCTTTCCCAGCATGGACTAACCAGAGAGTAAAGAACACACTGGAAGAAAGCAATTTTCCTCTCTGTCTCTAGGATTCTACAAAATCTCTTGGGCACCATGGAGAAAATGGGAAAACAGTTTTCTTGAATTTTATCTCCAAATCCCTAGAGATTTGTTGTCATTCATGCAGTGAACTTCAGGGATTCTGACTGGGATGGGGATTTTTCCAGTGTTCTGCTTTTTTAAAAAAAATTGTAATCTGGCATTTTCAGGAGATAAGAAGATTTTCATCATTGTCACCAACCACGAACAATAATTGAACACTCATGGATGCAAGGACACTGTATTTTGCACAACCTACTTTCTTGCCCATATGGTTATGATCCCTTTGTTTTCTTTGAACCTTATTCTACCTGAAAGGAAAATTTATGCAGTTGAAAGAGCAAAATACAGGGGAAAAAACAGACAAACATCCCTTTATCATTGTTTGTAATAGAAATCAAGGGACTCACTTAGGGTAAAATTATGTAGTTAATTATCTTTCTATAATTCCTAGAGTCTACTCAACATTTCACTTGGCATTTTCAGTAGAATGTAAGTTCTTTGCAGATTGGCACTGTTTTTAATTTTGATGTTTGTATTCCTAGCACTCGATACATCAGAGCTGTTACTGGCATAGTGTTAATAGAGCTGACATTTGCAATGGGTCACTCCCTTCTTGAGAGACTGCATTTTCTCTGGGGTGACCGCTGTCCTGAAACTCATCTCAGAGTTCTCTACTAGTCCATACAGCTGTGGTAAAATTACCCATAGTTCAAATGTAGGTATAGTGACATTGAAAGAGAGTGTAGTCCAGGGCCTTGGGTTTTTATTACACAAATCTATCTTTTGCTTTTCCTCCTGACTTCCTCACTGCTCCTTCCAAGGCTCTTTTGCTGAGTTACAATCTGGATTATATTCCAGGTTCCCAGCTGGACTAAAGCCAAAATGGTTTTACCATCTTGTAGGTTGGAAAAGAAGAAAAGACTACCAATTGAAGACAGTAAAGCCAGAGAGCCAGAATTTTAAAGAATGACAAAAATGAGAAGGTGAGAGATGGTTACAGCTATTCAATATGAGATAGGAAGAATTAGACAGCTAGCAAGAGTGAAAGATGAAGAGACAATTACAAAAGTTTCATTCCTTATCTTTGGACACTATATTCTAACCTCTTCACGGCCAGGTCTCAGGGATGAGCCTAATGACCAAAGAAAGTCAATCTTCACAAAGGACATAAGAGCATAAAAGATAACTGATAAAGGTAAAGAATAGATAAAACTTCACTGATTACCCAGCATCTCTCAATTAATATCCCAACTGCTCATCCTCAAACCTTGACCTATTACTTTCAATTCTGTTGATCTGAGATAATAGAAAACAAGGATTGAGAGAAAGACACTATAGCACTGAATCTTTAATAAGAAAGTCATTGGCAGTATGAAGCTGGTTTGAAGAAAGGACACAACAGACAGAAATAGAAAAGAATAGAATAGAAAAGTAATTGAAAATAAGAATAAGATAGAAAGAAATTGTGCCAAAGATAGACAAAAGGGGAAAAAATAAGAGAAGTAAATAAGCATTTGAAAAAAAACTCTATCACAATGGGTAAGAACTTTGCAACAATGGGAATTAAGTCAAAATATCTAGAGAAAGAAGAGGTATTTTCAGAAAATTATTCAAATCCCACCCCCGTAAGTGAAACTGGAACAACGCCATGAATATTCAGAACTGAGAACAATCAAAGAATTTCATGAAAATATCAAGAAAATAAGATCAAAAAAAGGAAGAAACCATCAGGTCTATCAAGAGACAGAGTGTGATGGCACATGCCCTGCTTTGTGGGAGGCAGCAACTAACGAATCACTTCAATTTGAGAGTCTGGAGCTGCAGGAGGACTAAAGATAATCAAGCATGCTCAATAAATCTTATACAAATAGGTTGAGATCACAGACCAGAATGCCACTGGGCTGAATAAGGAGTGAACCAACCTGAATCAGAAAAATGCAGCTGTATAAAGTTTATGTGCTTTAGCAAAATATTCCTTTTTGTGATAAGGCCTATAAGTGATCACTACACTTGCAACCTGGGCATGACAGAGAGATCTACTCTCAAAAAAACAAAAAGGGTCTTCCCCTCCCAGTCTGATTTTTTTTTTTTTTTATTAAAGCGGCCATCCCTTGACTCACTTTTTAAAGAGGCCTATTCACTGACTGGGTATTACCTCACTCAAAGTGAGAATGTGAAAAAGCCTTAGTCTAAAAAGTCTCCCATTGTATCCTGGGCAATCTCCAGTCATCCTGATAAATATCAGGCCACTGGACCCAGATGATTCTGGAGAAGAAAGCGAGACCGGTGATCTTGCCTAGCCCTCCCTCCCTCAAATCCAAGTCAACTGTAAGTCATGTCATAATTCTCTGATGTCATGATCCTCTTTGAGAATGAAGGACAAATACATAATGACAATGAGAGACTAGGGAATTTCAAACAAAAGGTAGAAATACTGTCCATAACAATTGAGTCTCTGAAAAAGAGAATAGCAAAATTGAGATTAATATATATATATATATGTATGTATGTACATACATATATATATATGTATAAATAAATGAATAACTTAAAATATTGGGCAAATTTAAAGAAAAAATATTTGAAGAAAAGTGTTATACACCATAGTTATACCAAATTTAAGGATGATATAGTAAAACAATAATCTAAGCATAGTAGATATTACAGAAAAACAGCATGAAAAATAAAACTTGATTATCATAATCCAGAAACAATGAAGAAAATATTGCCTAGAAATATTACAAGTAGAGATGATGATGATGATAAAAATGAACAGAAAGAGACCAATAAACATTGTGGACAGACCACAAATGAATCATCAAATTACAAAGATTGAAAGTATCAAGGAGAAAATCCTTCTCTGTCACTGAAAACTAATCAGAATAGCGTATGATTACCCCCATGGTGTCAATAAATCAAGGGAAAAGTCAGAATGACATTTTTAAGAACAAGGAAGATTAGATGTTACATGAACATAACATGTCCTACATGCAGATTGAAAAGCAAAGAAACAAATGCTTTCAATTTAAAGTGGAAGTGTGGATTATTTTTTCCAAAGGACACAGAAGGCAAGAGTGAATTCCATGTATCAGTGGCAAAAAGTTAAAAATGTAGCTATATCAATTAAATGCTAAGAAAATAAATGAGCTTTTGGTTGTTTTTTTTGGTGTCTATGGTAAGACAAGGCCTTATGTGTGAGATGAGGAAATTTATTTGTTCTTTTTTTTAATTTCAAAAACCCTCATTCACTATCTGAGACATGTCAAAAAGACAAAGAAATTGTAAGGAACAAAAGGTGCAATTAGAAAATCCCAAGGAGAGTAGACTAAAGTAGTGAATATTTTGGGGAATAACACTAGTCTCTCAATAGTAACACAATGTTATAGGTGGTGGGATAAAGCAGAGGGACTTCTCTCAGATGGGAAGAAGAAAATATGAGAGTCTCAAGCTAGAGATTAGCTTCCCAAAAGGAGAGGTAGATCCATTTTTCATCTTTCCTTTTGTATGGCAGGAAAATGAAGAAGGAATATTGCAAGGAGATTCACAAAGTGTGGGGCAGGGGAGGGATTAAAGACAATTAGCTGGAAAGGAAACAAAACCCATAGAGATGGAAGGAATTGTACCAACTGTCCTATAAATAATTCTGCTGGCTGGCCTTGGGGAGTAGATTTATGTAAACCTGGGAGCCTTATCTACTGGGATGTCAAAGGGGTTAAACCTGTTTTGTTTTTAATTTTTATCAATGACTTAGATTAAGGTAAAGATGAGATACTTGTCCATTTGTTAATAAATCTGGCAGAGATTGCTGATATTGGGTGACAGCAACATCAGGATACTAAAGAACACATTAGAGTAGGAACATTGGCCGAATCCAGTAAGATTAATTTAATGCATATTAACTATAAAATGCTACACTTGGAATTAATTAATCAACTGGACAAGTATAGGATGGAAGATGTATGATATCAGTTAAAACGTGAAAGAACTGGAAGGTAAGGGTGGTGGTGAGGAGTTTGCTCAACATAAGTCAATAATAGAGTGATGATAGCCAAAAGAGTTGAATTCTCTCTCTCTCTCTCTCTCTCTCTCTCTCTCTCTGTCTTTGTTGTTTTTGTTTTTTGCTGGGCAGGCAGAATTTGGTGGTGATGGAGAGGTTTTTTTGTTTTTTGTTTTTTTGAGATGTGATTCTATCACTTTAGGGAACTCCTTTTATGGAATTATACTCTATTGTGGCAGATGACAGCTCTTCAGGAACTTAAGAGTTAAGAGCTTCCTGAGTCACTGAAAAATTAAATGATTTGCCTATTGTTAAAAAGCCAATGTTTAGGAAAAAAAAATAACATTCAAATATGCATCTTACTCATTCTAAGGTCTTCCCTCTGTCTTCTATGCCTTTCTATTCATAATATGACCTTAGACAGGCTGTGCTAGATTAAATAAGCTTGAGAGTCACTTGTTAAATTTCTGGTGAGAGCATTGACACCTAAGCAATCAGCAAACACTAAGCTGAGTTTGTTTATTATTTTGCTGATTGTCTAAACTTAAAAAAGATAGAGAAAATGCTAATAATTCAGTTTAAATTTAAACCTTTATTCTTTCCCCCTCCTCTGTCTCTCTGTCTCTATTTTTCTGTCTCTGTCTCTCTCTCTCTAAATATATATATATGTATAATACAATAAAAAACAACATAACATTAATTATATTATGCTGAATTGTGTTGTATTATATTGTATTATGTTATGTTATATAATATTATATATTATATATAATATAATGTATTGTGTAATATATGATGCATGCATATATTTACATATATAAAACATATGTATACATTTACAGAGAGAGAGAGAGCCAGTTAATCCAAATTTCCTAGCACGTCTCTGGTCTTAGGCTGCATTAAGGGAAACTTTGTCTCCAGAATGAGTAAGGTCAAAGCACTCTGAGGGCAAAGCACCCTGAGTCAAAACATATCTCGGTTATTTTGAACTATTCTTTGGTGTTACGTTTTCAGAGAGAGACGCTGATATTTTAGTCTGAGTTCAGAAGAGGCCAAACAAACTGGTGAAATAACTGTAGACCATGACATGAGATGGTTGAAAGAGCATGTTGGTATTTATGTGGGGAGTAAATTAGGAAGGGCCTGATAACTGTCCTTGTGTATTTGAAGGATCCTCATGTTACAATTGTATTTGACTCTAGAAATATGAGGAATGGTTAGAAGTCACAAAAGCAGATTTCTAGCTTTGGGGAGAAATTGCATAATGCATATACCTAAAAGGGGAGCAGGCTGTCCCAGGAAATAGTGAGCTTTCCAACAATGGAAGGTCTCTGTAGAAGAAATTAGACAGTCATTGTTCCGTGGAGTAGTAGAGGAGATTCTTGCTCAAGTAGTTGTTGAGTTAGATCACTGCTGAATTAGATCACACAGTAACTTAGATCTAGAAGGGACTTCAGAAGTTATTTAGTCTGATCTCCTCTTCTATATAAAACAAATGAGACACAGAAAGGATAAATGACATTGAGGGTCACACAGGTTGTAAATGAAAAAGTCAATTATTTGAACTTTGGCTCTATTATGCCAAGTTCAGCTCTCCAAGCTAAATTTAGTACTCTTTCACCAGTGGAATTTTTAAAAACAGTCAAAACTACCCTTTCCCCTCTTTCTTTTCCATATTATATTAAATAATCAGCTTGAATTCCACCCAGTCCTTTCACACATCCCAAGAGAATTGGCTATTTGTTTGAATTAGAGGCAGGAATTGTATAAGGAGGAAAAACATTAGACTCTAAGTGAAGAGACCTGGACCCAAGTTCTTTCTAAATCACTTACAAGTTATGTGACAGAGCAAGTCTCTAAAACAACCATCTCAGTTTCTCAGTTTTCTTATAAATTGAGAATAACAATATTTGTGCTACCTAACTCACAGAGTTAATGTAGGAAAAGTTCTTTGTGAACTAAAAACACTTTATAAATATGGGCTCTTATTAGTACAATCGTGATTGCCTCATTTTTTTTAATAGAGGTCTGGTTTTATGGTTAAAAAGCTGGTGAATGGATAAAAGGGAGGAAATAACTATTTAGGGTTTCCAGGAATACTCTACTGACTGAATTCTGCCTGCCAGGACGATATTAGATGGAAATCTTCTTATAAAAGTCATCTTGAATAGTCATATTTACTAAGGGTTTGCTGCTAGTCTAAATTGTACTCTGCGAAAAGCAGTCAAAATGGGTCTCCTCCTCATTGCATTCCTCCCCCCCGCCCCCACCTCCGTCATATTCCCAGAGCAGGAAATCAGCGAAATGAAACATTCAATTTGACTCTACTGCAAGGATCCAAAAGCAACTACTCTGAATTGAGAAACAAGTGTAAGGTAACACACATATTAAAAGTGATATTATTCAGAGCTCGTGAAAATGAGCTCAATTTAAATGAAATGATGGAAAATGATGCCATCCAAATATCAGCACTCCCATTCTTCTCTGAGGCATAAAATGCCATAGCTTAATAGAAAATTACAAATGAGGTACTGGGGGAAAAGAGAGAGAGAATCTGCAGAAAGACAGAACAAGCTTTTTCTTTATGATTAGCCTGATAAAATTATAATCTATTGAGCAAAATCGCTACCATCATAAATTATGATTATCTCCATTAAAGTCAACAAAGAGGAAGTATTGTCTGATGACAAAGTTAAAAAATTTTTTTTAATGGCATTTTCAATGAGGGCATTTTTTTAAGAGATACAAATAAGAAAAAACAATTACCTGGCAATCATTCAAAAATTCTAAATTGTCCTTAAATTCTAAATTGTCTCCAATAGTGCATGTCCTTCAGTATGCAGAGGAAGCATGAAGTAGTCTGGGTAGCTGAGTAGTGCTTCTTCCCATATGCTAAGGGCATTCCTTTGCTCACCCATTATGATAAGACATTTTTGGAATTTCACCATGGTAACTTTTAAGGCCATATCTGCAGGAGAGAAAATTTACTCCAATTTACTTTGAAAAAATATATTGTTTTGCATAAGGGTAGTGGGGAAGTCTGATATTTACTAGTGAAAGCCCACTTATTAATCGTATGCCCCTTTACTCATCAGTGTGCCCACAGAAAAGTCACTTAATTGCTCTCAAGCTGTAACTACAAGTGGGTGTCAGTTGGCATTGGTGAAAAGATTTTGCTCACATCTTGTAAAAATGAAAGTTGAAAACTATCTTTAAATATAATTGGGAAAAAAACAAAATACTATTTACATTAAAAAAAAGAGTGTGCAAAGGAGAATGAGCAGGACTTTGTGAAGCCTTTGACTATACCAAATGAAGAATGGTGGAAGGGCACAGGGATGCTTAACTTAGAGAAGAGGAAACTTAATTGGGGTCTTTTAAAACATGAAATGAACTACATAGAACTAGGAATAATAGGCAAAATTTGCAAATGAGTATGAGCTGAGGGGTAGGGGGTTGGAAGTAGGCAGAAACTCTCCTAATTATTAGAGTGGCCCTGATGTGGTATGGGCTACCTTGAGAGAGAATGGGCTCCCAGTTGTGAGATATTCACCCAGAGGCAGGAGGGTATTTTGTTGGAGATAATGAAGAATATAAAATCATATGGTACCTGATATATCATAGGCACTATACTGAGCACTTAACAAGTATTAGTTCATTTTTATCCTCATAACAATGCTGTGAGGGAAGTGCTGTTATTATCATCCCCATTTTATATGAGTACACTGAGGCAAAGACAGGTTAAATACTCTGCCCAATGTCATATAGCTACTTAAGTGTTTAAAGCCTGATTTGAACTCAAGTTTTCTAAACAGTAGACAGACCCAATGGTCTATCTACTGTATACCTGGCTATCTTTTATAGAAGATTCATGTTTAGATATGGGTTAGATTATATAACTTGGGATGTTCCTTTCAACTCTGAGATTGTTTCTACATGTGGGTGATAGTAAGAGACCTATTAAATATACCTGAAATTAAAAACAAGCAAACAAACAAAAGAATAGGTGTCCACTTAATCTACCATCATGTCAAGTGAACCCCAGCTGGGGTACTCAAGTAGCACCAGAACTAGTATAGGTGAGAAGAGAAGGATCAATGCCTTCCTATCATCCCTACTCATTGAATTGGCAATTGTTAGTAGAGGGTGAAAGAGGGACGCTTACTATAATCCATGAAAGACAGCAGTAAAAAAGTATAATTTCATTCTTTCTAAATGAAAGAATAGGCAGAATTTATGGAGATACCAAAATACCAACATCTGTATTGGTTTTTAATAGATAGAGGTTTGGTTTGTTCTGTGTAAAAACATTATAAGAAATATCTGGCTGTATTGGAGGGTGTCAAGAGAAGGAAAATTGGATATGGAGATGTTGGCACTCTTAGACCTGAAAGCGAATTTAGAAATCGATCTTCTAGGTCAACCTCTTAATTTCCTAGATAAAGAAAAGCAAGCCCTGGGAAGTGAAAGTGACCTATCTAGAAAGAAATGATAAATCATAATTGGGATAAAGAAGATTTAAGGTTCTAGATTCAAATTCTGACTCTAGTATTTCCAGCTATGTGATTCTGTGTCTGTGGTTTCTCTATATACATATTGAATCTTCTCAATAGAATATAAACTACTTGAGAACAGGGAGTGCTTTATTTGTATCTTTGTTTCATGAGTAGTGCACTATTACATACACTATTATATGCTATAGGTAGGGCAGCCAGGTGGTGCAGTGGATAGACCACCAGTGCAGGAGCCAGGAGGACCTGAGTTCAAATCTCACCTCAGACACTTGACACTCACTAGCTGTGTGACATTGCGCAAGTCACTTAACCCCAGTTGCCTCATCCTGGGTCATCTCCAGTCATCCTGATGAATATCTGCTCACTGACTCAGATGGCTCTGGAGAAGAAGTGAGGCTGGTGACCTGCACAGACCTTCCTCACTCAAAACAAAGTCAAGTGCAAGTCATGTCATTATTTCTCCGATGGCATGGTCTTCTTTGGCAACAAAGGACTAACACAGTTACATACGCTATAGGTACATGAATGCTACTTTTTTAAAATCACATTATTATTAAAATAAATTGATACATTTTTACAAAATTGCTACTTCCTAAAAGTCTTAATTTTCCAATAGAACTCTTCTTCAACAAAAAATAAAATATACACATAAGTGATGCAATGAACACACTGGTCAGAGCTGATAATGTATTCCTAATTCCATACGCATTGATTCCATACACATTGACAGGCATCTCTCCACCAAGAGGAGGGAAGTATGTTTAATTGAAGCCACAATAATCAGGGCATTGAGCAGAATTCTGACCTCTTCTCATGTTGTTTTCCTTTACATTATTGTGGTCTTTATAATAACATTGTTAAGAAACTAAGACTCACACTACCATAAAGTCTAAAATCCAGCTTTAATGTTCTTAGGCTCCATGCCAGGATAGCTCTGATCCTTTTTCCTACCCTCTACCCCCACAATTCAGTACTCTCTACTCCAACTGATTCTTTCTCCATTCCTCTTAATTCTGTTCCTTTGGAACTAAGAGCCCTTTATAACAATGTTTCACTTAATTTTTTTCATGGACCCAAGTAATAATGTTCAACAGAGTGTGGCTGTATTTGTTTACTGCATTTCCAAATCTAAACATTCTAATATCTGGTTGCATGTTGTGTGTAATCACTGAATTTTAAAGCTAGAAGAAACCTTATTGGATATATAGCCCAATAAGTTAGAGAGAGAGAGAGAGAGAGAGAGAGAGAGAGAGAGAGAGAGAGAGAGAGAGAGAGAGAGAGAGAGAGAGACACAGACAGACAGAAAGAGACAGAGAGAGAGAGAGAGAGACAGACAGACAGAAAGAGACAGAGAGAGTCAGAGAGAGAGAGAGAGAGGGAGACAGAGAGACAGAGACAGACAGAGACACAGAGAGACAGAGACAGAGAAACAGAGAGGAGGGAAAGGGGAGAGAGAGAGAAAGTGAGAAAGAAAAACACATAAACTAGGGAAACCAGAATGGATAGAAAACTTGATATATTCTAAATGTGATACTATGAGACTGTGTCATTAAAACTTTGGAACCTCTTTCTCCCAATCCTTATCTCTGAAAACTTCCTGAAATTAACCCACTTTGAAGATTTTTGTTTTTTAAAAGGCTAATTTGACCATTTAAAAAAGTACACAGAAGCAAAAAACAAAATCAGATGGCAGACCAATGGAAAACTGGGAAGAGTCATAAAAGGAAAATTTAATATACACTGTCCTTCCTTTGTATATATTTTGGGGATGGTTTCCATGGTGTCCTCCACTTATAAGGGAAATCTGAGGTAATAGTTGTTTCTACCTAAAGGAGGCCAGAACATTATACTTTGAGATTCAATTACTTAGATGTTTCAGGCAAAAGCATTTATTTTGCCAGTATTATTTTGAGATCAAGCCAAATTAAGTTGAAACTATTTTTTTTTTCTGTGGACCATCTAGATAATTGGTGTTTATTGGTGTTTTTATGTGGTCGTTCATACAGAATGCAGCTATATCACCTTAGCTGCAAGTGATAAAAATTGCAGTGCTGAAATGGACTGACCTACTTTGCTCCAGTGAATCTTTTTAAAGGCTGATCTGGACACAGCTCTAGACTATGTCTATATTATAGCAGTGTATCTATTTAACTCACTTTCTATAACATCTAAGAGGTGCTATATGGAGATAAGTACCTCAAAGAATACAACCAAATGCAATTGTAGGGAAATTGATTCTTTCTTCTTAAATAATTGTAAAGTAAGACATTTTTAAAGTGTAGTTTTTTCCTATTATCTCCTATAGATTAGACATCCTTTTGCCAAAGACATATTCATATTAATCAGTTGTGATGCTCTGTGAGACCCATAAATAGTATTTTCAAAAGGCATTTTGAGTGGAATCATTGTGAAAAAGATGGAAGACCAATTTTGAGGAAGATAAAAGGAAAGCCATTCTCCTTGTTACAAGGTATTACGCAATTGATGGTTGAGATCTTTGTTTTATAGATAATTAAGTTTGGTTTTTTTTGTGACCTACTTATTTCCCTACCCCTTCTTCCCCACACAAAGGCAGGTGCTACAGTGAATATAACACTAGACTCAAGACCTGATCTAGCCTCAGACACTCACTAGCTGTGTGACTCTGGTCAAGTCACTTAACCTTAGCTTGCTGTAGCCTTAGCTATAAAATGGAAATAATAACAGCAAATTCTTAATGGAGTGGTTATGAAGATTGAATCAAATAATATTTTAAGTGCTTAGTACAATGAGTGTCTGGCACCTAATGGACACTCTAGGAAAGCTCCCTCCACCCACATCCAAGTAGGGAACATAACATTGTATAAAGTCATCATCAAAGACCAAATGGTTGAAAAAGGGAGTGGACAGGTCATTTAGTGAGGGTTAGAGAAAGGCATGGGACAACAGAATTTTCCTGATACTCATAAAATATGAGAAGACTAGGTAATAACACGCATATCTACTCTACATCTACTTTTTTTATTGGGGCCTTAAGGTTGACACTCTTGGAGTGAAACTGCGACTTTATTAGTGGAGGGAATCAATGGAATGGAAAGTGTCTCCACTACTGTCAATTGACGACCCATCACCTTAGAAAGTTGCCTGGAAGTCAAGTGAATCATCCATGATCATATAGCTAAATATTAGGGATGGAATTTGAACCCATTTCTTCCTAAGGCCAGCTCCAAAACTAAGCATTATGCTAGGTCACCTTCAGTATATTGGTAGATTTGCTATGGCTCTATGCAAGACAAAGACCAAAAAAATCAAACAGAATGAAAAGCCTTTGATGTGTGATAACCTTTAGTTGTGTGATGAGTACTCCCATGACTAAAAGAACATCGATACAGTCCACTAACAAGGTAAGGATTGCTTTCTATATGGCAATTCTTATTCTCCAGACATTTTTGTATTTATTACATCTCTAGGACTTAGGTTTGGCATATAGATTTGACATATCTGACTGTCTCTGTCTCTTTTGCCACCAGTGTGTGTGTGTGTGTGTGTGTGTGTGTGTGTGTGTGTGTACCTGTGTACAAGACTCAGAGGGCTTAAGTTACAAGGGTCACATTGCTAGTAAGTACCAGAAACAGGATGTGAATCCAGGTCTTTCTGACTTCAAATGAATTGCCAAATCTGCTCTCCTATGCTCTCTTTCTGTCTGCCATATCAGCCCCCACTAAACCAAACTGCTCATTTCTGTTCTGGGTTTTTCCTTCTTTTTACCTGCTTTTTTAAATGACCTCATCTCTCTCCCACACCTTGAACACTGTCTCTAATCTGACACCTCCTGATTATCTTTCTGGATTTGACTTCTCCTTGGCCAATCAATCAATTTCTTTAGGTACCTTGTTGATACAGCTATTGAAATAGTCAGTTACCATTTCTGAAAGTTTATTTATTTTTTTAAAATCTCCTTTGGTTTTTCTTCAATTCACATAGACCATTTCCTTAATGTTGTAAAGCAATGACCTTAGCTGTGTTAATAGTGGATAGAGATGGGTCAGGAGTCAAGAAAAGGTAAGTTCAAATCCTATTTCAGACACAAACTGTGTCACCCTGAACAAGTCATTTCTGTCTGCCTCAGTTTCCTCAACTGTAAAAGTGGGATGGTAATAACACCTGACTCATAGGGTTATTATGAGGATGAAATGAGGTAATACATGTAACGTACTTAGCACAGTATCTGGTACATTGTAGGCACAATTCCCCCACGCTTCTTCGCCTCATTTAGATCGTTTCCATCCACTCTGTCTAATTGTTTTGTCATTGTTTTTCTCACTTCTCACAGCCCAGTTATGGCTCTTTTATCCTTGCATTAATTTTCTATACTATTCCTCCCTGTACCAGTCATGGAATTCCCAGTAGCCTCCCACTCAAAGATGCTTAAGGATTGCTGTTGGTTTTACATAAAGAGTCAAAATCAAAGATTCAGAATGCCAAAAACCTAAAGCCCATGCAGCCAGACAATATGGGAACGCCCTCTAGAACAGTTTTTGTTGTATACTTCCTCTTCTATCAAGCAAGAACAATTGAAGATCTGAAAGCACATGAGCTCCATTGCATGCTCTCCTATGAAGGGGCTGAGGTCCCTCTTTGACATCTGTGCCACATATTCCCCTCTTCTTTACTGATACTCTCACTTCTCATACTCCCCTCCTTTTTTGTGAATAATCTTTGCTTGAATCTGGATCCTTCACCTTCAGTGATTTTGGGAACTGGGCTAGAAGTGGAGACCTCTTGGGGCCTAGACAAGTGAAAACATTTTCTTTTCTCCACAAGGAACAGAAGTTCACTGAGCACAGAAGAGAATCGCACTTGATACACCTTAGCAGATGGCTTGGTAGAAAGAATGGCTGTTCTACCAGTAAGAGGGAATAATGCAAATGTTTACTTGTACAAATAAGACCAAGCCTACCCCAGGTTTTTCTTTGTTTGCTTGTTTGTTTGTTGCTGAATCTACTGCCACTACTACATGGCTAGATGTTAGCAGAGAAGACTTTTTTTTTTTTTCAAATCTAAACTTAAGAACTTCAACACAAACCAACAAAGCAATACAAAACTCTTACATAAAATTGTAAACTACATTATTATTTGTTTGCTAAAAATAGTATGTCAGAGTATAGGACTTATTTTAGGAGATAAGTTCTGGGGAGTAGCTTGAGATGTAAGGAGATGAAATGATTTCTCCTCACCAAAGTACAATTTCCTGACTCTATGCTTAGTAGGTACTCTACTATGCTTTAATAAGTAATTTTAACAGAATACTAACAAAAGCATACTTTTGACTTCCATCTTTTCTTTTTTCATTTTTTCTTTTAAAATTGGTGTTTTATTTTAAAATACATGTAAAAATAATTTTAACATTTTTTTTTTAATTTTAAGCTCCTAATTCTCTCTCTCCCTCTCTTACTTTTACCCAACTTGAGAAAGCAGGCAATTTGGTATAGGTTATATTTTCTTAGTCATGAAAAAAATATTTCTGCATTAGTCACATACTGAAAGAAAACACAGATAAAACAACTAAGAAAAAAATAAAGAAAATAAAAATAGTATGCTTTGATCTGTAATTAGACTCCATCATTTCTTCCTCAGGAAGTGAATAGTAATTTTCATCATAAATCCTTCAAAAATTTGTCTTGTATCTTTATTCTCTCCAATCTGCACGATCCAAAGAACAGCTTGGCAGTCTATTGGACGCATACATGTCAAGAACAAAAGGACACCTGGATGATAAGGTTGATGAAAAGAATACATCGCGCAGACAGATTCTGAGAACAATGATTGAGGTTAGCCTTCCCTGGTAGACATTTTCTTCATCCTGGGCCATCTCCAGTCATCCTGATGAATATCTGGTCACTGGACCTAGATGGTTCAGGAGGAGGAAGTGAAGTTGGTGACTTTGCGCAGCCCTCCCTCACTCAAATCAAAACAACTGCAAGTTATGTCATCATTTCCGGGATGTCATGGTCCTCTTTAAAAAGGAAGGACTAACACAGCACAAACATCTGTACAGTCCCTGAGCTAACAAATGAGAATTGGAAGGAACAAATGAGATGCTGGAAGGCTCTATCATACTAGGTTGTGGACTTTAATCAACCACCAGTTCATATATTTTATGTGTTACTTTATTTTTTGATCCTGAGTTGAATGAAATGTTTGTAGGGTTTTATAATTGGTTTTATATTATTTTTGGATATCTAGTTAAGCCATTCACAGCTGATCACCTTACAATATTGCTTTTACTGTGTACAATGTTCATTTGGTTCCACTCATTTCACTTTGCATCAGTTCATGTAAGTCTTTCTAGGTTTTTCTGAATGTAACTTGCTCATCATTTCTTGTAACATAGTACTGTTACATCATAATCACATACCACAGCTTGTTCAGCCATTCCCCAACTGGTGGGCATCCTCTCAATTTCCAATTCTTTGCCACCACAAAAAGAGCTGTTATACGTATTTTTGTACATATAGTTTTTTCTTTCCTTTTTTTCAGTCTCTTTGGACTACATATGTAGTATTGACACTGTTGGGTAAAAGAGTCTGCACAATTTTATGGCCTTTGGGGCATCATTGCAAATTGCTTTCCAGGATAACTGGATCAGTTCATGACTGCAACAATGCATTAGTGTCCCAATTTTCCTGCATCCCCTCCAACATCTATTATTTTTCTTTTCTGTCATATTTGCCCATTTGATAGGGGTGAGATAGTACCTCAGAATTATTTTAATTTGCATTTCTCTAATTAATAGAGATTTAGAGCATTTTTATGTGACTGTAGATAGCTTTATTTTTTTCATTTGAAAACTGCCTGTTTATATCCTTTGACCATTTATCAATTAAGAAATGTCTCATATTCTTATAAATTTAATTCAGTTCTCTATATGTTTGAGAAATAAGGCTTTTATAAGAAAAAAAAAACTTATTGTAATCCACTCTCCACCCAATTTTGTTTCCCTTTTAATCTTGTCTGCATTGCCCTTGCTTGTGCAAAACATTTTGATGTAATCAGAATTATCTATTTTACATCCCATAATTTCTCTATCTCTTGTTAGGTCATAAATTCTTCCTTTATCCATGGATCTGTGAGGTAAACATTTTCATACTCCCCTAATTTGTTTATAACATTATTCTTTATGTCAAAATCATATCACCATTTTAATCTTTTCTTACTGTAAGGTGTGAGATGTTAGGTTATACCTAGTTTCTGTTAAACTGCTTTCTAGTTTCCCAACAGTTTCTATCAAATATTGATTTCTTGTCCAAAAAGCTGGGATCTTTGCATTAACCAAATACCAGGTTACTATAGTCATTACCTATTATGTATCATGTACCTCATCTATTCCACTTATCCACCTCTCTACCTCTTAGCCAGCGTCATTTTGATGATGACTGTTTTGTAATATACATCTTTTCTTCTGATTGCCTTGGTTTCTAACTGGTGTAAAAAAGAAATATATTTTTAACTTTTGAAAATATTTCTTAAATGTTGTTTCAATTTAGGAAGCATTACATTGCTATAAAAGTGTGAACTCTTGTTTTCATTCTTATTTTCACAACAAGGATATGAAGTAAGAAGGTATTAGTGGATAGTCTGATCTTTGTTTGACAGATAAAACGGAAACAGAAAGAGGTTAATCTCAGGTTACTTAACAACTGAATGATAGAGTAGGGTGTAGAATACAAGAAAACTGTTTTGTCATCCAGTGCTCTCTGCTTTCAACTAGGTTCAAAATGGGAATGGAATATCTATCTATATCTATATAGACAGAAAGATAGATAGAGATAGAAAGATAGATAGATACTAGACTGAGAATTAGTCTGTACTTTCTCTAGCTCTCTTTAAAATAAACATGAAATTATTGAACTAAAATAAAGTTAATCAGATGCAATATGACCTAAATTAAAAAGGGAAGGCAGAAAGAAAGCCCATTAAGGGAAGAGATAATTGATCGTTTAATTTTTAAATGTATTTTTATGATGGACAAATTCTTGAAGTATTCATTAACTAATGGAATTATGTCGTGGGTGCAACTGCTGTCTCCATAGAACATCAGGTTACAAAGTGCACACCAGTAATAGCCCCCTGTCTCTCAAACAGCTCTGAGTCTGCCCTGCAGCTCACTCTTAGTCACTGAGAAGGATCAAGGGTCTGATTGAAATTCATGGTTATCCTCTTCTACGCCTCAGTAGGGCTGCTCCACTTATATGCAACCCGAGAGGACTGAGTTGAAAAAAAGGAAAGACTGTCACTGCACAAGGGAAACAATCATTTGGAGACAGGATAAAATGGGACTGAGTATTGCTTGTGCTGCATCTTGACAATTCAGGTTTAGTGGCCCGGCTAAATGTTTAATTCAACTTTTCTTCCAAAGCTGTCGAAAAACCAGCATTGGCCAAGGTCATTCAGTCTGTTAACATTTTTGAAGATTGCCTGTGTGCTGACACTATGCAAGTATCCTGAGAGGAAAGAAAACCATGAGACAAATCAGTGTTCACATTAAGAAAAAAGTGTGACATCTAGTTGGGTGAGAAAACATATAATTGAAGAACACTTTTCTGATAATCACAGATAGCCCCTGGCATTGTGTTCCTGGGGACAGACAGGAAAAAAAATGTCTCATCCATTTCCCACATGATCTAACCTAGTCTGCTTTTCTACTCACCAGTTCCACAACACACTTCTTATACTGTAATCAGATTGGACAACACAGCACTTTCCAACTTACTTTACACATCCTCATCTCCATGCCTTCTTTGCAATGCTGATCTAATTGTAAATTCACCAGCACCCCTATATTGACCTGTATAAATCTTACTGATACATCAGCTACAATGCCCCTTTCCTCCCTAAAACCTTTCCTCCTTACATTAGTCAGAAGAGAGGTCTCATTCTTCTAACTTCAATGGGACTTTGTATGTTTCTTATGGCACTTAGCACATATTTTGTACAATAGGAACTTGCATTCCTCTTCAACGTCCTCTACTTCAATGAAAGATCTTTGGAAACCATGGTCATACCTCATCTTCTCTGCCTTACTGACAAGCCCTAGAATACAGTAAGGAATGTGTGCATACACACATATGAGGGTATACTATATATGCATATATATATTACATACACATAAGCATATACTGCATACATATGCTCAAGAAACATTTCATTAAGTATTAAACATTGAATATGGTGGGGGTCCTGCTTTTTCAGCCAAAATTATTCCCATGTATCTACAACTACCCTGTGTCTCCTTTAGTCCCAGCAGCCTTGATGTGAGGATTGATTGCCTTCAAGGTGATATTCCAGAGAGACACTGGACTTTGATGGACAGCTGGCCCCCCCATTTTCCATCTTAATCTTTAATTCATACATATACATATGTATGCATGTACATATAAACACATACATCCATACATGTATAAGTAATATAATGTACAAGCATTATATGTACATCTACATACATGTATATATAAATATACATATAATGCTTTCTTTTGCTGAGTATTATATATACGCAGATATGCATGAACACATGCACATTGTCTATTTGTATGTCATGTATATGATGTGTATGTTATGGATATATGTACATGTGTCTACATGTATTAATTTAATGAATATGGACAGAGAATGGAAAGTCCAGCTGTCCAACAGGGATCTTAATAGTGTCTCCCTAGAATACTATCCTGAAGTCATACATAATGCTATCATGGTTTCTGGGACAAAAATGGAAGCAGACTTGGGATGCAGGGGAACAATTCTGACTGCGAAAATACGATCCCTCTATATTGAATATTTGACATCTGATGATCTGTTTCATGTTTTCTATTGATCTCTGCTAATTTTAAAGGGTTTTTATCTCCCCATGTGATCTATCTGTAGATTTTTCTTTCCTACAGAGAAATCTATAATAGAAGAGAAAATTGTGCCATGTGGAAAAAACACATTCCCAGGACTTTAAAATGCCGGTGAATCTGAAGTTGCAAGGTTAAGCAATAGAAAAATAAAATCTGGTCCTTAATTTATTCAGTTATCTACAAAAGCAAATCAATTCTGTATTTTCGTTAATAGTACTGAAGTATGCATTACACTATTTTAATTAAAGCAGTCTATTACACACGTCGTTCAGCTACTGCTTTCCTATTCCCTCCAAGGACAAGTCATGCTCTGTGACAAAGCATAATGGAAATAATGTATATGGGGAGCACTAAGCCTGATTCCCCAACCCCAGGATCAGAAATCAAACTGTGTACACCTGTGAAAAGAGGCCCTCTAATGGTTTGTGCAGGGCTGAGAGTTTTTAAATCCCCTCCTTGGAAGTAGGGCAGGTCTCCAAGCTCCTGGAATTTCCATGGACCTTAAGGAATTCATGTTTCTCCTGCAGCATTTTGCTGTGTCTGAGTGGAGACCTATTCATATGCTTAGGAGTGTTACCCAGCAATGGAGATAGCACATGAATGACAGGTCTATAGAGTTCTGTTTGAAACAGACAGAGAAAGAAGAAGCATTGTTTTGCTTTCCTCTGAAATTCCACCAAATGTGTCACTGGCATAACGTTTCCCTTAGTCCAGCTCGGACTATATCAACTTATTCAAATGAATCAGGACCCTACTTTGAGTCACACACTGGCCAGGTGTTGGGTACATAAAGGCAAAGGGAAAACAATTCCTACCCACAAGCACCTTGCATTCTATACTCAACTGCTGCTTTAGGAAGCAAGAAGGAAGGGAGACAGAGAAAAGGAGAAATGCCAAAGAAAAAAAGGAGTATTTTGGGGCAGCATGCACCCATTCAAAAGTGGAGAAGATGACTTAAAGCTGTCCCAGCTCCAAAATGACATCTGTCAAACTTCTCTCTTCCTGTGCCCTGTTCTCATGCATCTTACTGTCATATACTCAGGGCTGGAAAATGCCTGAAAGGTTATCTAGGCTCATACCCTTCATTTTACAGATGGTAGAACTGAGTCCCAAAGGAGTTTAGTGATTTGTTAATGGTCACAAAGGTAGTAAGTAGCAGAGCCAAGATTGCTCTAGGGTCCTCTGACTTAAAATCCAGTCTGCTTCCCTTTACCAGATTTCCTCTTTTTCTTTTTTTTTAGAGCTGATGGGGACCTGAGGGAACACGATTGTGGGGAATTGGGTAGGACCACCTCAAATACTCCTATTGCTAATAAATGTTTGTTGCAAGGATATGCATATGTGAAATAAGAACAAGCAGCATATTCTCCTTAGAAATCAGAACAATTTTTGAGCCAGAGATGCTCAGTGTCTAATTCATTCATTTCACTATACTATTAACATGTTAACTTTTGAAGATGAAGGAGTAAAAATAAAGCCTATTTAATCTAGCCTTTTTCATTTTCCCTTTTCTTACACTTCTGAACTGTGGCCTAGTGAATGGAGAGCTAGACTTTGAGTGAGAAAGACCTGCAAACAAAACTCATGTTAGGTACTAATTAGAGCATCCTGGGAGTCAGGCGACTTCCCTGAGTCTCAGTGTCACTATCCCTATAATGTAGGTCGTTACAAATAGGTACAACAATACCTGTCTTACAAGGGTAGCACAGTGCCTGGCACACAGTAAGAATTTATAAATGTTTATTGACTGGACATAAAATTACATCATTTATTTAAAGCACTGTGAAAAATTTTAAGTATTATATTCAATAAACATCTGCAAATATAAGCTAGTGTTATTATCATCTTTGTTATTATTTTATATCATGAGCATACTTTCTTCTTTTCAATAGCTTCTTGGACATCAGTAGACAAACAACTTCAAATAATCCCAATTTACCCAAGAGTGATGAATTTCCTAAGGGCAAGCTCTATAGATCCTAAGGGTGAAGAGAAGCTCAGGGGAATTTGATTAATAGCTTTTCTGTTCAGCACCCATACTTAGGAAAGCAGCCAGAGCTCAGGGCTCTGCTCCAAGAGAGGGGAAATACACTAAAATCAATCCAAGAAGCGTATGGAAGGAAGGCTGAGAGCTGCATGGATGCTTCATCCTGCTAAATATCCCTGAAGGGCTGTTCCTTAGTGTCTAAGAGCATATAACCAATAGCTCCAACTTGGACTACTTTGCTCCATTTCAGGAAATGGGTGCACAAATGGATACTTATTGTATGACAATCCAGTATAAAAACACTGAGACATTCCTAGAGAATTAGAGAAGGTGAGAGCTGGAAGGAATCTTAGAAAGTGTGGAGGTAAAACAAACAGGGGCTGGGTATTTTCATTCTCTTTTCATAAGTGACTGTCATTTAAAAATGGATTTCATTTCAGTATAAATTTGTCATTCACATTCATTTAGGGGACCCCCAGGCCAGTTTTCTCACAACACTAAAGTTTACCATTATAAGTGGAAGACAATATACTGGAACTCACTGGAAATTCAAACTATGGTATTATGATTTTTATAACAGTCTTATCTTTACCAGTGTTTGTCCTTCTTGCCACTGATACAAAAAGGGAGTATGATTTTGTAACACTGTATTTTAGAACTGCTCACTCTTATTATCTCTCTATGGATGGAACATTATTATGTTGTACTTAGCAAGAGCTTCTAATCCAGCATTACTGCTCTTGATATTTAATTCATCATTTTCTGTTATGATGACTAAAAATTGTTTGTAATTAGAGTTCCCTTAAGTGACATACTTTCTCTCTGATTCAGTTTCTCTCTACTGTGGCTAATAATATTAATAAACTTTTTTTTTATTGACGTTCCCTAAAATTATTATTTTTTCTTTGATGAAATCATCAGTTAGTCGAATCTGATTATTTTACATATGTGGAAACTGAGGCTTAGATAAGAGAAGTAACATACCAAAAGTCACAATGGCAAGGGCATGCCTAACGTTCAGACTTCCTGCCTCCCAGTTAAGTTTGTGCAGGCATATGGCTGCAGGGCCTGCTCAATCAATCGATCAATCAACATTTGTTAAACACTTACTGGTAATGTGACAGTATTGTGCTAAGAACTGAGGATACAAAAAAAAAATACAGTCCCTGCTCTCAAGGAATTTATAAACTAATAGGGGAGACAATGTGAAAATGTATCTATGCAAAGCAAACTAAACACAGGATAAACAGGAAGTAATTACAAGAGAGAAGGGACTAGAAGAAAGAGGTGTTGAGAAAGGTTTCCAGTTAAGGGAGGGATTTTGTTTCTTTTCAGAAGAGTATAATCTCCTTGAGGTCAGGTAACAACAGAAAATTATCCTTTTATTGCAGTACCTGCCACAATGCCTTGCACATAGGAAATGCTTATCACATTTGTTGTATCTCAGTGCATTGTGCTCCACTGGGAGATATCTATCTAGATCTACCTATCCATCTATTGATCTATCCATCCATCTATATATTCATCTATCTATCCACAAGCAGAGATATATACATATACACATGAATATATATGCATTATGCATGTTTATATGTATGGGTTGTGTGTGTCTATGACCCATGGAATAAACAGGCAAAGATGATATGTAATCTAGGTCTGTATTAGGTTATTTTGGATAATAGTGTCAAAAAGTATAGGCTAACTATAAAAATATAAAAAATGTATAAAAATACATTTATTATTAAATGTATTATTTTTTATTCAAAGAGCTGGAGGGCATCTTAGAGAGAATCTAGCCCAATTCTATTTTACAGGTAAGGAAACTGAAGATCAGGAATACACATACAACAGCAAGTACCCTGGCACCCAGGAGGGAGTGCCGCACACTTTTCTAAGGAAAGCACCCTTAAAAGAGGTAAACGCTCTTACGTTAATCAAGCACATATATCATTCACTTAGTTCAGGGGGAAAAGTCAGCACCCTGAACTTCAGAGAAAACACAAACAGAAATTACAAATACAAATCACAAACAGAAAGACCAAGAGATAGGGCTTCCAACTATCTGATCATAGAAAGAACAACATCTGGGTTTTCAAAGTGGAGGGGAGCTTCTTAAAAGCTGCCCAGAATCTTGTCTGGCCTAATCACACAACCACTCTTACAGTCATTTGAGTCCCAAAGCAAAACCTCACCTCAGAGTAAGTATACACTTTTCAGAGACAGAGGGCAAGACCCCTTGACTGAGTGCCTCATTAGAAAAAGTGTGAGCCTTCATACAAAACAAGCCTCCCCTAATAAAGCCTCCCTTAGTAACCCCACCTGAGGCTTATTAATGGACAGGGAAAACTTTTAACTCTCATCACAGTTACTTAAAGCTAGGCTTCCTTATCTTTCTGGAAATGCAGGGTCTATAACTTGTCCAAATCCTACTGCTGAACACAAGATCATGGATACACACACACACACACACACACACACACACACACACACACACACAGCACCGCCACCACCACCACCATCACTATGACTACTACAATACACACTCTCACCTCCCTCAATTTTTATTGCTATCTTCTATGTATCTGACTGTTCCTTCCCATCCTCCTTTGCTCAACCGTAGCATATCTCTAAGTACTAAGGTTGAGGGTTTGCCAGACCTTTCTCCTGAACCTCATTCTCTTCTATGTCCTTATTCTTTCTCTTAATTAACTTATTAGATATCCAGGTTCAATTTTTATTTCTATACAGATTATTCTAATTACATAGATAGTGGAATCATCTGTATAGAATCAATAACTGACTCCTGGACAGCTAATAAGTTAATCAAGGAAAGGATTATGGGTAGAGAAGAGAATGAGGTTTAGAACTCCTAAATTCAGGTTGTGTGTGGTTTACTGACTGTCAAGCATCTCCATTTGGATGTCTCATTGGCATATCAGACTCAAAACATATAAAATAGAATTTATCTCCTCCTCTAAACTCACTTGTCCTTCAAACTGCAATTTTTATTGAGGTCACTACTATTCATCTAGTTACCCAAGTTCCCACCCTTCACTCTTCCTTCTCCCTCATCCCCATAGACAATTAGCAACTTTTTCTACCTCTGTCTTCACAACATTTCTCTCAGCTGTCACCTTCTCTCAATCCATATAGCCTCTCCCCAATGCCTAATTAATATCATGATATGGTAGAGATCTAGTGAAGAATGCTTGAGACAAGAGAGCACTCCCATGTGTTTGATGATAGCCAATTATTATTCAACACCAAACATCAAGACTGTGGATCATTTAATAATAATAATAAATAATAATAATAAAGTTATTTATCTAAATGATCATCAGATTGATGTTAGTAGTAAATAAATGATTATCAGAGATCATGCAGTCTTTTATAAATTAATTTCTTTATTTTTAGTTTTCAACATTCACTTCCATAAGATTTTGAGTTTCAAATTTTCTTCCCCTTCCTCTCTTCCCCCCTCCCCAAGACAGAGTGCAATCTGATATAGGCTCTTTTTATGTATTCATATTAAACATATTTTCACATTAGTCATGATATAAAGAAGAATTAGAACTAATAGGAGGAAACACAAGAAAGAAGAAACAAAATAAGACAGCAAAGGGAGAGAAAATAGTCTGCTTCCATCTGCCTTCAGACTCCATAGTTCTTTCTCTGGATGTAGATGACATTTTCCATCATGAGTCTTTTGGAGTTGTCTTAGATCCTTGTGTTGCTGCAAAAAGCTAGGTCTGTCAAAGTCAATCCTTGCATGATGTGGTTGTTACTGTGTACAATGTGTTCCTGGTTCTGCTCATTTCACTCAGCATCAATTCATAGAAGTCTTTCAAGGTTTTTTCTGAAGTCTGGTTGCTCATCACTTCTTATAGCACAGTAGCGTCCCATTACATTCAAGCACCACAACTTGTTCAGCCATTTCTCAATTGATAGGCATCCCCTCAGTTTCCAATTCTTTGCCACCACAAAAAGAACTGCTATAAATATTTTTGTCCTTGTGGATCCTTTCCCACTTTTTATGATCTCGTTGAGATACAGACTTCGAAGTGGTATTGCTAGGTCAAAGAGGAGCTCATACAATCTTAAACGTGTTTTTTGTCTTTCAGGTCAATTCAATAAATACTTACTAATAACCTATGACCTGCAACACATTGGGGCAAGATACAAAGATGAGGAAGAGACCATGGCCTCTGTGTTCTCGAGGAACTTATAGTCTATTCAATAAGCATAATGAATAAAAATGAAATATTTCAGAGAAGATGGTTAGTTTCCAGTGGAGATGGTTATGGTGAATCAAAAGAGAAGAAAGAAAAGGAAAAGCAAAAAAAAAAAAAAGAGAGAGAGAGAGAAAAAGAAAGAAATCCAAATGCAATATAAAACTGATGAATCAGCTACAATTGCACTGAAATTTAATGTCTGGAAGGGAAATGACTCATTACAGCTAAATATTTTAAAGGAAAAGGACCTGAGGTTGGGTATCAAGATACATGATTTTAATCCTTACCCAGACACTGAAATTACAGGATATCTAAGCAAATGAATTTCAGTCCCTCAGTTTCCTAATCTATATAATAGGTATAATAATTTCTATCTTACCTCATATAGTTATCATGAAGATAAATTGCTATTAACAGTAGAGAATGGTTATGAAATGTAAGTACAGAAGCATTATTCCCATAGTTTGGCCAAATGGAATAATCTATGATATCTGAGTAAGTATATAACTTTATATACTTATGTATATATGGATTCTAATCTTGGCCCCCTATATAAGACTTGGTCAAAGCTCTCAGTTGCTCTTGGCTTCATTTTGCTCCATCAATAGCCCAAAAGAGTAGACTAGATGAACACTAAGGTCCTTTTTATGTTCCATTGTTATCAATTTTCTCAGTATTTGGACCCAAAGATTAAACTGACATTCATTTTTGACCTTATTTAAATACTTTATAATCTGTGATTTCATGGAAGGTGCATGCTCTCCAACAAGGTCATCCCCAACTCTTGCATTCTTTAGCAAATGAAGTCAGTGAATCATTAGGACCAAAACCAAATTAATTCTCCAAAATTAAGGAGATTAGGCCTCAGAGAAGAGACACATGCAGTACATTCCTGAAATCTCATTCAAAGTCTGCTCATTCAAAGTTCTCTGACATGGCTTTTTTGAACCCCAGTTCACCTTTATACTATGAATTTTGTTGTGTTGTTTTTGTTGTTCAGTTTCTGCTTTTTTTTTCAGTCATATCTGATTCTTTATGACCCCATTTGGTGTTTCTTGACAAAGATACTGGAAAAGTTCTCCATTTCCTTATCCAGCTCATTTTACAGATGAGAAAGCTGAGGCAAACAGGTTTAAATGACTTGCCCAGAGTCACATACCTAGGAAGTATACGAAGCCAGATTTGAACTCATCAAGATGAGTCTTCTTGAGTCCAGGCCAAGTACTTTATCTGTTACTTCACCTAGCTACCCCTGCACTATGACTATGCTTTGAGAAAGTTTTTAGTGGAAGATGGTTTTCAATAATGAAAAATAGAACAAGAAAATTAAGAATAAAATGTACGTCACCAGAAATACCTACTGAAGAGAACTGTGGAATTTTGGGATAGAAGAAGGAGGAAGAAACTTAGATTTACAAAAGTCCCTCCATATTTAGAGAACTTTTCTTAACAATAACCCCATGAAGTAGTCCTAGAAGAGATCTTAGAGACAGTCTAGATTTTTTTTTTTCAGATAAAGACACTAAGTGCCTTTTCCAAAATATACAGGTAGTTGAATAAACCTCACATAACAAATATGCAAAGAAAAAAGTCAGCAAGACCCCAGACCTACCAAAATATTCACAACACACAAACACACACACATATGTGTGTATATATATATATGTATATATATATACATATATATATGTATATATATATACATACATATATGTATGTATATATATATATATATAGATAGATATATTTATATATGACTGGGGAAAATGATTAGCCATCAATTGGGAAATAACTGAACTGACTGTGTTATATGATTATAAAGGAATATTATTATTCAATAAAAAATGAGGAATTCATAAAGAAAATGAAGAATTCAGAGGAACATGGGAAATTTGCCCCAACTAATATAGGATGAAAGTAATATAGAATCAGGAAGACAACATACACAATGGCTATAGGCATGTAAATTAAAAGAATATTACAAGGAAGATGGATTCTAAGTAATTACAATAACCAGTCTTGGTCCTGTAGAACAGGTATTGAAATATGACTCTCCTGTTTCAGCAGAGAGACAAGACAGTATAGTATCTTGATGGTACCTACACTGTCAAATGAGGTCACACTCTTTCCCCCACTTGTTTTCCTTTATTACAAGACACGATTCAGTTCTAGGGGTGAAGGTACCGTACCCACAAACTACTACAATGCAAAAACAAAAAAAGATATTATTAAAACTTATCTTCAAAACAAATTTGCAAGTATTTAAGTTACTTCAAATAAGAAGAAACATAAATTTTCTTTCTTTTTTTTTACCATACATATGCATATGTGATTTGCCAAAACTGTCTAGTCATTACTCATTACTTAGGCTTTCATTTAGCTCCTGATGACAATAATTAGGATGATCACTTCTAATTCAGAAGGATATCATGCTGTAAACCACTATAATTTTCCATTAATTATAGATATTGACCTTTTGACCAAACTGAACATTTTCTATCAGTTTAATTGTTCTTTAAGAAGCCCAGTTATTTTGTCCACAATCAGAATGGATGGCATTGGTCATGAACTCTTCCACGCCATGTAATAATAGATTCTGCAGACATAAACTAGATTTTAGTTATTCCAATTCCTTCTATGCTATCTACAGTTGCACGTGAATCCTGAAGAGAGAACCCCTAGTCCATCCTACCCAAGAGTTATTTTAATGAGCTACAGGCAACTGGGTAATCTAGAACTCTGTCCTGGGACCAGTTTCACTGCCCCATTTAGACTTAGCTTTACTCTTTTAACACGTCACATCCATTACAGCATTCTGTTTATTCAACATAAATAGCAGTGGCAGGGGTCACTGGCTGCTGCCATGGTACATGGATGAAGCACGTGCACAAACACTGAAATCGTTGATCTTCATATGAATAATATACTTTCCATAAATATATCATTTTGCCACCCTCTCATTGATAAAGGTCATTTGCTGGAAACAACTGTTGGAATTATCATTAACTAAAATCAAAGCAGAGTTCATTCTGATTGGTGTTTTTGATCTCCTCAGTCTCAGTTTTATAATTACCTCCTGTTATGTTGCAATATCTTCTATTAGACTATAAATTTGTTGAGAGGAGAGACTATGTCCTCTTCCTCTTTCCCCGCCCAATTTATTGTCCATAGGATTTTTAGTTTGGAGGTCATGTGGTTCATAGAATTGATCTAGTCCAAACATTTCATTTTATGGTTGGGGAAATGGAGGCCAAAAGACATTAAGTGGTTTGCCCAAGGTGACATTGGGAATAATTGTCAAATATGAGAGAGATTAATCTAGGTTTATTGACACTCAAACCAACACTCTTTCTTGGGTACTGCACTGGGTACCTAATGCATTGAATAAAATTCAATAATTCAAACTTAAGAGCTTTCTTTTTATTCAATCACCTAGGTAAATGCGAGAGAAAAACCTGGTTTTCAATTTGTATTTTCCATGTTGACTTTACACACTATCTAAATTCATCAAAGAATTCACCACCCCACCATTTTGCTCTCAGCTGAACAGATATGGTATCAAAATCAAAATTGATTTTCCATCTCTGAACAAAGAAGACAAGCTTACTTGTGAGTTCCTCCATCAGGAGGCCTGCTGAACTCCAGCTGGGTGGTTCAGGAAAAAAAAAAAAAAAAAAAAACCTTTCCCTCCTCATTTTTACAGGATATAATATTACATAGATCCTAGAAGAAAGTGAGACTTGGATAAAATATATATTCATTTTTTATGGTTCACTCGAAGTAGAAAACACAGGTATAATTTTCCTAATCTACTCATTCATCTACTGAGAATTTAAACCACATTAGAAATTTCCATTTTCAATTAAGCATCATTCCCTATGCCCCTCTTCTATTGGCATAGGATTGAAATAGGGAGGGAAAAAAGGAAGGAACAGACAAAAGGAAAAGCTATTAGCAAAGTCTAGGATCTCAAACTGTCTGGTTATTTCATAGTTTCAGTATCTAGCCCCCATTTTGGCTCCTTAGAGACTGTAGCCAAGCTGTGTTTCTCCTTGCAATTCTGTGTCTACTTTAGATTTGTAGGGAGGCCAGGTTCTTTTGTTCCGTTCACTGTGTAGTCATATATATTTACAGTGCTCCCGAGGATAACTCCTACTTGAAGCATTAAACTGCTGACTTACAGACTCGGGTCACATTCAGGTCTGTGTTGTTTGTGCTTGAGAAAATACAAAAATATTTGGCTTTCTTGGTTTGTTTTCACTAGATCCACTCAGCTCCTGGGCTGAAAGGTCAGCGTACCTGTTCTCAAGTCAAAGTGGAAACAACGAACTTCAGTTACATCCTGGGGAAGCCCCTGCTGACATTGGATTGACATCAGCTCCAAGTTCAAAAAATGAAAGTTTGCTCCAAAGGAAATTTTATAAATTAGAAGAGAAAGAGAGAGAGGGAGACATGGAGAAAGGAAGAGAAAGAGAAAATCAGACAGGCAGAAAAATAAAAACGGAAACACAGAGACAGAGAAATTATAAATTCAAAAACCAAATCTTCTCTTTCCTTGCATCTGCCTTTTGACTCCCTCGAAGGTTCATAAACTGAGGTCTACTAACTTTATATACTTACATACATACATACATACATATACATATATATATATAAGGCCTGTGTGTATACATATAAATGTGTGTTAGTGTGGTATATGTATGTATATATACATAGACACACACATATGTAGATGTATAGATAGCTATTTCAATACAATAAATTTCCTTTATAATTCTATGTATTTTATTTTGTGCCTATAAAAACATTATTCTGGGATCCTACTTCTCTGGCCTGCCAAAGGGGCCCACTGACATCAAGAAAGTTAAGAATCTATAGTTAGTCTCTTTTAAGAATCTTTTCTTTCCTTGTGTCTGCCTCTTAGACTCCGCCAGGGTTCATAAACTGAGGCCCATGAGTTTTTTTTCCCCCTTAATATATTTTGATAACTATTTCAATATAATTGGTTTCCTTTATAAGCCTCTGAATTTTATTTTATGCCTTTAAAAACATTAACTTTATAATTAATATATAATAAAATTATATATGTATATATATAATACATATATATATAAACATTCTTTTATAATCCTCTGTATTTTATTCCATGCTTTTAAAAACATTCTGAGACAAGAGAGGGGAAAGAGGAAGAGTGGTTAACTTCACTAGCTTACCAAAGTGGTTTATGGTCACCAAAAAGGGAACTTGCAGTTCCCTCAAAGTTCCCCGCCTAGAGAAGGCAGCTTTCCTAGATCCCACTCCCCTCAGTTAATGCTAACTACCTCTCACATTTAAATGTCTTTGTTTTGATGTGGCATATTTTTTGTACTTACTGATCTATATACAGGCTGACCTTTATGCTCCTCACTCTATCACAGAATTTTAACTGCTAGAGAGCAGGTGTTGTTTTTCTCTCTCTTTTTTTCCCCTACTTCATTCCTAGTACCTAGCAAAGTGCCTGACTCAATGTGCTACTTGTTAAATACCTGATTAATTGAATTGACAGTTAGTAAGAAAAAAAGTACTTTGTAAATCTTAAAATCAGGAAAAACATTACCAGAACAAAAATTCCAACACAAATTTGATTTTAAAAAAATCTAAAACATTTACAATCTTTGAGTACCTTATTATAAACTTCCAGATCTGCCACTCTTTTCTGTCTCTCACTCTGGTTAGTAAATATCTGTTGATTTTTAGGGGAATATGAATTTGAAAAACAAAATAAAACATCCCTGACAAATATTTTGCCTTCGAATACACCACAGTACACTGAGCTGCTTCATTCTGAAAATGAAAGAACTGGGAATGGGATCTCTAAGGCCACTCCCAACACTGACTTTCTATGGCTCAGTGATTCTAAATGAGAAACCTGGGGATCCCTTCCTAACTATGCTCATCTTAGTCACAACTTTCACGTCCCTGAATGCTCAGCCATTTTGATCAAATGGTCTGCATTAGGAGGACTGAAACTATTTCTAACAAGACAAGGGCAGCAGAGAGGAGAGAGCATTGAATTTAGAGTCAGATCTGGCTTCTAACTTCAGTTCTGCATCTTTCAATTTGCAGAAATTTAAGCAAGTCATTTTAGTTTATGAGGCTTCTAACTTTCCTCATTTGTGGAAAGAGGGGTTGGGACTAAATACTCTTTAAGATTCTTTTCCAGTTCTGAAATTCTATGATCTTGTGATTTGCTTTGAGGGTTCAGGTTGTGCTAGGCTCATCTTAGGCCTGAAACAATTTGTCTTGGAGCTGAATGTATATTGTGAGATTGGGAGTGGCTTTGTCTGGTTGAAGGATTATCAGGTAGGTGGGTTTCCTTCCCTAAATATTGTATTTCACATTGTTCTAAGAGATCAGGGACTGAGAGGCAGAACATAGTTACAAATTCTTCTCCAGGATGGTTGGATCAAATCACTCTCCCAGTCATTCATTATCCCCTGCCCCTCCACTCCAGCATTTGTCATTTCTGATTGGTGAGGAAGGTATCTTTAAGTATGATATCTAGGTTCTTTCTACTATCCTGACTTTCAGAAAGTTCCATAATTCTTAAGTTATCTCTCTGTAATCTGTTTTCTAAGTTAGTTGTTTTTCCAATGAAACATTTCACATTTTTTCTATTTTTTTCATTTTTGACTGCATTTTATTGTTTTTTCACTATTTTTGTGCCTCTTTTATAAAGTTACTAATTATTTTTTTCATCATTTTCTTGTATCACTTTCATTTCTTTTTCCAATTTTTCCTCTACTACTCATATTTCTTTCTTTAACTCTTCCAGGAATTTTTGTTGAGTGCAGGTACAATTGGCATTTTTTCTTTAAGGGTCTTTTTTTCACTGTTTTCACACTGTTATCTTCTTCCAAGTTTTTAATTTGGTCTTCCCTGACAACATAGTAGCTTTGTATGGTCAGATTATTTTTGTTGTTGTTTGCTCATTTTTTAGCCTGTTTCTTGACTTTTGAACTTTATTTTAAAGTTGATCTCTGCTTACCTGGGAGTAAGGAGGCACTGTCTCAAATTTCAGACTTTCATGCTGCTGTTTTCAGATCTAGTTCCAGGGGTTTGCAAGTTTTTGGTGCTTTCAAGGTTGAGTGATCCTGGGAGAGATATATAAGGTCACTGCTCTTTTGGTCAGCACCCCAGTATCTACCTAACAAGGGCTCTTCTTCTCTTCTAGCCACAATTGATAATGCTCTTTTTTGCCTTGGAACCATAAAACCAAAGCCCTTGCTCCCTTATGAATGATCACCAGAACTCCTCTCTGCCTTGGAATTGTGACCCAGCACTGTGTGTGAACAACAGAGTTGCCAGTCATTGCCAGCAAAGGGTTCTCAAATCTCTTCCTGACCGTTTGTCTAACCCCCTTACCATCTCCTGGCTGAGAGCTCCCAAAGCTGCTGCTGCTGCTTGCTGCTGCTGCTGTGGCCACTGTTTGCCCTGTGGCTATGCGGGTTACATCCTGGGCCATCTCCAGGTGTCCTGATGAACATCAGGCCACTGTACTGGGATGGCTCAGGAGAAGAAAGTGAGGTTGGTGACCTTGCACAGCCCTCCCTCACTCAAATCAAAGTCAGTTGCAAGTCATGACATCATCTTGATGTCATGGTCCTCTTAAAGAACAAAGGACAGACACCACAACAATAACTCTGGTGTCATGGACTTTTCCTGTTGACCTCTGAAGTTTTCTTAGTCTGGAAACATGCATCACCTTGACTATCTGTTGGCTCTCCCTCTCTAAAATTTGATTTGAGGCATTATTTTGAAGTTGTTTTATGTAGGGAATGTTGGGAGAATTCAGCTGGGTGACTGCCCCTAATCTTCCATCTTGACTTTGCTCTAAAGAATGTTTGTTGAATATCCCATATACACCATTCAGTATTCTAAGCATTGCAGACAGAAGGTGCGCAAAATTCATAACCAGATTAAAATGTAAGTGGGAAATGCTTAAAAAATAAATAAAAATACAACACAACATAGATATTTACTTTGTGGGTTTCAGAGTCAATGTGTGAACTGCAACGAACCATTTTTATTTGAGTATGACGCTTCTGTTGTAGGGGATAAACAGCCATTCATTCATTCAGAATAAATTTGCTAATTAATTATAATGCATTATGAATTGTAGATACATAGACAAAAATTAAATAGCCCATGCCTTCATGAAACTTATATTGTATTTGGGGATGGGGATTATATGGACACAGTATGTTTACAAATAAGTGACTCTGTGTGTGCGTGTTGAAGGCACCAGAAACTGAGGTGATGAGAAGGATGGGCCTCGTTCCTGGAGAAAACGGGAGCTGATCCTTGAAATAAACTAAGGATTCTACAAAGAGTTTGAAGTCAAGAGGGAGAGCATTCTAGACATGGAACTTAGATAAGGGAAAGAATGTCATTTATGTGGAAGATCAAGTAAGACAGTTCAGCTAAAAATTATATTTATCAATGTGAACTCAGTCTAGAAAGGCATGTCTCCATGTTAGGTGAACTGGGCATGCTCAGATCAACCCATGTTACACACACACACACACACACACACACACACATATATATATACAAACACATAATTTTTATCTGTGCATATATTATATCTATAATATACACATACACTGTTGTCCTATGTGCTAATATATATTTTATTTATTCATAATCAATAATAGTAATAAGATGATGGTGATGATAATGATGATAAAGCCTGGAAAGTCAGAAGCAGAGCCAGGAAGGGAACGAAATAAGTGAACAAAATGCACATTCATCCATTTATTTTGAAAACCCTTAAAAATCTGGGTTTCGCCTGCCTTTCCAGCCGTATTCCACATCACTCCCTTTCAGATACTCCACATTTCAGCCAAACTGGCCTACTTACTGTTCCCTGCACATGTCATCCTATCCTTTCTTTCTGTGCCTTTATTTTTACTGTGTGTTTCAATCTCTGGAAGACATTCCCTTCTCGTCTTCACCTGTTAGAGTCTCTCATTTTCTATAAGACTCAGCTCCAGGATCACATTCTATCTGAGACCTGTCCCAATCTCTCTAGGTCCCACTTGGAATATAGTAAACCCTTAAAAAAATGTTTGTTGAATGAATGAATGAAAAGTACCAAGCTGGCCTATTGTACTAGGAGGAGCAGAAGGAGGAAGATCTGTTTTTGTCAAATCTGACAAATTTTTGTCTCTTTTTATTCTGTTTTTACCTTCACTCCCTAGCCCTATCCTCACTCATTTATTTAGATTATGAAAAATAGAAGCCTAAGAGTAGCCTATTTTTCAAAGAAGTCTAGCATTCATTTCTCCAGCCCCCCAGAAAGATACTGTTCCAGCTACAGGCTCTTTTTAAAAATTCTTTCTCCACTGAAGTGCAACTGTTTCTTTGGCCTTTGTAACTGCAAGAGGAATATCTTTCCATAAACACTTTCCTTTGCCAGTACCACAGGAAATGTAAATGTAGCATATGGTGTCTGTTTCTCTACCTAATTGGCGGTAAAAAGATGAAACAGCTTCAGTCCATGATAATAATGACTCCAATAGCTATTTCCTAAGAGAGGGCAGTCTCCTCTGGTTACCACACTGAGAATGGCTCAGCTGATTATCCTGTCACTAGGAGAGTTTAAAAAGATACCATTTACATTCCCCAGGATGGAGGGGAACAGAAAGGCCTATTCTGTAGATAGAAACATCTTTTCTATGGGTGATAAATCAATACGTAAAGTGAAATCTTATAGCAGGGGAGATGAAATTGTTATGACAGGATAACTAACAATGCAGATGTATCCAGGCTGGTTGACTTTGTTAGGAATAATGACAGACATTTACGCAGTTTTAAGGTTTGAAAAGTATATTCTACACATTATCTCATTTGAGGCTCATGACCATCCTCTGAGATGGGTGTTGTTGTCATATCTACTTTTTATAAGTGAGAAAACTGAAGATGAGGGAGGTTAAGGGATTTGCCCAGGATAACAGAACCATAAGTGGAAGAGCTGGGATTTGAGCCTGGGTTTTCCTGCCTCCAAGTGCAGCACTCTAGCTATTACGCCATGCTTTGTAACATTCTATGTAGTACTGTTTTTAGGCTACTCCCCAATATTCACTTTCACTCAGAGGTTCGGGCTGTAGAGAGAGGTTTATATTACCACAGGTTCTAAGACACCCTCTGGGCATGGGATCCTACTAATAAAACTTATGAATCTACATAAATGAATATGCCTCTCTTGAACAGCCAGCAAGTAGAAAACATCCGTACAAAGGTATTTATTAAGGTGTCACAGAAAGAATAGTAGCTAATAAGCATTTTTCTTCATAAGCTTTGGGTGCACTGTCTCATAAGCATATATTGGATTTGTGGGAAGAATGATTGTAAGATTGTAGTACAATGGTAGTAAGGAAGACATAAACGAAGTATGTATTCAAAGCAAGCCACTTCTTTGCTTCTACTGGATTTCAAAGTCCTTTCTCCCTCATGGAAGTCTCATGGTGCTCCATAGTGGCCCTGGCATCTCTGCTGGAAAAGTTGATCAAGTGGATTCCTTAAGTCTGCACATCTCCACAGGTCAGTTTGATTGTTCCAGAGTTGTTTGTCCCTTGTATCCAGTCAACTCTTTTTCTTCTGCCAGAAATCCTGCTCCTTGAAGTTGCTTCCTGCTTTCATTTTTTGTCTCTCTGTGTTCATGTCTCTTCCGTAGAGAGAGTGGATTGATCTACTCACTTCTAAATACAATGACTCCTACTCTGTGGGTATTCCAATAAAAATCATGAGGCCAATGGAAAATGGGAGAGTACAGAGGAAAATCCTCTCCTCCCTACTCTAGCATGAGCATAAGAGTTACACTTCAAAAAGTTACTTTCAATTTGGACTAAATCAGAGTTGATGAGTTCAGACATTTAAAGGTCATCAACGATGTGGACAATCTTTATTCAGCCAATGGCTTTGACCCCTTATAATGGAGTAGAAGAAAGCCTTACACACACCTCAAAAAGTGAGAACAGGGCTAGTGATGTCATCTGTTCCTTTTATTCTACCCAAGAGAAACTTATCTAGACTGCATTAAGGGAAAGTATGGTGTGAACACATCTTTGCACATAGATAACAAATCAATGCTTCTTTATCTCTACTATCTTCTCCTTGATTTCTGTGACATCAACTGAATAGGAAAGGGAAATCAAAGGATCAAACTATAATTACTCTTCTTCTTACATATGGAAAGAGATGAAAACCCAAATTATTAGGCAAGCTTTTCTGTACAATGTGGCTACAAGAATAACTGAAATCTAACTCTGAGATCATATTGGTAACAAATAGATGAAAAAAATAATAACAATCCAATGAGCATTTATCAAGAAATTATGGTCCAGGAATTGTGGATTTTTTAAAGTAGTCTCTCTTCTCTAAGTCCCCAGGGAATTTATATTCTACTGATCAAAAATCAAATGAAAAACCAGTCTGTCCAGTGTCTAGGGGCATTATTGACATGGAATTACATTAATCACATGATCTGGCCAATTGCTTACATAGGAACTGGTTATTATTTAAGCTCTCAAAACAAAGCAAAGCAAAACCTTAGAAAACAGAGAACAAAGGAAGAGTTGAGTAGGATTTTTTTTAAACTCACCATCAAATAGAGAAGGTCTCACTGGCAGCAATCCAACCACAAATCTTTGTATGTATTTGTTCCACTTTGTGTATGATCCACTAACATTTTATGTAAAACAGATGGGTAAACTTAAAGACTATTTCCAAGGTTTCATGGAGAGCTCTTCTGAATAGAAAAGGGAAATGCGTGCATTTCCATTTATCCAATATTTTCATTTGCCTTCAATGTCTTCAGTGGATACCAGAGATTTGGTTATTCTTACGAGTTTTCTGTGTTTCACTAGATACTATAACCTCAAAGAGAACCAATAAGGAAAGCTTTAGAAGTTGGTTAAAGGCTTTTAAGGGCAATAAAATTTCAAAACCATTAAAGAAGGAACATGTTTAAAATGTTTTAATCCAATCTGTCACACCTCTACTTTTTCACAGGTTTTTAATTTTGTGGTAAAAAATATACTCTGGTCTGAAACTTGACATTCAGGTTAGCAGCCTAGAAGAGACATTTTTCTTTGAGAGGGGGGCGAGTTTAACAATTTAAATAGTCTGTCAGGCTCTCTGTCCTTTATTCTTTAGCCAAAGACATCTGGTAATTTTAGAATGTTTTATATTCTTCCAGTGCCATACAAGAAGAAGTTTATATGTTCTGGCAGACTCCATTCTGTGATAAATCTGGGTAAATTTACATTACATCTCAGAACACCCTAATGAAGGAAGCTTGTTTACAAAGACTAAAAAGGTTCTTAGAATTAAGGTACTATAGAAATTCAAATGATTATAACATGAATCATGTCCTTTAAAAAATATTCCAATTTTTCAGGATTTAATGGAAGTGTCTTTAGGGTTCACAGGGTTCTAGAATTAGTAAGACTGAAGGCTCCATTTGTTTTATGCTCATGGGTGAAAGGTGAAATGCCAAAGAAACTGAAGAATATAATCCAGCTCCATGATCCTATCTTTTCATGCAATTTCATTATGCAATTAAGCACATTTCGTTTGCTAATATGGAGAAAAAAAAAAAACATGCTGTGAACATGTGCAGAAAGCCAGAAATGAAGTCTGGCAATGTCAGTGTCTTTGCCAAAAATGCCAAGTCATGAATACTTAGGTTCTTTCTCTATGGGAGTTGGACTAAAGTCAAAGGCTCTGAACCTGGGATCCATGAACTTGTTTCTTTTAAAAATATGTATTTTGATAACTCTCTCAATAGATTTGATTTTTCTTATAACCCTATGTAATTCATTTTATGCATTTATACCCATTATTCTGAGAATTGGCTAATAGGAATCAATGACACAAAGAGGGTTTTGGATCCTTGGTCTAGCTGATCTCTGAGATCCCTGATATCTTACAGTCCTAACATTTTATGGCCCTGGGATCATCCCTGTCCTAACATTCTATAAAGCCATGATTCAGCTGGTGTTATGATATAGTAATGCACTCAGTCCATCTGCTTACAATGAATGTAGATATGCCACTGCCATATCAAGCCTGCTAAAATATTACCAATTCTTTAAAAAATCATTAGTGTACTCTGTTGAGGGAGTTTACCATGATATGTGCTATCTTTTTGGATACATAAAAATATAGAATTTATGTCTTTTTTTCCTACTTGCAAGGAAAAAATGAGCCAAAAAAGTTATTTCAAGTCCCATAAATGTTGGGTTGTATTTCCAGGTCAGGTATGTGAACCTAGCTTGGTCCCAAGTTCTTTTTTTTGTTCCAGTTTTAGTGCTGGTCTCCTAAGAAGGCTTTTAAGCACATATTGTTGACTTTTTTAACCGTCTAGAGGAATAGAAAAAGGAAGAAGCTCCCCTTTTCCTATGTAATTAATCCCTGTGAGTTAAAACCCAGAGATACTCTTATCAACTTCCTGCCTAGTAGTTGGTAGTACTATAACTATGAGAACATGGGTGAGGGAATTAGGGGTAGTAGGGAGGATGACTGACGGACCTGCAGAACTGGGGCAAATTGCCAAAGCAGGAGCTGCTTTCTTTGGGGCTACACCATGTCTCCCTTCTCCATTGAGAAAATCTAGTCACCTCATTTATTCCTAACTCTTCCAAATTTAATGCAGCTCTAAGTTTTGAAATAATTTCCAACATCATGTTATGAATTTCATAAAAGCCTGTGTTATGAAGCTCCAGACAAGCTGTCTGGATTGGAACAAAATATGACATGGAAAGTTGAGGATGGGGAATGGGAAAGCTTTTGCAACAAGACTGCTAAAAAAGGACATTATTCTGGGATGTGAAAATGAAATTAGACATTGGAAAAGGGACAAGATGGGTTGGCCTTCTCTTTTTGCTATATTCCTGGGTTCTCCTTCCTTCATTGGTGTGTGTGTGTGTGTGTGTGTGTGTGTGTGTGTGTGTGTGTGTGTGTTTTGTTTGGAGTCTTAGTAATTGGGTTTGGATTTTTAGCATGTCAATTCTATCTTTACTTTTTTCTCTGAGCCTCATGCTTAGAACTAAAACTACTAATTGGATAAGAATACAGCCAGCCACTACATATACAAGGTCTAATTACATGTAAAAAAGGAATATAGCAATAGATGATTTACAGAAAATGCAAGGAGAGTGGAGTGTATGGTGCAGTTATAGGCATGCGAGTGAAAGGTTTTTGATTTTAACCTCTTTTCCCTTTCACTCTTGTAAAGTTCTAGGGGATTTTCATGGCTAGTGGACATTTTCAAAGGCATAATAGGAGTCTAAAGGTATCTCTCACTCCAGCCCCAGTAAACACACTGGTCTTGGTGAGTAGTCACTAAGACAGAAACAAAACAATTGAAAAGGCAATGATTTTAACTTTTTGTCTGGCTAGCTGAACAGACATATCTGTAGGTCTGACTTACAGAAGATATAAGTTACTTCTGGATTGTTAGCTACTCACCTGTATGCAGAAGAAGTGACATAGTGATGACCATTCAGGAGAGAACTACCAGATCAAAGTAAGAAAGAACTATGCAGTCTAATAGATAATGAAGTCAGAAAAAAATGACAAGACTTACTTGAATAATGAAGAGTGAAATGACCAGTCAAGTACACAGTAACAGCAATATTGCTTTAAGAATGACTTTGAGTGAGTAAATCATTTTGGCGATTATAAATACTCAACTATAAGAGACATATGGAGAAAGACACTATCATCATCCAGAGAAAGAACTGATTAATAGATGTGTGGAATAATTTTACATATATGTGTACACAATACACACATATGTATACCTATGTGTGTTTAATGGTAGCCATCTCAACAGAAAGGTAGGGTAGGGAGAAGGAAGAAGAAAGGGAAAAATACACGATAATTTTATTATTTATTTAAGACGAAAGCATGTTGTATTTAATAGATTTGCAGTTTCATATTCAATCATCTTTTTATTATACTGTGTAACAGAAATGCTTATTTCATTCCATGAATTTGAAATAAACTTTTTTTCAAATTTATTTATTTGTTTTCAATTTTCAACAATGACTTCTATAAATTTTAAATTCTCTTCCCCTTCCTCCCTGAGACTACATGCAATCTTATATGGGTTCTATACATGCATTCTTATTAAACACATTTTACGTTAGTCATGTTGCATAGAAGAATTAAGAAGAATGGGACGAGTAAAAATAAACAAAACCAAACATAACAAAAGAGAAAATAATCTTCTTTTCTTCTCATTCTGACTCCATAGTGCTTTCTCTGAATGTGGATGGCATTTTGCATCATGAGTCCTTTGAAAATGTTTTAAGTCCTTACCTTGCTTTGGAGCACTAAGTCTATCAAAAACAGTCAACACAAACTGTGACTGTGACTGTTCATAAACTTCTCCTAGTTCTGCTCATAAACTTTTTTTAATCAAACAGATAACAAAACAAAAACAAAACAGACCAAAGAGATAAACCAGGGGCCCACAGCTAAGTGTAAAAACTAGACCAGTGGATGCCCATCAGACTCCCAGGTCTGACATCAGGAACTCTTCAGACAAGCAGCAACCAGAAACTTCACAGGCAGAGATGGTCCATACAGCCCAATGTGATCTTTGAAGTTAAATGTGCTCCCACTTCCATATCTGTACTGTGGTCAAGCATGTTCCCTAGATTTTTTTTATTCCCATGTGTTCTATCTGACTGAATACATTGCCCTCCACATGTCCTTTCATTTACCTGTGGAAGGGTGTGTTCTCAAGAATACCCCGCTTATTCCCATTAGTCTTTCTTATAATTAAATACTTTTTGCTTTGAATCAATGTATCTCTGCTTTAATCAACTGATGGAAAACTTTGTTTAGGGCACATGAACCGTAGTTTTGAGGAGATTATGACATAAAATGCATCTTAAACTCTGGCATACCTTTCAAGGGTTAATGGTTGAAGGAATATAGCTTGTAATTGTCTACTTAAATACCATCAAGCAAGTCAATTAAAAACATCCCTTCTCTAAAGCAAAATTCCATTAGAAATATATAGTTCTTTGTCTAATAGAAGGCTATCTGAGGAAAAAGACTGCATAGTCCTTGAGGTTCCATGACTTAGGGAGGAGTGTGATGGAGATTCTTGGTTCTTTGGTTTCCATAGGACTTCAAATCTGTATTATAGGGTAATGGAAACAAGAAGGCAGCAGAGATTGCCAGGAGGAAGAAGGAGATGCTGTGTCATGTGACAGAGAAACCAAGAGGCTCCAACTCATGAATTTAAAAAAAGGACCAAAGTCCCATATGGGCTGGGCAAACAGACAGCAGCCCAAGCTAAGAGCGATGAAGCCAGTAGAGCCAAGAAAATTGCCAGTGTCTGCCACATCCATGGAGACACTAGCCAGAGAGTGAGGCAACCATTTCAGATGATGAGAAATCATTATTCAAAGCTTCCAGCACTTTACCCTATTTTCCCAAGTTTGCAAGCAGAGCATTAGAAAGAGGGAAGCTTCCCTTTTTAGTTATTCTTGGGAAAGGGAAGGTGGAAAGGTATGTATTTATAAAAGAAGTACTCATGATGTTTCAGTTATTTCATAATTCCATTTCTTTTCCAATTAAATGCCTTTGCTCATTCCATGATTCTACTTGCCTGACTTTTATTAGCAAGGTAAAACTCATTATCTAGATGAGATAACTTGAAGAATTCCTAGTTTTTGACTAGGATGGGAATTCAAGGCAGATAAAAATTTAATAGTTGCTACCAACAAATTTCCCCAACACATATTACCATTACACCATGAAGGAATTAAACACTCTTCCGAGTTCAGTTACTTCTCAAATATTTGTACAACTCCTTGTCTAATCACTTCTTTCCCTTAACTCTTTCTCCTGCATTCTATCTATCTGGACCCATGTTGAATCCTCTCGGTAGACTGTAAGTTGTTAGCATACAAGACTGTATAATTTTCATTTTCTTTCAATTCTCAGCATCTAGCATGGTATCTTGCAAATAATAAGTGCTTAAGGGAATTAAATTTGTTTAAACCATCATAATCACAGTATGCTGGTATGGTCCATCAAGTCCAGAAGAATTTTTTTATTATTTACTCGATATTAGACACTTAAGTAGGTATGAAAGCAAAAATAATGTACACCCTCAAGGGGCTCAAATTCCAATGGGGGAGGCACAATGTTTGTGTGTATGTGTGTGTGTGTGTGTGTGTGTGCATATGTGTGACATGAGTTATATACTAGAGGGAATATAATCTCAGTGCAAAAGACAGGTGGGGCAGGGGTAAATTCTCAGGAAAGACCTCTTTGAAAAGTTGGGGTTTGAGCTGAATTTTGAGGAAAGAAAAACTAAGAGATGGAAATGAAGAAGAAGAGGTTACCAATACAAAGGCTCAGAATTGAGTGAGGGAGAACCATGTGCAAGGCTGAATATGTTTAATTTCCACACGTGTTCTGTGGCCAAGCATGTTCCCTAGATATGTACTTGTTCCCATGTGTTCTATTGCAAGTTGGGCAGTGTAACTGGATTGTATGATGCGTATATATGGGTGTGCTGGGGAAGATTTACAAAGACTAGAAAAGTAGGAAGGGACAAAGGTCTGGAGGGGAGATTTGAGCTCTGATCATCTGACTTCAGTCAATGCTCTTTGTATCATGCTATTGGCTGAACTAAATATGACATGGAGAATTCTTACCAAGAATAGAATTCCTCACCTGTCCCCTCACTCATCTTTACATATGTTTTTTTTAAATTTATTTTTATTTTTAATTCATGAAATAAAACAAGCATTTTCATAACACGCTGAAACTTAAAAAAAATGATTGCCCATGAAACTGCAACTCTATTGCTCTTCCTTCTTTATTTTGATTCCTTTTAAATTTATAAAGTTATTGTGTAAATTTCTTTTTTTACCTTTTTTCTTCCCTCCCCCCATCCTAGAGATGACTACTGTATATACAAATACGTATATATGTATAAAATCATACTACATGTAATTCTCTTTGTATCGTTTCAACACATTAGCTAACCTACTTCAATCTCATTTCCAGTTCTTTTTTGGGCTGCCTCATTTCAGTTCATTCACTATCGTTTATACTTCACACATTCAGTCCAATGAAGTTGTGTTGTTATAAAAGATCCCTAAAAAAAGATCAACTTCCATTCACAGCTCAGCATTTGTATTTTAATCTAATTCTCTATTGATTCTGTATTTTTAGTTATATTAGACATAATTTTTGAATAGAAAGGCTTACAAATGTTCAAGATGCAAGTAAAATATCATAACGTGGAAGAGGTTTCCCTGTCTAATATTCTCTCCCTGAAGAATAAATATATTTCCTAGGTAATATGGGTATGAAAAAGGAATCAATCAGGGTAGGGAAGAGGTGAAGTTGGAAAGGAATTATGCAAACAATTCCTGTATTAGTAAAATGAACTTATACAGTTTAAAACTATAATTATAAATAAAACTAATTAGTTTTATACATAAAACCTTACATGAGATAAGTCACAGCAATTTGTTTTGTGAAAAAAAAAATAGCTTCTACTGAACAAGGATTATATGGCAGACCAACTCTGTTGCAAATTAGAAATACTTAGATGAAAAGGATAGTAGGCTTATGGATTTACAGATGGAAGGGAAGATAGGACTCAATTAATTCAACTCCCTCCTTTGAAAGATGAGAATCTGAGACGGGGAGTGGTTAAGCCATTTGCCTATGGTCATACAGGTGGTAAGCGATATTGTCCTAATATCCTTTAACCCCAAATCTAGTATTTATTCCACTGCGTTAGAAAGCAACACTATTTTTCAAGATTCTCATTAGATACTTTTCCACTGGTAAGTGGTCTTTGAAGGTTGCTATGTTTAAAATATATATATATAATTTTTTAGTCCAGCTGCTGATGAGCTACTTTGAATTTAGCTACACTGCTCATCCCTAGACCTGAGATAGAAGTCCAATTTGGAGAGTATGTCTACTGTTGGTGCTATCTTGAGACCCCAGAGGCAACTCTGGTCCATGATATGAAAAGACACTAGAGTGGGACTTCAATGCAGAAAAGTACTAAGCTTAGGAAAATGGTTTCTGTTCCAAAGGGAGCAATGAAAGAGTTAATAACAATGGCAAGGCTCTAAAGAAGGTGTTGAGATATGACAAAAAATGGTGAGTAGAACCCTACCACTGCCACTGGTGCTCCCAAATATTGTAAGCCCCAGTTCAATTCCTTAGTCAATATTTATTAAGGTACGGGCCTTATGTTAGGAATTAGAGATAGAAATATATGAAATAAAATCATTCCTGCTACCAAGGAGCTTATATTCTAATGGGAAGACAACATATGTATGTGTGTGTGTATATATATGTGTACAATACACACATATACATTTACATATATGTGTGTGCGCTCATGTGTGTGCACAAAGACAGGTACACAAAGAATAAAAAAAATGCATACACATAAATGCAAAGTAGTTAAACTCAAGGCAGTTGGGCAGGGAGAGTATTTGCATTTGAGAGGATCTGGAAAGGCTTTATCTAGAAGATAATGCTTGGATTAAAAAGGAAAAAGAGGATTCTTAGAGGAGGGAGTGAAGAAATGCATTTTAGGGATTGGGAAAATGCAGAGCAAGAGCACAGAGAAGGGAAACAGTCTTATGTTTAAGGAACAGAGAGAAGGCAAGTTTGGCTACCTCTGGAGTCTGGGAGAGGATGTCATAAAGGGTCTTAGTTCAGTTTTATGCTTTAATAGTTACATTTCCAGTAAGATTTTTGGGACATTCTACATATCATAAGAGTGGAAAGATACCTTGCAAAGGACTCTCAGAGGCAAGCAAAAGTCTTTGTATTTGATTCTAGAGGTTGTAGGAAGCCACTGGAGTTTTTTGAGTGTGAGTGTGACATGATCCATTTTCTGACCCAGCCTACTATTTTAGTTTTGTTTTAAGGGAATACATCTCTGGTTTTATCATGTAAATTAGTAGAAAAATATGACTTCTCTATAGTCTCCTGAACTTAGCCACACCTATTCATACACATAAAGTGAGAGAAAAGACACTCTCTTATAAATTAGCATTACTGATAGGAGAAAAAAAAAGCACTTAAGCATGAAAACTATATCTTTAGTATAAGGGGAACTGCTTGACAGTCAGTGAAAAACAGTATGAAATTATCAAGCAAGTATTCATTTTCGTTTACATTTAAATTTCCAGAAGAAAAATAATCTTAAAATGATCCCAAACATTTGGAGTACTTCCGAATTAGTATTCTTTGAAGCGTGAAGATAAATTGAATCCAGGATGATGCCACAAAAGCACCAAAAAGTCATAAAACTGCTGAGTGCATACAACTGTTGAATGTTTAGTCTATGAGCTCAGCAAGTTTCTTTGGACTAAGAAGATGGAGATTTTATTGCAGATGGGCAGAATGTTTTAAGTTAGTGCAAGGCTGTCAGTCTGAGAGTCTTGGGCGGCTTAGCGTCTGGTACTTTGGTTAATTCCTAAAATACAAATGTCAACCACACTTAATTGGGAATGAACTTTTAGTTCATTGTAAAGGGTTATAAAAGAATAAATGCTACCTCCCTGGGTTCCAGTCCCCTACATCACGGTGACAGTCAGCTATGGGTGAACACTTAATAAGCTGCTTATCCTAGTAAACTTTTATGTTAGGCAGCTGGGAAATCCCAAGGATGCAATATGTTCGACAACACAGTAGTTTGTGGTAGCAAATCTTCATGCATTATCTTAAAAATATTTATTTTTTTTCTATTTTTTGAAGGGCCTATAGGCTTTAGTAACGATGCTACTGAAATCAGATGCTAATGATTCCCCCGTGGGGGGGTGCGGGGTGGGGGGAAGTATAACAAAAGAAGACTTTTCATAATCATTGGACATTAAAAGAGTTCACATGTTAATTTGGATTTATGGCTTGCCAAGCCAGTGACTAGGTTGTATAATCTCTATTTCCTTCATAATAAAGGCACTCAGGGATCAAATCTAAACCTGGCACTCTCTACTAGACCTAATCTAGGTCCACATGGGGGTTTCCTTCTTGTTTACGTTTAATTGCGTTCTTAAGACCACACGTGTTACACTACTCTCCAGGATACCCCTCCCTAACTCCTTCTATTACCAATCTTTTATTTATCCATTTTAACTACATAGGGCCCAATATACTCCTGTTAACAAAGAAAAGAATCAACCCAACTTATATATCTTCCTTGATTTTCCATCAGAACAAGGATGTGCTTCTACATATTTCTGTGTCCATACATGCACTTGTGTATGTGGAGGGCAAGAGTGAGTCAAGGGTAAAGGGAAAGGGAGCCTAAGATAAAACTTGGCAGTTAGCTCCTTGAGTTGTCTAGGTAAAAGCAGGGAGAATAGGAGATAAGAGGTAGTAGGAATAGGTGTTGAATGGAAAAAGGGGAAATATAATTGTTTCATGTGGAAAGTTAGACCTCTGGGGCATAAACTGCCAGGAATATTGGGAAGAAAAATCACTGGGCTTGCCCAGAGTTCCTAGTCTCATTAGTGTGGCAGTATGGTCTACTTAAAGGCCTGTAAACTTTTTCTCCTGACCTGGAAACCAGAATTCAAACCTTGTCCCTGTCATTTACCACAATTTCCATAGGTCTCAGTTTCTTCAACTCTACCATGAGAAGATTGGGTTAGATGACTTCTGAGTTTCTTCCCAGTTGTATATTGATGATTCTATGATCCTTCTGAGAGATGACTAAATTTATCCAAGGCTATAATTACCAAATCATAACAGTTCTCACTTCTAGTTATCCTGACAGACTGCATCAATCTGAGTATGTGCTGGACAAGTACAGAGCCTGAAGTTTCAAGGACACAGTGGTCTTTCTTCTCATCTAAGGAAAAGTCTTTCATCCCTGGAGTTTCATCTTTGCCTTGGATTATCAAAGCATGATCGCCCCTGGCTATGTACTTACTGCAAGGGGCAGTTGGAAATTGTAGATGAGAATGGGTCAAAGGCCTACTTTAAATTTGGGAAATTCTTATGTATATAGCCTATGTGACCTTGGGAAAATCATCTTAGTGCCCCAGGCAGTTCTCCAAGATTTGCTGATCTGCAGGGTGGAGGGGTTTTCTACATTGGTCTGATATTATTGGTCTAAAATGTGTGTGTATGTGTGTGTGCATGTGCACATGTGTCTAAAGGACCCTGTTCATAAGGAGGACATGAAAAGGATAGTGTGACTACCTGAATTGAAGCTTTGGTCATTCAGCCTGTGGTCTTTTCAACTTCTTCCTTGAAGACAACTAGATATTTCTTCCCAAGATCTCATTCTAGTTGTTCAGAATGCTGGATCAAAGAATTGAGAATTCATAACATCCAATTTTCCTTTCATATATGAGAAAAATGGGGCTCTGAGTACTCAAGCAATTTGTCCAGAAACTTCAGTTCAATTATTCATGTCATTAGGCACAGAACAGGCATTGATAAACACTAGATCTATTTATAGAGGTACCATTGCCTCTTATCCCTAGAGAAGTACTCACATACTGATTTCATAAATGTGAACATAACCCCTGAGAGGCTCATTTTCAAATCTTCAGGATCAAACATTTGAAAGACAGTTGTCAAGTCATTCAACTGTCCAATGAATGGTCTATATGGATGATTAAGGTGGTGGTGGAAAATTTTCAAATGATTAGAACTCTTCCTATCTTCAAGCAAAGAACTATTTCAAAAGACACCATTAGACTGTGAGTTTCTTGAGAACAGGGATCATCTTTTGCCTTTCTTCATATCCCTAGAACTTAGCACAGTGCCTGGCATATGGTGGCAAAACTTAGTATTGACCAAGTGTAGCACACAATAGATTAGGGCCCTTCCTTTGGAAGTTTCTTTCCTTTCTGTCACCAGCTATTTAAAATATGGGAATATCATCTTTAATTTTCACCACATGACAGTATCTAAAAGGCCAACATGGCTGGACAAATCAGGAGATCAACAGTCATTGTTTAATGTTCTCAATTTGACTCAATCACTTTCTATAATTTCAGATTTGGAATGAGAGTGAGTTGGCCTCTCCTATTGGTCCATGGAGCAATAAAAAGCAGATTAATAAAACGTAATACCCATCTACAGATCTAAGGAAGCAAATATTAAATAATATAGAGAAAGTACACCTTGGAAATTTTTGTGAGCCCCCCCTTATGGAGGAAAGCAAATTAAATAGGGTATTACTGCATGTTTGAACCTATAATGATGTTCACTGTGTTAGACTACAAGTGTGTCAGGAATAGGCAAAAATGCTAACAAGGGCGTGGGCTCCAGGAACTTCAGATCTTTTAACCCCTTTAACACATCTGCAGTATGCACAGATGCAGACACTTATTCCATTTGTATTCTGGAGTTAAAAGTTTGTCTTTGCCATGTACAGTATATAGTCAGATGCCAAAAATAGCTCGCCTTTATGCATTGTGACATCATTTTCAGTAACTCTAGCTAAAGATGATAATATTCTCAGGAATTAGCATTGGAAGAAATCTTAGAGATCATTTGGTTGAACTCGTTTTGTTTTATAAGCAGGCAAATTTAGACCCAGAGAAAGAAATGTACTTGTCTAAAGTCATGTTGCTCTTCTATCACGTCCTCCTTTTCATGATCCCATTTTGGGTTTTCTCAGCAAAGATACTGGAGTGGTTTGCCATGTCCTTCTCCAGTTCACTTTATAGATGAGAAAATTGAGGTAACAAGGCTCAGCGTTGCCCAGGGTCACATTGCTAGTGTCTGAGGCTTAATTTGAACTCAGGAAAATGAGTGTTCTGAACTACAGACCTGGCACTCTATCTAGCACACCACCTAGCTTTCCCTGTCTAAAGTCATATAGCAGGTAAATAATGGGGCAAGGATTTAAATCCAATTACCCTGACTCTAGCATACAGTAGGGTTTTCCAGCTACATTGTACAGTGGGAAAAACAAACAAACAAGTAAACAAAACACTGAGTTAGGAATTATGAGAGACTTGGGTTTAAATCTCAGCTCTGACCCAGTTGTATAGCTCTCAGAAAGGAATTTAATTTCTGAGCCTCAGTTTCTTGACTTGTAAAATTGAGAGAATTGTAGTTATGGTGTCTTCCTCAAAACACTGTTGTTGGCATAATTACTTACATTGCAAATTATGATTAATCTTATGAGATACATGGTTCCTGTGATATTCTCCGTATTTTACAGGTAAGAACAATGAAATGGTAAGAATTGAAAGGACATGTCCAAAGTCATGCAGCTAGTAAATGGTGGAGCTGGGTGGCTATGAGCTCAGAATTCTAAACTCCAAGTCCAGGGCTCTTTCAGAGAGCTTTGCACCTATGTGCACAGATCTGAATATGGGAAAAGGTCCAACCCATGGAATCATGTTAAAAAAAATCCTTACACCATGATTTATTTGTATAAATAATGATTTATGATCAGCACGTAGTTCTCCTTTGATATCTCCTTCAGATATGCAAATTATACAGTTCATCAATTTAAAACCCTGTAACTTCAGCTTTATCTCTTTCCATTGCAACAAAAGGAATAATGGCCAAAAAGCTTTGAGTATTTAATGACTCATAGTCCTTACAGTAACTTTTAATGTCTAATGGCATAATCCTGCTTTGCAATAGATGAATTTTGAAGACATTTGATTGTCATCAAATAACTAATTGAGCTTTTTCAGTTTATGTGATGTTGAATACAAAAATCAACTTGACCAAAGCACTTAAACATGTTGAAATAAGAGAATCTTAATCATTTTTCAAAAATAAAGAGAAAATGATGGAAAATATGGAATAATGGCCTGGGATTTAGGAGATTTGCTGCCAATTTGCAACTTAACCTTGATCAAATTGCTTCACCCCAGTTATTTTTTTATTGCTTTTCAGTCATTTCAGTTATGTCTGACTTTTGTGACCTTATTTGGAGTTTTCCTGATAAAGATACTGGAATGGTTTGCTATTTCCATCTCCAAGCTCGCTTATTGACTGGATTCATTTCATCTAGGTAATCCCAAGGTCCTTATCTCTCCAACACTGTTGATGGATAATTCCAGGATTGTGATGGTGAAGGAAAGGGACCTAAAATTCAACCACAAAAGTACACATAGAAAATAATTATGTAACAACTCTGGTTAAGTCATTTAATGTCTTAGGGTCTCAATTTCCTCTACTGTTAAATGAGATTAGAAAGTGAAAAGTCTCTGAAATTCTTTCCATCTCTAGATCTATAGCCCTAAATTAGGGTCTTCAGGGAACTGAGCATTTGGAATTTGCCCTAAGACAGCAAATTCTTCAGCCATGACAGTCAATGACTTCCCAAAGTATGTAACATTCCCCAAAAGTACCTAACACTAAGGAAATCTGGCTCAATGTGTATTAGAGATTCCACAGTATTCCAAATGATTCTTCTGTTGTAAAAGCAGTTTGCTTAGCATGCCTCCCTTTATCTGCAATTTCAATTCTACAAATGCTTTCATAGATTTTAGGGCATTCCCCATCAAGAAAAGTGAAATGCCTGCTAAAGCAGCTGGGATGTAAATGGTGGAGTCCATGATGAGCACAGAGCAGGAACTCAATACATATTTGTGAAATTTACTTCATTGAGAACTAGTTTCCAAGGAAAACATTTGCTACTTTCAAAATTGGTAGAAGACCAAACAGAGAGCTACTTCCTTGTGATATTCCTGTATTATACAGAAGAAAAGGAAACCCTCACTGAGAAGTCAAATGAGAAGAGCTCATTTTTAAAACAAACTAAATGGGCAGAACACTATTTTCATTACATTAGAATAACACCTCAGAGTTTTCACAAACATGATCTCCCTTGTTGTTCCTGACCTATGAAGCGGTCAGGTCAGATAGCTTTGGAGTTGGAGCACCAGGTTCAAAGACTATCCCTCTCGCTTGCAGTATATATGATGTGGCAAAATCATTAAATCTCTTTGGGTCTCGGTTCTGTCATCTCTAAAATGAAAAAAAAAAAAGTTCCAAGGTTCCTTCCAGACAGTCAGTCAACCCCAACAACAAGCAATTATTAAGTACTTACTCTGTGTCAGCCAGTCTGCTACACACTGAGGATACAATGGGGGAGAGAATTAAATATTCACTTCTTTTAAGAAGCTTACATTCAATTCAGGAGATGCTGTGCACCTATAGAAGTACATATATTGAAAATAAATTGCAATTTGCAGGGGTAGAAGAGGGTTATAGCATCTGGGGGGAGGGAATCAGGAAAATCTTCACAGAAAAAGTGGTCTTTGAGCTGGATTTTGAAGGGAACAAGGGATTCTAAGAGAGAAGATGGAAATGGAATGAATTCTAGGCATGGGGGACAGACAGTGCAAAGGTATAGAAAGAAAGAATGGAGGGTCAAGTGTGAGAATCAGCTAGAAAATCAGTTCTTCTAGACAATAGAATACATCCAACTCTAATCCATAATCCTAGGGATTCTGTATTTTATAAATGTGGAAACTGAGGCTGGGAGAAGTAACATGGCTTTTCTCTTGCCATATGCCAAATATATGGCGAAGTCAAAGCTTCTAACTCTTTAGTTTAGTTCTTTCTACTTCACTGAATTGCTTCTTAAAAAATAAAAACAAATAAATAAAATAAAAACAAAACCTAGAACCATTCTGTTTTCTTCTTATACCACAACCTTCAGAGATTTTCATCCCACAGGCTTTAATGACTCATTACTAGTCCTGCTCATGTCCAAAGGTTGTGCGTGTGGTACTCATTAAGATGGAGAAAAATGGTCCAGAAATGTATCTGTTTCCTCTAAGAAGGTTGGAGTCACTCCCACCAACTGGGAAGCCTTAGTTATAGTGGAGAGGATGGAAATGAGCTGGAAGAGGAAGCAACAGAGGAGCTGAAGAATTAGTGGGTGGGGGTGGTTATTTACATGATCTCTCCTCACTCCATCAACTTTATTACTCACCCATGTTCAAGGCTATTATTCCTTTTTCCCTGATATTTTCCTTGGATGAGTTGGCTCATTGTGAAGCTGACGTTCATGGGCTTTGGGGGATTCACTTCCCCTGAAGGTTAGGTATATTTTTGTGAGAAAGGGGCCTTGGATGCACAATCTTTCCAAACCAAATTAAATATATATGTGAACATGATGAGACACCAAAAAGAGAATTGTTGTCATTACCTGGATATAAATGAAGAAACAGAAAAGCCTGCCTAGTAACTGCACCCGGTGTTTTTATTGCCATGTGGTTCCTAAAGTGCTTGGAATGAGCAAAGACTTTTCAGTGACTGGGAGGGAGGAATGCTAGATGGGGGAGGATGGGAGAAAGTGTTGGGCCTGGGACCTGGAGGGTGAGAGGGTAGTCATAAATACCTGTGGTTGTGGAAGGTTCAATAAGAAAAAAACCCTCAGGTTTCATGTGTATGTGTGTGTGTGTGTGTGTGTGTGTGTGTACACATAAATATATATATATTATATATGTGTATGTATGTATATATACATATATGTACATATGTGAAGGTACACATGTATATAAACTAAATAATTTGGGGACTTAACTTGAAAAAGAAAAGAAAAATCATTCAATCCCCCCCAGGACCTATGCTTTGTCTTAAGATAAAGAAAAATATATATTTCATATATTTATGTGGAGAGAGAGAATGAGAGGGAGTGAGAGAGAGAACAACGAATTTGTGATTTTAAACAGCCACTGTAGGTTGGTAGAGTGCTGGAATTGGAGTCAGAAAGACCTGTGTTCAAATCCAATCTCAGATATTTAATGGCTATGTAACCCTGGACAAGGCACTTAACCACTGTCCACCTCAGTTTCCTCATTTCTAAAATGAAGGATAATGGCAACACTTATGTAATGTTAATTAGATCTTTCCCACTCATTAATAGGTCTCAAGTATCTTTGTTAATTTCTATTGAGGCACTGGGTCAGAGGGTCCTATCCTCCAGCTCTCAAAAGTGTACAAATACTCTGAGGTGAGGTTTTACTTTGGGACGTACTCATTGGAGGTGTCTATTTGGTTAAATGAGTCTCTGGGCAACTGCTAAGGAGTCCACTGACTTTGAAAACCCAAATATTGGTGCTTCTCTCTTTGGTAACTGTGTATGTATATATGGTCAGACAGTTGGATCTTTCTGTTGATCTTTGATGCATGTACTGCTTATGGTCAGACATTTGGAAGTCCTGTCTTTTGGTTGATCTTTGTTTCTCTGTTTGTATTTTTTCTGAAGTTCAGTGTGCTGACTTTTTCCCTTGATTATATGTACCTGATTAAAGTGATTGTTGACCCCTCAAAAGTTGCTTTCCTTTTAGAACAGATCTAAGAACCTGTATAGCAGGCCCTCCTGGATGTGTTGGGGTCCTTCCAGTTATGACTTTTTGTCCCATGGTTGATATGAGGATAAAATGAGATAATATTTGCAAAGCGCTTTGCAAAACTTAAAGTGTTATATAAATGTAGTGATTATAATAACTATATATGTATAGATAGATAGATATGTATGAGCATTTCTCACTCTCTCTCTACCATCTCTATCTTATCTTTTTTTTTTCTCTATCTTCAGTCAGCATAATCCCAAGGCGGAACGGAGTACCTCTCAAGATTGCCAGTGAGGTCCCTATAGAATCATAGATTAAGAGTTGGGAGAAATCTTAAAATTCATCGAACCTAGTTTACTCATTTTACAGATGTGAAAACTGAGGATTCAAGTGCTTAAGAGAGTTGTTCAGAGTCCAGCAATTAGTAAAAGGTATAACTGGGACACAGATAGGTTCTCCAACCACAAAGTCAGTGTTCTTCTTACTGTTCCACACCTATCTCTTCAGTGTTGCATTGTCATCCCTTGAAGGATTCTTGTCCAGGTGTGGGTTGGATTATGTGACTTTTGAAGTTCCTTTCACCCTGAAGAGTTTTGATTCTGCATAAGTTTCTGTGGGTGAGTTCATCTACACACTAAAATAAATGTCTTCCCCTGTAAAAATTAAAAAGAAATTAAACTATATGATTTCTAAGATCCTTCCCAACTTTAAGTCTGATAAGTCTATGACATTTTTTAGCTAGTGGCCCCACATCTTTGAGCTCTGGGTAATCTATAGGGACTTGTTCATCTATAGGTAATCTATACAGTGGTTTTCTAGGAGGGCTTAAAGGCAAAGACTGAGAACACAAAATTTATGCTACTATAGAAACAGCCCAGGGACAATCTGGTTTAAAACCCAGTCCTGACCCCCAGACCAGTCTTATGCTCATCCCATAATATTCTAGTTCAGGACAAAAAAATGTGGACTAGAGAATCATTCCTCTCAGCATGAGTGATGACCTTAGTGGGAGTAATGATAAAAATTATATTAAAAATATTTTGAAAGTGAAGAAACATGTGGCATATTTTCTAATTTAAAGGTCTCCTAATAGAATACATAAGTATGTTTATTGAAAACTTCCCTGTTTCAGTGTCCTGGAATTATAAACAGTCATTTACAACCCTCTCCAAATATTTAAATACAAGGGAGACTATTTCGTAAATACTGCATCATTTAAGGCACTTCTGAAGATTCTACTCCACATTGGACATTTTTAGGTCATTAAGGGTAAAACGAATGTTTAATGATAATAAAGCATTCCACTGAGTAAATAATTGTACTTCAACCTCTGCCAAACAACCTAAACCATCACCACACATGAAGTCCACATGCTCAAGAGCCATGTCCATTTCCTTTACGTGCAGTAATTGCTATAACGTGGGCTTACCCGATTTCTCAAATGCTCCTTGAAGCTCTTTGTTCTGAGTTTTGATGAGATTTGCAGATGAGATGATGAACATCCTAAATTCATCCAATAGGGAAAGAAAGAGAACTTTAAAAAAAAAAGACTGAATTGTGGTGTTCCGATTTGGGAAAAATATTAAAAGTAATTTTTCTCTTCAAAAAATACTGCCAATCAAATAGGAAGAAATATTATTCAAGATTGGGTGAATTCATGAGAGAAATGGGGCAAATACTGAAGAGTGGGAAGTAGCTAGAGGGGGATTAGAGGAAGAAAGACAGCATGAAAATGGGACCATTTTGTTCTAAATTAAACTCAACAAATATTTATTACTCAACTCCTATTTTCAAGTCACTGGGATATATAGATATATCATAGGAAGGAAAAGTATATTTTTACATATCTATTTATAGGTGTAGGAATATCGATATATTTAAAAAAGAAAACAGATGACCAGTCAAAGTTCTCTCAAATATTTAAACAGGAAGCAATTGCTTTCACTTTGGGGAGGATCAGGTAAACCTTCATGGAAAAAATTGTACTTGCGTTGACTTTTGAAAGAAGGGAAGGTCTGAAACATTTGGAGAGAATCCATTCTAGACACAAGAAATGAAGAGCAGGAAGAGAAATGGAGAGAGAAGTACTGTAGACCAGTCCATTTGGAATATAAAATACGTAATAGGGAGTGATCTAATAAAAATATGAAAAGGTAGTCAAGAACTCAATTGTGGAGAGCAGTGAGTGAAAGAAAGCGGAATTTATATTCCAATCAGTAGGCAATGTGGAGCCACTGAAGTTTTTGTTTTTAATAAAAGACAGGTATCAAAATGTTCTACTAGCAAGATTAGTCAAGAGAGCAAAAAGACCTGTTATGAAACCATTACCATTCTCTAGGCAAGCAGAGGTAAGGACCTAATTAAGACTGGTTGTAGTAAAAGTAAAGAAAATGAGATGGCTGTGAGAAATATGTTGAAGTTGGTAATAGAAGGAAGAGAGTTAATAAAATGTGGGGGATGGAGAGGAAAGACTCAAAGATAATACCAAGATCATGAGTTTGGGTGACAGGGAGATTGGTGGTATGACCAATGGAAATCAAGATTTTTCATGCACATAGAGAACCTGGGAACAAAATAAGTTTTTTCGTTTGTTTGTTTTTGGAGGGAGGGATATGTTTAAATATGGAATGTAGAAGTATAATGGGAATGCAAAAGTTTTTTTGTAGACTGTTTGACCTAGAATTCGTGGATATGACCTTTGTCTTCCTATGATCTCAGGTTAGTATCATCAACATTATCCAAAAAAAAAAAAAAAATGCCTAGTTCTCTGCAAGATACAATGTAGGAATTAAATAATCCTGATAGCTGATTTCCAGATGTAGGCAAGAGAAGAGAGTTTCCAGAATTTGTTTTTATTGGTCGATAATCAGAAGGAATATCTTAAGGTCAACAATAAGAAAATTGGACAAGGCAATTATTTGGTCATGTCCAATTCTGTTGCTATCACAAACACAAAACCTGACTCTATTATCTATCTTTGTTTATATCTAATATTCTCATTTCAGACCACCATTAATTTCTCTGAAATCGTTGTTTTCCATTAATGACAATGTTTTTTTTTAATGTGTACTTCAGAATGTTATTTATTATTGTTATTTATTTAATGGTATTATTGCAATTGAATTAGCTTATTATTATGATAATAGGACATAAATTAGTATGGAAATCTCTTTCTAATCTTGATTTTTATCTGGTTCCATTTTGTCAATAAAATATTTCCATTTCAACTATAATAACCTATTATTAATGATTAATAAAAATAAATATTAATAAATTAAATATTTAGAAAATTATTACACTTATTAATAGTACTATATATGATAATATTATAACATATAATTATTAAATTATAATATATTAATAATGTAATGATTATTATTAATTAATAATATAATTATTAATACCAATGATTAATTAATTAATGCTCCAAGAAGTTGATTTTTATTCCTCAAAAAATTTGTTTCCCATCTCCTCCTACTCTATTAGTGCTACTGCTTTTCTCTCTAAATCTCCAGAGTTATCTGATCTAAACCACAGGGCCCAGGGCCTTGAAGCTAACAAGTTACTCAATTGGCCATTAATGAGTCAAGTATACAGACACATACCTAATGGTCTATCATTGGGACCGCTTTCCAGTTTCATTAATCTATTACAATTCTCTTTAACCTACATGCTAGAGTTATGAGGAGCTGGTTTGAATGTTGTGGTCAGAGGGTTAATTCTATATGGCACCCTCTAGACAAAACATATAACATAAAGGAAAATATTCTGGACCAAACTACAGTATACTCCTTGGAAACATTTGCCTCATGAAGAACCTCTCAGTTTGAAAGCAGTAGGTGTTAGCTAACTCTTTAATTGCTAAAAAAGCCAATACTCTAACTGGGTAACTATACCATGTGGGGCTCTGCCTTCCTCTCAAGGACCTAATTATTTACTGCCAGAAGGATTTTACTGGACTTAATAGACATACTTTCTAATTCAATCTGGAAAAAGTATATTCCAATAGCAAGGAATCTCAGCTACTTTACTATTTCTATTGCCTATTTACACTATACGCATGTACCAGCCCTAATATTAGCAACGCTATTCTGTTTGAGACTTGCTATAATCCTTAGGAAATCTATTTTTATGATGGATAAATAGATTGCTACTCTTTGAGATGGAGAAAGGCACAAGGAAAAGATGTTTTTAAGCCTACTACATTTTTTAGTTTTCCAGTGTCCTGTTCCATGAATATGACTAAATTCTGTTTCAAAATTTCCAGCAGTCCTCCCTTCAAAACTTATGAAACAACATACTCATAATGAGGTTTAAGAAAAGAGGATGATATTCCAGGGGTACATAAGGAAATAAAAGTGAAAGCAAAAATCAAGAGAAAGTAGTTAAGCTCTTGGGTAATCCTTCCAGGCCCTAACTTCCATTCTGAGTCTGCAAATACAATTACTTTAAACTTGATTTGAGATAGACTAGACAGCACAGGTAGCCCCTTATGTTGGATCTGCATGTGACTTTCAAGTTGGACCCTAGTCCTTTCAGAGGTTAGGATGTTATCTTATTCAATATAAGAAGCCATCACATACAGGCATAAATACTGTCCAATATTTGAGGGAACATGTCCCAAGGAATGCTTGTGGTTTACCCATCACTAATCTTCTTAACAGTGAGTCATAAGTACCACTTGAGCACACTGACTAATGTTTGGAGCATTAGAAGGCCTTTGTACTACTTTTCAGCTAACTCTTTTGGCTGATGACAGCTGTTCTTTCAATTATTCCTTCTTCTGACCCCATGGTCAACCACAATAGCCTTAGAGATTTCTGGAAAGGGAAATGATTACATTTAATGTATATGGACAAGACCTGCATGTGTGCAAATTAATAGAGGTCCTATGTCCTTTTCTTCTCTCTCTGTTACAAATTGTCCCCCTCCATATGTGACACGCACATCTGTTTACCTACTCTAATGGAGAAAGAAATGGTTATAACAGGAAGGTAAAACATCCAATACTCCCAAGGAATATTTAAAACAGGAATCCTCTGTCCATCATGAAAACCAAAAATCTTAATGAGACATCCTAGAATGCAATATAAATTGCTTGTTTGACATACTACCTCTAGTTTTGAAGATTTGAATGTTTATAAGTGGATATCAAAGTCTGAATTGGAATTTTTAAAGTATAAAAAGACAGAAATTCCTTAGTGGATAACTATAATAAATTTATAATGGAAATAGGGACTAGACCATGATGTCGTTAGTATAAAGAATTCCTATATCAAAAGTATCTCTTTGAATTCAGTACCTCTTCTTTTTTTCTACATCTAGTCTTAATGAATTGCTTAGAGAATTTCTGGTATCTTATTAGCAACAGCAATAAAAATAATACTTAATATCAGTGTATTGTAATGGATAGAGATATGCCCTCTAAGTCATGAAGACCTGACTTTGAGTTTGGCCCCTGTCACATACTGGCTATGCCACCTTGAGAAAAGTCATTTAATTTCTCAATATACTCTTTAAGTAACTCTTTAAGTTTATATATAAAGGTGCAGGTATTGCTCTGTGTCTGGTAGAAGAGTTTTTCTAATATGGAGTTTCTTACACCACAGAAAAATTTGACTTTTCAAATTAATAATAACAATAAATTAAAAACAATAACTACAAATCACTTTTTAAAAAAAATGTAGAAATATTTATTAGAACTTAGATTACATTCATTCCTATGCCATAATTTCTGACACTCAGATATCTACATAATTGGCCAGGGAAAGGCAAGGTGGTACAAGGGAAAGAAGATTGATTTTGAAGTCCAAAGACCTGAGTTCAAATCACTTATGGAACTTGCAAACCAGGTGTATAAGTCACATTTTTATCACATCTAACTGTAAGGTCCTTGAAAGTAAGAGTTTTTTTACCTTATTTATTTTTGTATCCTCAACACAACACTAGCGTCTGACAAATAAGAGGTGCTTAATAAATGCTAGCTGACTGACGTGTGTATGGGGTATTCACGGAGGACTAGCACTTCTGATGTGAGGTTTTTTGAGCTCTTTTCAAGGCTGCTTATCAACCTTTGGTATATATCTTTCACTCAGCTCTCACCTGTGACTCCAAGAAGTTGTACCATGTTCAGCAGCCATATCCTGGTAAACCTTCTCAGCAGACTGGCTTAAACCAGGTTGAGGGTAATCTGTGGGAGAATTAGGGGGATAGCATGTGAAGACTTCCCCAGGCAGAATAGGCAGATGAGAGCAATTTGTTCCAATGGCCATGATGGTGGCTGTAGCAGGCTCTATGGAGTGCTTAGACTTTGGTCAAACATTGTGGACACCAAGGCCATTCACAAGATCCTGGACTATCTAGTAGTCTTGTCTTTTGTCCTGCCACTGGACTTTGATGACTCTGGAAGAAAGAGTGAGACTGATGACTTTGTTTATTCTTGTCTCACTTAGATCCAATTCATATCCCTGGTCCTCTTAAAAAACTGAAGGACCACCAACAATAATAGTAACTGTTGACTGAGTGACTTATAAAATAGACAAAATACTTTCTTCAGAAAACCCCCCCACAAAATTATAGGTTGTAAAAATATTCATCCTATTTTATAGAAGGAAAAATAGAGTCCCAGAAAGTAAAAAAAAATATCTATGGTCACCTGATAGTCTGTGATATTGGCTAACAGCTAGAATAGTAGCCCAGTCATCCTGACTCCAAATGAGCCAATCTTCCCATTATTGTTACACCTACTGTAGTATTTCTTGTTATGCTATGATACAACTAATAAATATTACCTTGGAACCCATACTTCTCTGTCCTTTAATTTTTCATCATGTAGAGTCAACTTGAGAGTAGCAAGAGAATTTGGTGAGGAGCAGTGTAAGCACTGCATAGGAATAATCCAAAAAGTTATACAAAGGATCCTTCCCAATGAAAATAAGAAATGTGGGAAATTGGGAAGTTGAGTGAAAGTTTCAACCAAAGAGAAGATTGGACTTGATAAGTATAGAAGCCCCATTGGAGGGGAAATGAAGCATGTAGGGGCAGCAAAATGAAGTGGAATTGGGGGGAAATGGAGTTAAAGTGAGAGCAGAGTTCTTATAAATATTGTGGTGGTAGGCGCAATGATGCTGTCCATCGTCCCTCTTAAGACGGAAGAGAGGCAGGTCTGGGGCTCAACTGAGTTTAGGGTTTCTTCAGCTTTTCAGGGTTTGACAGACTTGTACTCTTGCCAGGCTAGAACAGGAAGAAGAAGCATCTGAACCTTTGGATATTGTTTCATAGGAAACAGAAAAATTAATTTTCATTTGTTTTCTCAAGACCAGCTTTAAGTAACATCCTAGAAAAGCAATTGGCCATCATCCTGGCCCTGCTCCCAGAGTACCACAAAACAAAGAATGGTGAAGACAGCTATGGCCTGGGCAAGAAGCCCATCCCAAAGTGAATATTCCAATTCTGAAGGGACTTATGGGAAAAGGAGGTGATGCTAACCCACAATTGTCTGTGGATTATATTTCTCCTTTTTTACCCCTAGAAAAAGTAATTTTGATGAAAAAGATATCCTTCTCTTTGAATGATCTGATTTTTTGCTTGGCTCCTCCCAATTTTCTTCAGACTTAAGTGGCCTTATTGGCAAAATGAGGATAATAAGACCCATTTGAAGTCTCAGCTCTAACACATTGTGATTTTAACTTCAATTTCCCTGGGGTTTCTTAATCACCACTTCTTCCACAAGTCTTTTTTATTTTTACAGTTGCTTTTTCTCTTACAAGCTTCAAATTATTTATCAATATATCTTTATATAATAATCTTATCCATTAGAAATAAACTTGTTGAAGACAAGGATTGTTTTGTTTTCTTTTTCTCTTGAATTTAATACAGTGTGTTGCACACAGTAGGTGCTTTATAAGTGTGGTTGGAGTGAAATGAATGTATTTTTTGACCTGTAAAGTGGTGTACATACATAAATGTGGCTTCACAAAATTTTTCTCATATGCCACATTATGTCATGGAGATGATGACTATGTTTTCACAGACTATGCCAGAGGACACAAAGTCTCATGGGTTCTAACATACTAGAAAGGATTTGATTATATTTCTGATGGCCAATTGCTTCTGCTGTATCTGGGCTAGAATAGCTGAATATGGAGAGATCATTATCAGTTGAATGGCTACTTGGTGCTAAACTGTTTGACAATGCCAAACCATGAATCGAGAAAAATACAACATGGTGCACAGTCCTCTATTCCCCCCTTTTGTTTCTATGGTAACCATGGCAAAGTGGTAAGGAAGGGAGCAGAGAGTGCCAAGAATCAAGAATCATAGATATTAATATCATCACTCAAATATGAAAACATCTATAAACACGAACTTAGGTTTATTTTTTTTATTATTATTTTGTCCAATGTCCAAAGAGGAGCTATATTACCAGAAGAACTGAATCTTGTCTATTTTGACATTCTCACTATAAATTAAATCAGTAGACAATGAAAAATTGAAACTAAATGAAAAGATAATCCACAGATTCTCCTTGGAGAGACAAATAAAGGGGTTGAAATTGATTTTTATCATATGCCCAAAGGCAATCAAAAACATAATTTCATGGGACATTTGGTCATCTTGTAATACAACACTTAGAATAAGGAGTTAGAAAAAAACATCATGAACATATTTATAGCTTATGTGGCAAAACAATGCAGAAGATGAAGAGATAGAGAAACTATACAAAAATTTGACATCTTCCAAATTAAATCAGTATATAGTTTAATATTTGATCATTATGATGCAAATAACACAGAAAAAGAGAGTAAAAGGTAACTGTTTTTGAAAATATGGTTCGGGAGTGAAAAATCCAAGAAGCCAAAGTAGGTCCATTTTCTTTCTGAAGAGAGTTGGGGGCAATTGACATAGCAAATATCATATAATGCCACAAAAATTGAATGTATTTAATATATTAGTTCATTTCTGTTGAGGGAATTACTTTGGGATCAGTTGTGTATGTATAGTCAAAGTATCAACTTGTTCGAGCAAATTTCATAAATAATGCAAAATTATAGATAAAAATAAGAGACAAGATATACTATGCAAATAAGACAAATTCTACCTTATATTTTCAAACTGTTGAAAACACAGAAAGTTAAATCAGATAAATATTATCAAGTGAATAAAGAATAAACCATTTCTACCATCATTTCCTTTTTTTAAATCAGCAGATGTAAAATCATTCACAAAGAGAAAAAATATCTAGAAACTACCTGAGCCAACAATCACTTGATATGTTTGCCAGAGAGACATATGGCGGCCAAGGAAAGAAGGAAGAAAGAAAATACGTATTCATTAAATAGCTACTATTTCAAGCACTGTGCTAGCACAACACCATTTCAGAATATAAACTAATCTCAAAATTTTTATGGAGGAGGATGATGCAAAATTGTGGGCAGTGACTTCATAAAACAGCAAGAAATTAAAAAAATCTAATTTATAGAAAATTTGGCTAGACATACAAATAAACCAGGCCATCCTGAAGGCATTTAACAATGAACATAGAAGAATAAAGAGTTAACTAAAAATGGAAAAGATGTCAAGATTTCTAGAACTATTTTCATCTGTCAAAGAAAGTGACTCATACATTTGGTCACTTAATATCTTAGTTTTTTATGCACTGAATTAGGAAGTAGAAATGGAAGTAAGAAACTTGAGACCAAGTACATATAAAATGAGTCTGTGAGAGAAGCGATACACTTTTGAGTTAATTGGGAGGAATGAATTCTTAAGTTATCTGGGAAAAAATGAGAGGAAAGAAAATTCTTAGAAAAATCAGAAACCTTATTATTACTAGTGATAAAAAGGAAAATAAAATAACTGAGAAAATTCCATAGCTACCAAACAACATACTTACTTTCTCATATTTATGAATCTCTATGGGCATAATTTCCAAATCCAAAAAAGGGCATTTTGGTGGAGGGATTAGGAGGAAATAGGTAGGATTTTCCTGATAATAACTTAAAGTAGATATCTTCTTTATAATCATACATTTGTAGAAAAGATGAGGTCCTATTGTGTTTATTTGATGACTGCAAAAATGATTTTGTATTATAAAATGATACCTAAAAGCATTTCTTCTAGCAAGTGTCTCCCATAGACGTCTTAAAATATATCACTCCCTGAAAAAAAAACAGAAATAATTTTGTTCAGTGGACTTCTGAATGATTTGGTGAATGATGATTCCATTAATAGAAATTTAGAATTCAGCACCAAGCAAGATATAAAACAAGGAGACATACACACACCACAGGTATTTGCCTTTGTTACTAATGGGCTGCTACATGGCAGAGTGGATAGAGAGCCAGACCTGGAGTAAGGAAGACTCATCTTCTTGAGTTTAAATCACTTAGTAGTTGTGTGACCTTTGGCAAGTAACTTAACCCTGTTTGCCTCACTTTCCTTATCTGTAAAATGAGCTGGAAAAGGAAATGACAAATCACTCTAGTAACTATGCCAAGAAAACCACAAACGGGGTCACTGAGGGTTCAATATAATTGAAATGAATAAATAATAACAACTACATTCTTATTAAGGATGTCTATCATAGTACAAATGGAAATGAAATTCCATATAAGTTGTGATAGTCTCCAGATCCTATTTGGAAAGGACCCAGTACTGGTTTCATCTAACTCTGTAACAGAGCTTCTTAAATAAGATACTTTAGCATTCAAAAGATTTTAACCCACCTACCCACACAGGATTAACCAAGTTCATGAAGTATTTGAATTTTCCAAACTATGATATCCAATTGAGTTGACAATCCATAAAGCAGACCCATCAATACAAATATCATGGACAATTACATGGGCAATTGACAATGAACTTGTTCTAGAATTAAAGTAGAATGGCTTGAATTGCCTTTCGGAAATTCTGCAAGCTTTAAATAATCTCAAACTTCTGCAAGCAACAAAAGAACATCAAAAGATGTACTCTTTTAGTGATATTGTTTGGTGAAAAATCATGGGATAGTCTAGTCTCCAAAGACTTTAATTTAGGAGACAATAGGAAAGCAATAGGAAGATTCATGGAGGGTGTGAATAGGCCGCAACCTATTAACAAACAACTACTTCAGAGAAATAGTGTAAAGTGTATAATCAGAAAGATAAAACTAGAAAAAGAAAAGATAGGTTCGTTACATCACAAGAATGATAACTAAGGGAAGGGATGGAGAGAGTATGTCCTCCACTTGTATGCACATAATATCAAGAACTGGTGGATTCCCCAGAAGGGAATGCTGAGAGAGCATGGACAAGATTGCACAGTATGAGAAGGGAAGAACGTATGCAAAATTAGAGGGAATACCCATATTGATCATATAACAAAAATATAAAATATATAAATGAAATATTTTGTGGTTATCACTCTCTTCCTTTTATAATGTTCCCTACTTTTTCCTTTAGAGAGAACCTCTGTAACTTTTTCTGGGGGGTGGGGAGTATATGTCTAACTTTACATAGAATTTTTCATAGATATTACATGTTTTTTTAAATCTAATCTCATTAATTTTAAAAATTGGAACAATATTATACGCAAGTTATATCTGTAAAAAAGGAGTCAAATTCTTGTACGTCATTTGTGGAATCAATCTCCTTGCTCCCATAACCACATCTATTACTCTGTCAAAATAATAGGCACTTAATAAATGCTTTTTGGATTGGAATAATAAATGTGGCATTACCTGACCTAATTAAAAACACTTGTAGAAAAAGAGAAGTTATAGTCACTTCTCCACATGCAAAGTAAAGTATAGAAATGAGTCAATTATCTAGATCATTCAAGACAGAAATCATGCTCTTAAATAACCAGATAATTGAAGCAAAAGAATTGGAGGAATTATTTCTATAGTTGTGTTATTTCTCCACTTTAGTTGTTGGTACAGAAACAGTCCCATATTCTTGAGGTAGTATTTTTCTTATTACCACAGGTAACTTTTCCTGGGGACATAGAATCTTCCTTTTACATTCAATCCTTAGATTCAACAAGTTTGCAGAGAATATCTAGAGACACATATTCACAAACTCTTACCTCTTGTTTTTCTTCCCTAAACACATGATTATTCACAGGTATTCACTCCTGGAACAGTCAGGTCTAAAATCTTTGTCACTGGATAATTGAAACACCACCAACAGACTTAAGGCAATGACTAGAAAGCCCAAATAGATCTCGTCTTAAATTAAATGAATAAAGGAAGTAAGTGTCAGGCACTTTATGATGGGCTTCACAAATGTTGCCTCATTTGACCCCTACAACAACCCAATAAGATAGGTTGCTATTATGAATCACATTTCACAATTGAGGAAATTCAGGAAGATGGAGGCTGTTCTGAGTTACCCAGCTATATGTCTGAGACTAGATTTGAAATCAGGCTTTGACTCCATGCCTGTCATTCTATCCATTAGTCTACCTAGCTGTCTTAGGAAAGGAAAGAAGCCTGGAAGAAAAAGAGAGAACATTCTAACAGTAGGCAAAGACACGTGAATGTCAATCATCATGAAATAGAGCCTTTCAAACTTGGTTAGTTTTTCAGGACTTCTTTTCAATTGGGTTGAGAAGATTCTCAGGTGAAGTCTCATTTTTCAAGTAGGGCAAGGGAACCTTGTACATAGAGGTCAGTTAGCCGTTTCTGGGAAGTCAGAAGAGTGAGTAACTTTTTTATCTCCTGTCTCACACTCACCACTGCCAAGCCCGAGGCAGCTGTCTCTATTTAAATTGAATCTCAGCAGTGCCAGACACATTTGGGATTAGCTCAAAGTTGCTACTTTGCCAGTATTAAGAAGAGTAAACCACTATCTCCTTGTATTAACCCAATTGGCTTTGATCCTATAAATCTGTGATCTCACTGATGAGGGTAATCTTTCTGGTGAGGCAGATTATGACCTATCCACCGCTATCCAGTCAGGGCGGCTTCTGTCCAGGTGCTTTTGTAAATAGCTCAGAGATATCCAGTAAGTGTTCCTAAGATTTCTGTTAGAGACTAACTTGTGTGTGTGTGTCTGTGTGTGTGTGTGTGTGTGTGTTTGTGTGTGTGTGTGTGTCTATGTGTCTCTGTGCATGTGTGAGTGTGTGTGATGCCTTTGACAGTCTGATGAAACTAATGGAATCCTCAGAATAATGTTTCTAAATGCATAAAAGAAAATGTTTAGAATTACAAAGGAAATCAATTATAGTTTATAAGTATAGTTCATGAACCAGAGCTAAGAATCCAATCTATTGATATTTGACACTCCATGGATATGAATGGAGCCCATGAGTCGTCCAGGAATTATGCATTACCTTTGTCACATAACTGTTGAATCATTTTTTTAATGCCATATCTCTCCTCTGGCATACTTTATTCCACATTTTTTGTAAACATTTGTATCATACTGCAGAAAGTTTGTGCCTACTATGGACAGCTAGGTAGCACAGTTAATAGAGTTCCAGGGCTTGGAATTAGGAAGAGTCATCTTCTTGAGTTCAAATCTGGCCTCAGACACTAGTTGTATGACACTGGGTAAGTCACTTAATCCTGTTTGCCTCAGTTTCCTCATCTGTAAAACGAGCTGGAGAAGGAAATGAAATCCTACTCTAATATCTTTGCCAAGATAACTCCAAATAGAGTCACAATGAGTCAGATACAACTGAAAACAACTTGATAATAGCATGACGACCATACATCATCTCCAAGATTCTTTGAGTGACTCTCAACTTAATTCTTCAGATTCCAAGATTATATGACCTTTCATCCATTATCAATGAAAGAAAACTGGTTTTCCTAAATTATTTGGAGACATTTAAGTTGCAATTTCAAAGGCCTAAGAAATTTAATTTAATTTTAACCAAGGTCCTATCACTCAAATAGGTTCTCCACCATGGAGTTACTTTTCTCTTTCTTTCATAGCTTTCCTCCTCTCCATGTCCAATTAATTGCAGTGTCCTATTGATTTTATCACCATAAAATTTCATGTATCTATTCCTTTCCCTCCATTCACATCTCCACTACCCTAATTCTAGACCTGGGCTAAGCAAACTATATAGCCCCAAAACCATACAAAAGCAGGTGTCAGACCAGATTTGGCTCTGAGACCATAGTTTGAAGACTTCTGTTCTAGACTGATTGGACATCATCTCCTTTCATATAACCTGTGTTCCAGCCAAAACTTTCCCATTTGCTGTTCCCAGAATTCAGCACTCTTTTCTCTCACTTCTCCGACAATCCTTACAATGGTTTCTTAGAATCCATGACTTTCTTCAAGGCTTAACTAATGTGCCATTTGTCATGAGAAGACTTTCCTGATTTCCTGAGTTGATAGCCCTTTATTTCCACTCTTCCATTCTATCCTGAGAAGAGATCTTTGATGACCCCCTTGGTACCTCCTTATTGGTTTTGTGCTAGAATGAATATTTGATGTTTACTTCAACCCACAAGTAAAATTGGAATCTTCTTTTTTTGGTTATTACTGTTCTTTAGTCATTTTACTCATGTGCAACTTTTCATGACTCCATTTGGGGTTTTCTTGGCAAAGATACTAGAGTGGTTTTCCATTTCCTTCACTAGATCATTTTATTGATGAGGAAACTGAGGCAAACAGGGTTAAGTGGCTTACTCAGGGTCACCTATCCAGTAAGTGTCTGAGGCTGTATTTGAATTCAGGAAGACGAGTCTTCCTGATTCCAGGCCTAGCACTCTATCTGTCACCTACCCTCCTACATCTCTTCTGTAGGACTCAAGACATTACCTTCGATAAATAACTGATATTTCATCATCACATGACTTGGACAAGTTGCTTCATCTCCTCAGGGTCTGAGTAGATCACTTCTTAATCCAGGGTCTGAGAATTTCATAAAAATGTATTTTGATAATTATTTTATATAATTGGTTTCCTTTGTAACCCTATGTATTTTACTCTGTGCATTTAAAATTATTATTCTGAGAAGGAGTTTAATGGGCCCATGAAATAAGCTTTGTTTCACAGTTCTTTTGCCTAAAGCTTGAGGCTTTGTGTGTTGTGGTCTCTGATTCTTTCAGCTAGAAGCTAAAATGCTGCAGTTTACCTGGTGCTGATCTGGTTGGTGTTGGAAAGCAGAGGCTAGGTGAGGTCTTTTTGGGTTTCCCCACAGTTACCCTGGAGCTAGCTTGTTAAGTGTGGGGTAGGGGTAGTTTGGCCATAGGAGGTCCCCTCTGCTGAGCTGGAGCATAGATAAGCTCAACAGTTGTTGATCCCATCTGTGTTAGTGTCTTCCCAGTTCCCCTGGGGTGCTGAGGTATGCCGGGGTTCCTGATTTTGGTGGTTTCTGGCTTCACCTCCCTGGAGCTCAGGATCTTCTCCCAGTTTGCTGAGGTAAGGCTGTCTGGGACAGCTCTGGTCCTGAACTGGTGCCCTTCAGCCACAACAAGAGGGACCCTCCCTAGCAATTTTCCTAGCCTAATGGGCTAAGAGACTATTTACCCCTTCTGCTGCTCCCTCTGTTCCAGGGTTTTTCCCAGGGAAATATTCTCCAGGCTCATCAAGGTCAACAAGGGGAGGGATTTAGCAATTACCAATTATTTCTCCATCTTCTGGAAGTAAAATTTGAATTCATGTCTTTCTGACTCCAAGTCCAGTTCTCTATTCACTGTGCCACTCATCAGTTTAAAGTCTTCACATGGGTCTCTAAGTTCCTCATGCTTGTCTTTTTAATTATTATCATTAATACTGACATAAATATTAAAAACAAAAATGACAACATATATGCCTTGATGAGATTTGAAAAAGTCTGTATGTGTGTTCTGTCCTTTGATCTTTCCAAGAACCCTTCAAGGTTGGTGCTATTGTTTTCTGCATTTCTAAGGTGAGGAAAATGAGAGTGGCAGAGTTTAGGTTTACACAAAAGTCATAGAACTTATAAGCTTCTGAGATACAATTTGAACTCAGGTCATTCTGACTCTAAATTCTGAGCTCTACCCACTGAGAAGCATAATCTGTTCAGCTATTGGCAAAATTATGGGTTTCCACTTTGTTTTCAATTCTGAAATGATATCTTTCTTACATTCCTGAACTCCTTGGCAATCATAAATGAGAAAACTTTGGAAGGGATATTGACTGTTTAAGACTACTATTCAGTGCTTCATTTCTCCCCACCCCCTCTTCCACCCACCCCAATGGAGTATAAATACAGCCTTAAGGTCCCAGGAAAGAAAGTTAAAACCACTTGAAAAGGTACCTAATTTACAACTAAGTACTTAAAGAATATGAGAGACAAGATCAGAGCATATAAGAAAAAAAGACATATATGGAGTTAAAAAAACACATAAACAAGCACAAATTGATCTGCTACCAAGCCCTCAGAAGACATTCACACACAGAGTAATCCAAGATGGCTGAAGTTAATTAGGGAAGGCTTCCTGGAGGTGACTTTGGTCAGTATTTTAAAGGGTAAGGGAAGACAAATATTGTAGGTAAAGGCATGCCAGCATTTCATTATTCCTTGGTAATATAAAACAGAAAATGTTTAATTACTAATTCAGTTTCCTGAGGGTTCTCAGCAAATAAGAATTTAAAAAAGTAATTAGTATCTGCAAAAGTGAAAGTAATTTTAAAAAATAATGCACTATTTGGCAGGCTTTAAATAGAACAGGCAATATTTATGGTGCTTGATGATAATGGAGCTAGCAAATAATAGATTAATTTCAGCTAAAAGAGTATTTAACTTTTGAAAACATTTTAAAAATTTCTCTTCGAATACATCACACTGTAAGATACATGAAATCTGGCAAGCCATTACATTGGAAGTCAATATAATTAGCTCACATTTGGGTTGGCCTTTCAATTTAAAAAAAATACAGATCTTTTACCAAGGACTTTTTAGACCACAGAGCTCATTTTCATTGTTTTTTTTACAGGATTTTTAAAGAATTGAGCAGAAATAGCAACTTTTTTTATAGACCCTCTTCCTCTTGTATATCATCTTGTAGGAAGATATTCCCTGTATAGAAGGCAGATAGGTAGGAGGAGAGATAGGCTGAGCATGTGAAAGTATAGTCAGATTCATAATTTATACAATAATATTTAGCCTCTTGGCAGATATTTCATTTTCCTTACTATGTACGTTACTATATTTTATTTATTTCCTTACTATGTACGTTAATTTCAATCAATACCAGATTTCCTCCCCCATGGGAATCTTGATGGGAAAAAGCCTATTTTGGAGAAAGTTAATCCTTTCCAGTGATATATACATGTATACATATCTATGTGTATACATATACACATATTTAAGCATATATATATATATGTGTGTGTGTACAGGTATATATGTATACATCTATATTGATACACACATGTTTATACAAAGCCCTCCAGAGCCAGAATGTGCCAACCTGCCATCATATTGCCCCAGACCTATGAGTCCTAGCTATGGGAGGAGTAACTTCTAGATTCCCTCTAGTTCAACTTTAATACCTGGTCTTTCTACATCACAAAGAGATATGTCCTCATCCACATGAGAGGCCCTAAAAGGTACCGAGATTATTCTAGTGCTGTAGATTTTTTTATTTCTTTCTTCATTAAAAGGATGATCCCATGAGTAACTACTTACAGTGGACTATTCATTGAATGGGTGTATCTCACTCAAAGTGAGAGTCTGATAAGACCTTAGCCTAAAAAAGGTGAAGGTCCCACATGACATCCTGGGCCACCTCCAGTCATCCTGATGAATATCAGGTCACTGGATCCAGGTGGCTCTGGAGGAGAAAGTGAGACTGATGACCTTGCATACCCTTCATCACTCAAATCAAACTCAAGTGCAAGTCATGTCATCATCCTGATGTTATGGTCCTCTTTGAGAATGAAGGACAAACACAACAACGACAAACCTAAGTGATAGGAACTACCAAGGAATGCACTTCTGGCCCCAGATTTCCTGGGCTGGCAACCATGAGGGTTCCCTATTACCTAAAACAGTTCAAGACTAGGAAAAGACTCATGAAGACAGAGTGTAAAGTTCATAAAGAAGGAAAAATAAACAGGTAAGTAATCATAATATTTCTCTACTTCTGTCCCATGGAGGAGGAGAAATAGCCCCTGAATAGATGGGTTGGAAAAGCAACGGCATTGATCTCTTATGAATCGGAGTTAGCTTCATACACATTTTCTAGTGCAAATTTATGAGTGTAAGTAGAGAGCCTGCCTCATGAGTAGTCACACTCCTTCCCTAAATATACTCATTCTTCTTTAGAGATATATAGATTACTTAATACAAATTAAAATAATTAAATGTTTTAACTTATGCAATAAACTTTTTATATCTTAAACTTTGAATAGGCAGAGTCATCTTATTTCTGTAATCATTTTACATGATTTAATGTTTCATCATATAACAACAGAAAGAGGGTGACTCTCTTACAGCCATATTCTATCTTATACTGAAGCCAATTGAACTGCAATTCTTTTTTAAAAATTATTTTGTTTTCAGTTTCAAATTACACATTAAAAAAGGTAACTCTAGATTGAGAACCCTTGCTAGACTGAAAAATTCATTGAAAGCTCTAATAGTTTCGTTAATTTCTTGCTACATTCATTTTCTTTTTTATTATAAACCTGATCACAACAAACATAAACAGTTCAATAAAGGAAGTATCAAAAATGGAGTTGTGTTCTAATTTTTCTACATCCCTTCCAACATTTGTTGCTTTCCCTTTCAATCATTTTAGCCAATCTGATAGGTATAGGTATAAAATGTTTTCTCAAGTTTGTTTTAATTTTCATTCTTCTAATCAAAAATTATTTTGTACATTTTTCATGTGACTATAAATTGTGATTTATTCCTTGGAAAACTTCCTGTTCATATTCTTTTGACCATATATCAGTTGGGGAATGGCATATTCTTATAGATTTTATAAAGTTCTTTATATTTTTGAGATATGAGACCTTTCTCTGAGAAACTATGATCCACCTCCCCCCACCCCTTTGTTTTCTGTTTTCTTTCTAATCTTGGCTACATCTCTTTTATTTGTACGAAACATTTTTAAATTTAATATATTCAAAATTATTCATTTTGTACTTCACTATGCTGCTTTATCTCTTCTTTATTCAAAACTTAATTGCCCAGGGGCAGAACCAAGATGGCAGAGTAAAAACAGGGACTTCTTTGAGGTCTCCCCAAAGCCCTCCAAAAATACCTGTAAAAGATGGCACTAAACAAATTCCAGAGCTACAGAACACACAAAATGACAGAGTGAAACAAATCTCCAGTCCAAGACAACCTGGAAAGTTGACAGGAAGGGTCTTTTGTGCTGGGCAGGGAGCCAAGCTTAATCCAGCATGGGCCACACGAGCACAGACTGGCTGGAATAGACCTCAGGGGACTGATTCATTGGCAGCTGTGGTAGTTTCCAGACTTCGCAACCAACAACCGCCAAAAAGATCAGTGGGAAAACTCTGTGGGACCTGGGTGAAAGAGGAGCATGTAGTCTAGCCAGGTAGACCCAGCCCCAGGGCAGTGGAGGCTGCAGCAGAAGCAGCAATAGCAACAGCAGCAGAAGAGCCTTCTTCCAAAGCTCTGGGCCCACAGATGGCAGGGGATCCAGAAGGTTGATACAAAACGCCTGAAGCCTGGTACAGTGCACCCACCCTCATCTCCACCCCCACTGGAAACAGAGTCCTACTTTGATAAAGAGTTAGAAAGCTAAGTATTTGTCTGGGAAGATGAGTCAACGTCATTAAAACAAACAAACAAACAAAAAAAACCCTCAGACTATAGAATCTTACTTTGGTGACAAAGAAGATCAAAACATACAACCAGTGGAAGACAATAAAGTCATAAATTAATTGCTTACTTATAAGTCTGATAAATACTGTATTCCATGTTTTTCAAAAATTTTTTGTAATATCTTTCTTTATATCTAAGTCATGTATCCATTTTAACCTTATCTTGGTAAATGGAGAAAGAGATTGGTCTATGCCCAATTTCTGCCAAACCACTTTCTAGTTTTATACATACATACATCTACATACACATGTTTGTGTGTAACAGTAGCCATCTCTAGAGTGTGAGGGGAGTGAAAGAAATTTTTTTTAAAAGGAATTTACATGATAACTTTATTTTATATTTAAAAGGAATAGTGAGTATTACATAATAGATTTGCAGTTTCATATGTTATCATCTCATATTTTTGAGTTCCAAATTCTCTTCCTCCTCTCACCTTCCAACTGAGAAAAAAAGCAGTGTGATATTGATTTTATATGAGAAATCATGAAAAAATATCTGTATTAGCCATGTCACAAAAAACAAGAAATATATGCTTCAATTTGCACTCAGAATTCATTAGTTCTCTCTCTGGCAGCAGATAGCGTATTTTCATCATAAATCTTTTGGAATTGTCTTAATTATTGTATTGATCAGAGTAGTTAATATCATTACAATATGACTGTTTCTATATACAATGATCTCTTGCTTCTTCTCACTTCATTTGCATCAGTTAATATATGATTTCCTATGTCTTTCTGAAGCCATGCCTCTCAAAATTTCTTATAACACAACAGTACTCCATCAGAATCACATGCCACAACTTGTTCAGCCATTTCTCAACTGGTAAAAACCCTTCCAGTTTCCAATTCTTTGTTTCCACAAAAAAACCCAATATAAATATTTTTATAGCTAGGTACTTTTCCTTTTTCTATGATCTCTTTGGGATTTAGAGACTTCACTCTAAAAACTTTTTTTACGCCTCTTTTATGTGAGAGAATTTCCCCCATTCTTCTCCCTTCCCCCTTCTCTCAGCACATCTCTTTTTCTCACATCTTCATTTTTTTGAGCTCATCCTAACATAATCAATTGACACTCATGCCCTCTGGTAGACTCTTTTTTAACTGCCCCAATAATGATAAAGTCCTTACTAGTCACATGTGTCATCTTCCCAAAAAAGGAATATAAACAGTTTGACTTTGCTGAGTCTCTTATGAATTCTCTTCTATGTTTACATTTTTATGCTTCTCTTGATTTGTATTCAAATGTAGATTTTTCTACTCAGCTCTGGTCTTTTCATCAGGAATGCTTGAAGCTCCTCTAGCTCATTAAATATCTATGCCCCCCCCCAATGATTATACTAAATTTTTCTGAGTATGTGATTCTTGGTTGCAATCCTAGCTCCTTTGCCCTCTGGAATATCATATTCCAAACCTCTGTTCCTTTAATGTGTAAGCTGGTGAATTATATGTGATCATGACTATGGTTCCATAATATTTCCTTTTATTTTCTTTCTGAGTGCTTGCAATATATTCTCCTTGATCAGGGAAATCTGGAATTTGGTTATAATATTCCTAGGAGTTTTCATTTTGGGATCTCATTCAGGAGGTGATTAGTGGATTCTTTCAATTTAGATTTTTATCCTTTTGATTTAAAATACTGGGACAGTTTTCCTTGATTTTTTTTAATATATCTACGCTTTTTTTTATCATGGCCTTCAACTAATCCAATAATCCTTAAACCATCTTTGATTAATCTGTTTTCCAGATCATTTATTTTTTCCAATGATATAGTTCAAATTTTCTTCATTTTTCATTCTTTGACTGTTTTTATTGCTTTTTAAGACCACAAAGTCAATAGTTTCTACTTGTCTAACTCTAATATTTAAGGAGATATTTTCTTCAGAGAGCTTTTGTACTTCTTTTTTCCTTTTGGTCAATTATATTTTTAAGGACTTCTTTTCTTCACTGAATTTTTATGCCTCTTTAATCAAGCTGCTAATTCTTTTTTCATAGTTTTCTTTCATCAGTTTCATTTATTATCCCAATTTTTCCTCTATCTATCATCTTTCTTTTACTCTTCCAAGAAGTTTTATTAAGCTTATGTCCAATTAGCATTCTTCTTTGAGGCTTTATTTAAGCTGATTTCACATTATTCCTCTTCTAAGTTTGTGTTTTGATCTTCCCTGCCACCATAGTACCTTTTTATGATCAAATTATTTTGTGTGTGTGTTTGCTCATTATTCCAGCTTATTTCTTCACTTTGAGCTTTATGTTAATGTTGGACTCTGTTCACCTGGGGGTTGGGAGGTGTTTTCTCAAGCTTTAGGTTTTTTCATTTTGTTGTTTGCAAAGTTTTTTTTAGGAGGTTTGCTAGTTTTTCTTGCTTACAAGCTGATATGATCTGAGGAGAGCTGTGGTCATTGATCTCTTTGTTTGGGCTCTGGTCTTTGCCAGGGAGGGTACCTGTTCCACCTCAGTTGCAAATCCTGGTGTTCCTCTTTGGCTCTGGAATTATGCCCAGGGTCCCTTCTTCCCTGTATCTGTAAACCTTAGTGTTCCTCTTTGCCTTAGAACTGTAACCAGGACCCTTGCCTCTTTGTTACTGAGCACAAAGAGCTCCATGCTCCATGCTGGAATAGTGACTCAGAACTGTGTATGAGTTATAAAACTGCCAATCAGTGTTATGTTCTCTGACCTTGGTCTGGAATGCCATCACTTCATACCTGAACTATTCCAATAGCCTTCTGGTAGGTCCCCCCATCTCAACTCTCTTTTCACTCTAATCCATCCTCCAACTGTCAAATTAATCTTCCTAAAGCAAATATCTGATCATGTCACCCTCTTCATCAATAAACTCCAGTGTCTCCCAGTTATCTTCAAGATGAAATAAAAATTTTTCTCTCAGTCAAAACCAGCAATCTGGCCCTTTTCTACACTTTCTATCTTCTTACACCTTACTCTCCACAAAGTGCCCTGAGAATCTAGTGAGATTGGTATCCTTCATATTCTTCAATGGTATTTCATATCTTGACTCAGGGGATTTTTCACTGGGTATCCCTTGATACCAGAATGATCTTCCTCCTATTGGCCTCTCTGGCTTTCTTTAAGTCATAGCAAAAATCTTATCTTCTCTGAGAAGTCTCTTCCAGTTCTCCATATTTCTAATACCTTCCTTTTATTTATTAACTCCAATCTATGTTGGATATAACTTGTGTAAACATAATTGTTTTCTTACTGTCTCCTCCCTTAAACTGTGAACTCCTTAAGAGCAGAGATTCTTTTTTTGCCTTTCTTTGATTCACCAATGCTTAACATAGTATCTAGGATACAGTAGGGACTCAAAAAATGTTTATTGTTTGACTGAAAAGTGATCATTTTATTTAAAATTGTGAGATAAATTTTTAAAAATCATGATGTAATAGATAAGTTTTTCCTAAATATTGAGTGTAGAGGAGTGTGGGAGTGGGGAAAGTGATGGATTCTTAACCAAATATGGGTTAAGTTTGATCTTAAAAGAAGATATATTGAATGTATACTACATGATTTTTTAAACTCTATATAAAGTCATATTAGTTAGGAAGACAAGGAAACTAAGTGAGAAAAAAATCTTTGCATCAACTATTTCTCACAAAAGTCAGATCTCTAATACCTTCATCCTTCTTTCTCTCTTCTTATCTCCTCCCCCCAATTATATAATTAACCCAATTGTGTAAGAACAGGAGCCATTCTGAAGTAGATAAGCAGTCAAAATGTTTCCACTTATTTAAAATACTGAAATTTATTAAGAACTACATGAAACACTTACTAATCATTCATAATGCCAAAAAGTAAGCATAAATAGCTCTGGAGTTTTATGTAATACTGAGTAAATTGGTGAAAAAATGATTTTTAAAAAGGAAAAAATCAATATTGAAGAAACTGCAGAAAGATAGACGCACTAAAATTTTATGGATGTGTGAATTAGAGAGTAATTTATAATTCTTTGAGAAATACAATTAAGTGACTTTTTGTTCAAAACCTTTACCTGGAGAAATCACTGCCAGGTGTTTTACAAAGACATCAAAGACAGAAAGCTATCTATCTATCTGCATACACATACACACACATACATATACACATGTGTACATATGCATGTATGTACAATTATGTTTTATATACACACATGCATATATGTATATATTATATATAGAACTTTCGATGTTAGCTAAAAACTACAAATTTGTTGTCCATTGATATGGGAATTACTGAATGAATTATGGCCTATCAATGCAATGAAATATGACTGCATGATAAAAAATGACAAATAACAGAAATTCAAAACAATATGGGAAAATAGCAGCTCACATTTACATGGTGCTTTAGAGTTTTCTAAGTGATTTACATTAATCATTTCATCTGATCTCACAGTAGGAACTGAGGCAATGTGAAGCAAGCAGACACAGAATAAAGTACACAATGATTAAGATAACGAAATTGAAAGGAATGGCAAAATGAAATTCAATGCTGAATAATTGTAATGATAACCCCTGTTCCAAGATAAGACACGAGGAACCATCTACACCCTCTCCTTATTCTGTTGAAGAGGTGGCATCTGTGAGTACAGAATATTTCATACCGTCTCAGATTTGGTCACTGTTTCTTGATTTTGCTTAAGTGTTTTTGCAATTATTTTTAGAAGAATTACTTTGGTAGGGATGTAGTAAAACAGATAAAACTCTGACTGTAAAGTAAGATCTCAATAAAGCATTTAAAATCCAAATATGCAAGAAACATGCACTCATATAGCTGTTTGCTTTGAAAGCAAGAAAGCTGAAAAATCTAACAGGGCATATGTGGTTTCTAGCCCTTATTTCACAGGGAAAAATGCATTACTCTATGTTGACTGGGAGTCAGGATACCTGCTTTCTGATCCCTCTTCTGCAACTAATAACATTATCTGAGGTTAATCATTTCTTCATTTTCAGACAGTTTCTTCATCTATACAATGAAGAGTTTGGATTAGCTGGTCTCTTAGGCCCTTTCTAGCTCTGTCAAATGGATATTGAGGACAATCTCAAAGGAAAGAGGCCAAAAATAGCAACATATGACCTAACCAAGGAGGACAGGGCCAATTGAGGACTGCTTATATGGTTTAAAGTTCTTAGAAATTTTGTCTGCCCCTAAGACATCTCCTCTCTTTCTGTACACCCTTCCTGTATCACTGCTGAACAGTGTCCCTCCCAATAGTTTGCCTTGGGCATATACTGTGGCAACACTTACTCTTCGTAGATTCGTTTCAGAAATTGCAAATCAACTTTATTTTCTTAAATGATACTGTATCTTATAAAAACAAACAAAAAATCTGTGACACTGCAAATATAAATTTATGGAGTGCCTCCATTTTAATTTTTTCATATTTTGTCAGAAAAGTAAAGCCTTTTTTTTAAGTGAAATTGTAAAATACAAGCAAATCCACATGGCATTTTTATCACCTGCTCACTTGAGATCAAAAGTCTAATTCTATAGCTTTCTAAAATTATACCAAAATTTTTAACTGCTCTATTAAATCTGTAATTTTTATCCCAAATCTTGGGTAGAACTATAACTTATTTCAGTGAAATAAAGGAATGCAGATGGTGATTTAACACCACATTTCAACATTTTATGGTTTCTAGATATTAGAATAGTGATTATTTCACTGTCTGAAGTATAGAGTATGGAGCAGATTATCTATAGATTCAACTAAGAAACCCAACAAGGCTCAACTTTCCACCAGAGAGTTCACCTCAGAACTCCTAATAACTAAAGGATGCACACACACCTATCTCTCTTGGATTTTTGAAGGGAAAACCATTCCATTCGTTGCATGTGGGTCATTATAATGTTGCATTGGAAGGGTCCAGCTTGCCATGTTAGTGCTTCCATTGCTTGACCTCTGTAACAAAGATAATATTTATGCTACAATCTATTTACTGCATTCATTCATAATATTCATTCATCTTTTGCCCCCAAATAATGTTTTCAGTTCTATAAATTTTCCATCTGAATCCACTTTTTAACGAGGTTGCTAGATGATACTGTCTTAGCTTTGTTCTTCATCACAAATAAAATATAGGTTATCTCTCTAGACTTATTCTGTTATTTACAACCAGATCATAAAATATTCACTTTCCTGTTATACATTAGACCCTGCTGCATTCTCTTCTGAACTTTCTTCTCCTTTAGTTTCAACTCAATATTTAGCTCAAGCAGCTGGTTGAAATTCATTATTCCAGGTACCTTTTTACTAGTTTCAGCAATTACTACTGACTAAGCTCTCTCTAAGAGTGAAGATGCCAGTAGATCACAGCAGTAATCAATGGGAAGTAATTAGGTTAGTACCTGGGTCTGTGACCTTCTTTGAATATTACTTAAAAAATTAAGCTAACCCTCTCTGTTGCATGTTCTTACTAAAGACCATCAGAGAAGATCCCTACCAATAAACGAAATAAATTTCAGCAGAGAAATTTAGAAAAAAAGCCAGTTGAACTGTCAAAAGAGGAACCTTGAAAAGAAACTGCAGGCTTTTGAAGGTCAAGTCTCAGTGTGGCATAATCTTTACCATCTGTGTTCAGGCTGGTAGGATTCTGAGACTGTCATATGCAGTCTCTCCTCTGAAAATAATAGACAAGAAAAAAGCCTACCCAACAGGGAGCCTGAATGTCGTTAGCTGTATAGAAAATGAAAATGCTACAGTGTACAAACTGAAGGTGACCCTTAATTTTCCTTCCCCTTGACCTATGTCCATCTACAGATAGTTTCAGAAAAGCAGTGCCATGGTGAATCAAAATAATTCAGTGTCCGATGAAATGTTACACTACCAAAGCAAGATAGAAAACTAGGCAACAAAAGCCAGTGTGATCAATCAACCACAATATTGCCATGTTACACAGACAAGAAAGATCAACCTTTCTCTCTGAGAAAGGGGAAAGGAAAAAAAAAAGCAAGAGGACTGAGGAATGAGTTTAGAGGCTTAATTCCATTGTCCTCATATTCAAAAAGAGGATGAGATCTAGAAAGTAGGGGAGATAATTATAGTCATTCCAAGTTCCTTTCATTTCGCTTATAACTGGAAGCATGATTTTGTAAGGGCATTCCATGCATATCAAGGGTTGATGTGTACTCAGTTATTTTTCTTAATGAATAAGATAATTTATAGAAAAATTTATAAAATAAATCCTATAACTATTATTCAATTAATAAAGAATTTAATTAATTGAAATTTATTTTTATAAATTAATGTCATAAATACATTACATAAATGGAAAGTGACTGATCAATAGAGAAGATTTTAAATCGTGCTTGTGAATCATGGTAGAGAAGGAAAACTGAATTAAGACTCAAATAATGTGGGTGGGAATCCCAATTGCTACTTAAGATCTGTTCAACTTTTGTTAAACTATATAGCTGCTCTTGGCCTCATTTTCTTCATTGGCAAATTGTTAGAGTTGAACAAAATAACATTTGATTTCTCTTCCTCTTCTGAATCTGTGAAAAGCTTTATATTGTTTCAATTAGGCTTTTATTTTATAATTTGCTAATTAAAGCAAAAAGAGTTAGATATGTTAAGTGTTTTATCTCAAGCTATTCAAATAAAATAGAAAATTTTCAAAATATTCTCATAGATAATAGAAGATTTCCAATTTTCTTGAAAATCATTTATACAGAATGGTCTTAATCTTGACCCATTCTGTAAAAATGGAATTTTTCTCTAATGAGAGACTGTCATCTTTTATCTGAGCAGTGTAAAGTGGCTCAGGCATGTTTGTACTCAGAAATATACATATAACTAAAATTCAATTTGTGCAGTTTATGAAAATGGATGCAATTCCATAAAAAACATGATGCTTGCATATTATATAAAAATGAACAATTCTAGCAGGATTATGATTATTCCTAATAGATATTGATATTGTTATTTAAAAACCCAGAGAGAAAAACAATTTTATAAAGTGTGCTGAAACACAGACATACCGTATGAAGCAAACAATTAACATGATTTATATTCTCTACAATACATCAATGAAGGATCCTGATTTGGGATAAAGCAACACCAGACAAGAATTCATTCTGCTGCTCCAGCCACCACCTTCAGGAAAAAGAGATTCCATAAAAACAGAGACATAAAAAATAATCACACTTTCCAAATGCTAGTTAATAAAAAGTTCTACCTCTTTAGGAGGAGAGATTTTATTTGTATTCATTAGGGTGACCTAACCACTCACTTGGATGCTTTATTATGCCTCTCCTGCGTGATGTAATAACTTTAACACATGAAAATAAAGCAAGTAAATTACGTTGATCTCTCTCCATATATGCACACACCCTTTATTTCGTTTCTTTCTTTTTTCTTTCTTTCCTTCCTTCTTTCTTCCTTCCATTCCTTTCTCCTTTCCTTCATCTCTCTCTCTGTCTCTCTCTCTCTCTGTCTCTCTCTCTCTGTCTCTCTCTCTCTGTCTCTCTCTCTCTGTCTCTCTCTCTGTCTCTCTCTCTCTGTCTCTCTCTCTCTGTCTCTCTCTCTGTCTCTCTCTCTCTGTCTCTCTCTCTGTCTCTCTCTCTGTCTCTCTCTCTGTCTCTCTGTCTCTCTCTCTGTCTCTCTCTCTCTCTTTCTCTCTCTCTGTCTCTCTCTCTCTTTCTCTTTCTCTCTGTCTCTCTCTCTCTGTCTCTCTCTCTGTCTCTCTCTCTCTGTCTCTCTCTCTGTCCTCTCTCCTCTTAGTCTTTACCTTTCTGTCTCTGTTTTTGTTTATGCTCTGTATCTCTTCCTTTGTCTTTCTGTCTGTTTCTCTAGGTGTCTGTCTTTTTTTATGTCTCTGTCTCTTTCTGTTAAAATCATGAAGTATCTGGGTTGTACAGTAAATAAAGTGCTAGACCTGGAGTTAGGAAGTCTCTGCTTCAAATATAGTTTCAATTTCAGATACAGTCTCAGATCTAAGAAAAACATTCATTTCTGTCTCAGTTCTCTTATCTGTAAAATGTGTACAATAGTAGCAGCCAATTTATAAGCCTAGGTTTTATGTGAGGACTAAATCAAGGCAGTCCTTGTAAAGAGACGTGGAAATGTCAAAGCATTATGTAAATGCTAGTTATCTTTATGTTAATATTGACAAAATATTTTTATATGTAGAACCACAGAGATAAGGCTACTCAATGACCTTCATGCTCATTAAAGATGCTTGCCATTGTAATTGAAGATACCTGTAGGCAGTCTCTATAAAAGAGGGCTCTCTATAGTTAGATGGCGGGATACTTCAGATATTTCTCTCTTGATAATATATTGACTGTATCAAACCCTTGAATACTACAAATCTTTCTCACTGAAATCCATATTTATTCCTTAGAAACCTATGGACAATGCACATAAGAAAAAACTAAATTGTTGAAAAAAATGCAAATTGTCAATTCTACTGACACTTTGAGTAACTGAAGTTGAAACAACAAAGTGATAAGATAGAAATACTGCGTAAGATAAAAAGCACATTTGAACAAATGAGAATTCGTAGACTTACTGTTCCCATTCAGCAGCATCATCCTCTATACACTTATGTCTGCATCATACCATGTGCTGAATACTGTCAGCACAAATACTTTCTGAGCTTAACAATACTTTCTGATGAAAATGAGAATTTCATGGATTCCACATATATTTAGAAAAATATCAAAAAAATTTCTGAATATTTCAAAAGACACATTTTGAAAGACTTCTGAAAGATAATATGAAGGATAAAATTAAGTTAGAAATTGGAATTCTCAATTCAGAATTATGGGACAATCATAAAAGTAGAAAAAAGTAGTAATCATGATATCAAATATCTCCAAATAAATAGACACTCTGAAAAACTAAATTACAAAATTTGGAATGAAAAAAGTAAAAGTGGAAGAATATCTTAGAAGGAAAGCTAAAGGCAACAATATTAAAATAATATAAACTCTTGCAAGACAAAGGAGTTAACTTCATAAATAGGATTCAAAGAGGTAATTAAAGACTATGATTTTTTAAAAAACTGAACATATAAAAATCTACCTGCCATTCTGTAAGACTGTATTTTGTCTATATGAAAATAAGACAGGACACCTGAATAAAATAATCAAGTAGTGATTTATTTAATACACAGTTTACCATGAGAAAGACAAGCCCATGCTCAAATATTAAAAACATTTCGACTGTATTCCACAATTTTAATAACTAACAACATACTTTACAGGGTAACATCCATGAAGGAACATAATTTGAATAATGGAGGATTACTTCTATATCTTTAAAAATAAAAGAAGAGAATGAAATTGCATGTTCCCCAAAAAAAAACATAATAGTATATTCCAAAAGAGCTTAACTTCCCTCCACCCCCAAAAAAATTCTGTAAAGCTAAGCACAGTCATTAAGACAAAGAGACTTACAGAGACAAAGTCTTTTGAGACATTCTCAAAGAAGGAAAAATGAGAACAGTAACTTAGATTTGGAAATATCCCAAAAAGAAACATGAGAAAACTACATTTTTACAATTGTCAAGAGAAGACTAAATAATGAAATCTGTTCTCTGGTGTGTTTAGTTTATTATTCAAAGGAGAAAAGAAGAAATCAGTCAAAACAATGGGTAAAATACAGATAAAATTGACATAACGAATGGGACAAAAAAGGACCAAAAGGATTAAAGATTTAAGAGAAACTTTAAAAATCAAGAGAAGGGAAAGAGCAAGTTCTAATTAATGGTTCATGGATTAGATTCTGTGACACCTCTCTGAGCAAATCAATATAATTTATATAAGATAACAGTAGGGATTTGCTTGAATGGGTAGAGTGAAGGTAAGAAATGGGTAAGAGCTGCACATATAGTTTTATTGAGTCCATTAGAGAACAGAAAAGGGAAAGCAATTTCTTTATTCTCTCAACACAAGAGAGAATGTGGAAGGAAAGCAACAAATCAATGAGATCAGAAAGTATGTTAGAGAAAATAGAAGGAGGTGGGGGAAAATTTTACTTTGGAAATGGAAAAAAAGTACTACTAAAGAATGTTCTCATTATGGGTAAAAAAATTATTACTTTATCTTTGAAAAATTTGCACATTGAGACCTCCTTCTCTATGAATCACCTATTCTTCTTGTGACTGCATTCTACCCTAACAGGTAGGATGGATGTGTCAAGGACAGTCACTCCCAAGGATGGTAGAGCACACACAAGAACAGAGATAGGAAACACTGGTCTTCAGATAGACAAGTGATTATGGTGACATCAGGAAACAGGTCTGAGCCTTATGAACGAGAACAGAGTGACCTCCACCATACAATACTGCTTCCATTCAACATTACTTCCTTAAGGGATTGGTCATTTTAAGTGAAACACAGGAGGAAAAAAAAATGAATTGTGAGGGATGTAAAATTGTATATTCTGGAAACTCTAATTTTATGAGAGGTAAAAAGAGGAAAACTAAATGTCTATTAATTGGAGAATAGGGTTTAAAACATGATAGCAGAGGAGAGACACTAAATGGAAACTTCTTGGACAAGGGAGTCATCAAAGAATATTTCTTAACATTAGTTAAATGAAGATTTTTTCAAACTATACTAATAGCTAGGGAGAGCAAGAGAGAGAAAAAAGAATAACAAATATATGAGTAAAAAAGAAAGAAAAAATAAATTCAAGAAACCTGTGATAATATATGTAAATAAAAATCAAGATATAGGGAAAGGCATAAAAATACTATATGGAAATAGACTAGCATCAAAGTAGTGGAAGAAAAGATAAAAAAAAAACTCTGACTTAAAAAAAGATAAAATCAATGGAAGAAAACACAAAACTGATCATCCAAGCCTTAAATATGAATGGATCAAGTAATCCAATTAAATAAAAGAAAGTGACCGAATAAATAAGAAAGCGCACTTCAATCATTGACCGTGAAGAAGAAGCACATCTAAGGAATCAAGACATGAAGAATAAACATTAGACAAACATTAGCAAAATTTACTGTGAATGAGATATGCCAAGGCCAGGGGAAGCTGATTCTTTGAGAATCATTCTTTGCTCCTCACTCTCATATAACAACTTTTTCTGCATAAATTTCACTGAGTCATTTAATGTGGGTATTCTCTCCCTTGGTGCAGGTAGTACCTATATATTCTTCTATTTTTTTTTTTTAGTTGATGGATTTTTAACATCACATTCATTTCTCAATACAGGGAAAGGATATGCAAGTCTTACGACCTTATTTATTCTTGTGCAGCTGAATCTAATTCTTTATGATTCCATTTGGGATTTTCTTTGCAAAAATACTGGAGTGGTTTGCTATTTGTTTTCCTCTTCAGTTCATTTTACAGATAAAGCAACAGACGCCAATAGGGTTAAATGATGCATCCAGGGTCATGCAGTTAGTAAGTGTTTGTGGCTGGATTTGAACTGAAGTCTTCCTGACTCTAAGCC